>NW_026099575.1:7904889-8315069 GCF_025091365.1 Daktulosphaira vitifoliae
AAAAAAAAAAAAAAAAAAAATAAAAAAAAAAATAAACACATCATGGTAAAATTAATACCTTCTCAGCTTCGCATCGAAGCTAAAAAATAAAATAAAGAAAAAAGTTTATTGAATGTAACTTTTAAAAAAAGATTTTTTGAACGTAAAATTTAAAAGATATTAATAATTATTTGTTTAACGTAGTTAATAAAATTAAAAATGAACTGTTTCAATATTCTATTTTGACTTCAGTTTAAAACAATAAAAGTTTTACAAATATATGTAAAATATGGCGTAAATATTTTAACGTTATTTGTTGAATTTCTTTTTAATTTATCAATAATTTAGTATTTTATATTTTTATTTTATTCGTTATTCTTTATAAGAGATCAATGTTAATTTTTATACGTACCAGTAATATGCATAATTGCATAATGAGAAAAAATGATCTAATTAAAAATATTAAATATTTATTTATGTATATTTTTTATTAAATTCTTCATTTTTAAGATATTTTAAATATACTAAACAAATTTATGTTTAAAATGTCGAAATTTTAATAGGGGTTTGAAAAATTATCCTTATTATTTTTGTACTCGATGTCTCCAAATTCTATGTTATACAATTGACTTATATTTATTGAATTATAGAAAATCATTAACTCGTCTAGCCCGTCAAGAAGTATATTAATTTTAGTTAGAATAAATCACCTTGTATATTGTGCATTCATTTCAATTTTTGTAGATATTCGTATAATGTAAATAAAATCGAAGTTTGAACTATTTCAAATTCTATTTTTATTTTTGTTTAAAATAATATAAAAATAAATTGTGTACATATACAATTGTGTATATTATTACTAAAAATTTAATTTAAATTTGTATCATAAGCATTGGAGTGGCCTAAAACATGGACCATCGGCTGCTGATGAGAATTTAAAAAAAAATACAAAAGCCGCATAATGAGCCTGCTGCCCCATGTTCGCCACACTTTCTATCTCTTCTTAAATCCAATTTGAACTAACTGAATATTGTCAAAGAATTGCGATAAAAAAAAAGATCATCAGGAGCAAAATAAACTAAAAATAATACCTAAATTATTAATGGATGACATTACTCTAAGATCATGATTATCAATATGATATTTTTAAATAAAAGTTTTTGTACAATTTACAAAGGATATTTGAGCACACGAATCAACAGAAATTTTTAAATGGTTCATAATATACCATATTATTTAATTTATAATTCTTAAAATAATTAAATATTATTAAGGAACTTTTTATCTTTTGGTCTCAATATATTAAGTAGTATTCCTAACAAATTTCAATTTTTTTATGGTCATTAATAAGGCTGGAATTTATAAGTAAATAAATATTTTATCTTAAACATGATATATAAATTGTGGCAAGTGAAATATTTTTCGCGTATTTTCATATTTCGTCACTAATATACATATATATATTTTTTGTAAGATTTTTGCTTTTTGTTACTTAACATTTGTAACGTGACAAAAGTATCTAATTATTTTTTGTCTATTTGTATATATATATATTTGTGTTGAGCCGAATGCGGACTGCGACGGCGTTTGTCGGTAAAATTATCATGATAAGGTGTTGTGATTTGTTTATGCGCGTGCGAGATAGTCAGCTGTGTACTACTTCAGACCGGTTCATGGACGGCATTTGTGTGTACATTCACCCCGCTCCTTTCCCATCTCGAACGTCGTTTGCACTGCTCACCGCATGCATTGTTGCCTTATGATTTAAATTGTTCTTAGTAATTTCCGGCACTGGGTATTTAGTTTTTTTTAACCCCTACTCTAAAGGCTAGCTGTGTTGTCGCCAACGGACCGCCGGGTCAAACGCCGGACGTTTTGTCGGAGAATAGCCATAGTCGGAACTGGTCGTACTATTTCCCGTCCGTAGCGGTAGATTTAGTTGTGTGCGCTGCAACTTTTGTGTTTCTTGTAATATATATTTGTTTTTCTCGTGAGTGCCCGCTATGTAAAAATGTAATTTTTTTTATCACGGCGTCGGTTAAACCTGCCTCCTGTTTCTTTAGCCCTTCGGGCCGGGTAATGAATAATGTTTATTTAATGTTTTGAGCCAGTTTTTTTTTTAGTGCGTCGTGCCATAAGCACGTGTGGCGAATTTTTTTTATATTTTTTTATATAGTTTTTTTTTGTAGGTGCCCCTATTTTTTTTATTTAGGTCCCGCATCATGGCAAGCGTGTACAAGACCATCTGTCATGTTATATCCATATTTCTTGTGATTTTTTTTTAATAGGTTTTATATTATACTTTATGGGGATATGTATATATTATTGGTACAATGTGGTGACGTAGTGCATTTTATTCCGGGGTGTTCCAACGTCTTGCAAGCTAAGTCTAACTGCCTAAAACCAGTCGCTTACTTGGAACGTATACCCGCCGTGCTTAGCGGCAATGTTGCGATTAATAGCCGGTGGGTATCAGAAGACGTTTATCGTATTCTCTAACAATAAAAGTGTAGGTGTAACTATTTTTTTTATTAATGTCTGTTTTTTTTTCTTTCTTTGTCCCCTTTAATTTGTAGACGAGGTTTTTTGCCTCGTGTTAATTTAATTTTTTTTGTTTTTTTTTTTTACTTAATAAAGTCCCCTTAATTTAACTTAACCATCAAATTTTTCTTTTTTTGCGTGTTCCATCTTCAATGGACTCGTGTATTTTTTTTCCTTTCAAAAATCAACTCCCCTAGTTTATAAGGTACGGGCAACGGCCTTGTATAAGGTCATCCCTCATTGATATGGTTATGTGACAACTGTCACGAGGTTTTGGTATACATCTACTATCAACGACTCAACGGACATCAACTTTAATATTTATTAATTTTATATTTTTGGTTAATTGTTTTAATGTGCAAAAGTTAATTTTTTTAAATCCTACTGTGGTCCGACAATACACTGTCTCGCCCAGTAGATTGGCGACCCTTTTCTTATAATTTTGTAAAACGCCATGAAAGTTACACATTTTTCGTTGCGGCCAATTAGTTTGATTTTTTTTTATATTTGTAACCTTTCACATTTTTTTCCTTTTTATTATAATTATTGAAAACTGAAAATAATTTGTCCATTCACGTTATCAAAATTAATTATTTAGTAGTATTGTATTTCATAAAATCAGGTTATCCATTTTTGTTTGATAACTTATTTTAATGATTCTAGATTAGCTGAATACATTTAACTAATACTCGATACAATAGTGGTTACAAAATTTAAAACAGTATTAGTACTTGCGTTTACGCGATGGTAAGAATAATTTTGCTAAAACAAATAAATTATTAATGAAATAATACCTAAAACAGTCCGACCTATTTCAACAAAACTGTCAAATATTATATGCGAATTCCCGCACGATACTATTTTGACTTTGTTATTATATGATTATTATAAATACACCATAAAAAAACTAAAATACAAAATAATAATTTTTATTAGGCATAAAAAAGACGCATATAATTTATAACACACAATTTATGTATAATTTAGGTTGGTATAATAAATGTTACAACCGGTTCAACGGACAATGCGAGACTAAATTAAAACTACAGAACATTCCAGTACAACACTGTGGTGTACATTTACCATATACATATATACATACTCACTGAGGCATATTATTTTATAATTTGCAGTACATAAAAATAATTTACACGGAAAAAATAATCGAAACATACTTTACTTAACTCCCACAACTGATAATAATGTACTTTAATGCAATGAATGTGATACAATCGTTTCTATTTCTCAAAAATGTCAGGTAATTTTTACTTCTTAATTTAAAATGTATGTACAATATTTAATTTAGACGATTTTGTATAGATAATTCAGCATATCTTAATATTAAAACAAAATTTAAATAAAGAATGTCTAGCAGAAAAACAAGTACAATCAAAGCAGCAATTTCTCACTTCCTCCTTAAGTATTATACCGTGCAATGATTAGAGAAGATATTACACTGCTAAATTAGAAAACTTACATTTCAAAAATGTTTAGAAAAATATATAGAAGATTCTTTACTAAACCTTTGTAATCTCAGGAAAAATTATATTGTTTTAATTGTATACAAAGAAACGCTACACAAATTTCACCACACAAAAGAATTAAGAAAAAAATTCAAAAAAACCTAAGTACGACAAATAAGATGTGATGAAATATGTCGATAATGAGAGGATAGAATATGAAACAGTACAAAGGAGGTATGGTTTAGTGGGAAGAATGAGACTGCAAAAGAGTTTTTAAAAGAGAGAACAATGTGAAAATTCGAAGGAAACCTAAATGATGTGTGGGATATTTTTGCTAATTGTTTAAGAATATTTTTAATTAGATTGTTGATGAGAGAATGAGTAAAATACCAGAAAACAAAGCAACTTGGTGGTGGGATAAGACCGTTCAGAAAATCTTAGAGAGTAAGAAAAAACAGTTACAAGTATGACAAAATGAGAGAATATTGGATGGAATTCAAATACTTATGTAAAGATACAAGTGTGCAGTAACTAAGGCGAAGTTTAAGAGGTATGATAAGTTGTATGATAGGCTAGGAATAAAGGAAGGTGAAAAAGAAGTCTATAAACTTTAACATAGAATTTAGTGCTTGTGGGTGAAGTAGAGATAAGCGCCTGGCGTGTTATGGCTGAAAGGTAAGTTACCACTTAGTGTAAATACTTTATATCCACCGTGTTATTAAAATTGTGTTTATGTGTACGGCTAGAGTGAAGGCTGGACTACGGGTCCTTTAGTCGATTTTATCAATTAGTGTATGTGCTGGCACACTGATTTTGGGCTTAACCGTCCTTTATTACGTATAGTGAAAAGATAGTTGTGCTGTTGCCTGAGAGGGAGCCACCCATCAATCTGCTACTTCTGAGCTAAACCATGCTGACGGGTCTAAAACCTACACTTTTAGTGGTTCACTAATTGGAGGGATTGGGGCTGACCAGTGTACCCAACGGCGGGACTCGAGAAGAGCCAAAAACGACTAACTTGTCGTTAAAAGTATTAATTAATTTGTGTACTTTTTTTGTATCTACGTCGTGGTACTACCGTCGTTGGACAGTATAATTATAATTATAAAAATATATAATTATATTTTTGTTAGAATCATTTTATCAAATAACTGAATCACCTTTATGTGTTTTAATATTTATAGTTATTAATATGGCAGGAACTGTGTCGAGTAATTTTGGAAACATTAGTAATATATTATTTGTTTTGCTATTTATGCACATTATGTTGTATATCAAAAATGACCTTTGTCAAACAAATTTCGGAAGTTATAAAATTTTATACGGGTATATATAGTAAAGAGCAACTAATATTCCAACATATTTTCTTTTCACTTTGTCTACCATACCAACCCGGTCACAACAACAGCATGTCAAAATGATTCTGGTGCTCTTAGTCGGCGACTCTTAAAGGGTACACTGACCACTTCATCTTGACGTCGTCTCGTTCCAAGCTAAATGTGACAGACACATTAGGATTACGTCGTCCAAATTTATTTATTTTTTATTTTTTATTAATTTATTTTTTATGGTACACATTAATTCCGTGCAATCATACTTGTATTCTTCGTTAAAATATGTTTGATTAACATGTGTATTACTATTAACCCCAACGCGCTTCGCTTGAAACAGGACCATTTGATATTCTGTGATAGATTTCGGGTTAGACCGGAATATATGATAAGCCGGCGAGTTGCGTATACTGAAAATGTGTCCATCGATATGCGTTAGCGTGAATCTGCTACCTCTGTCCGAGTACGTGTCTTCCTCAGTAAGCATAATCCCGAAATCATTATCGACTACACTCGCAATGTCCTTTTTGAACATTTCGGATTTAACAGAACACATAAAATCCCGATAGCTAATGAAATTTTTGACGTTTTTCCGATAAAACCGCCTCAATGTAGAATCAATCTCAGTAAAATTTGCTATCCTTCAATTTGTTGTGATACCGTTCATAGTTTTAATTTAATATTGTTCGTAATGCATATCACAAAATAAAACAATTGTCTTAAATTGATATCATAGCATAATCACTAATGTAATTAATACAATATATGTATTTGTTCAGTTTAAGATTAATATCTGTCCCATAAATGTAAACACTGTAAATTAATCTACAAAGACAATGTATTAAGTAGCAGTATCCCTAAGAAAAATCAAATGTACCATAACCAATGTAACATATTATCCCTGCTTATAATTTACATTTTAATAAAAATAAGAGCCCTGGTGGTTAATTCTTACATTTTGATGACATATATAGATCATAGATTTCATATAAAAAGCCGTAAAAGCTATACAACTCCCTCTCATTCCACCTTTCAATTCAAGAATCAAATGCACCAATTGATCACCAGGCTCAATAATATTTAAAACTTGTCAGTCTTGTTCATTCAATTATTAAGGAAACAATCATAAAGTAAGTGATACATAGTCATCCCAATAATTTAGGAATTATTTAATCCGAAAAGAAAATGACTAATCAATAATAATTAACCTGATAAATTTATTAGCTGGTTTGTTAGGAGAGTTATTAAATGCGTTCGAAGTGTTTGACCTAATATTGTACTTACGCATTTTCTTATTACGTTTCATAGTTTGCCGACCTAAGCTCGTGCTCTTGAAACGTAAGACTATTCGAATGATTTACCTATTTTACAAATTTAATACATATATTAAATTTCAATACTCATCATAACCGTTTTATCTGATTGTATTATCATTCTCTGAACTTTCGGACTCCATAACCCCAATAAAATTAAACAAACTGAATTATAGTAACCGAAAGTAAGATAATTAAATTTATTCAAGTGCTCAAAAATCCAAATTAATTAATCAACACACCCAACATAATTTTACTCTTTTATCCCATTATTAAAATCTTACTTTTGGCTCACTATAAATTGCATACGTCAACTTTTTGATCTAACCGCACTATTGTTAAACCTACTACGCTTAACTGTCTGTCATGGTGAAACGGATGTAAACAATGTAGTTTTTATAAAAGTAAAATAAATAATTTATCTATTGAAATAATAAAGTAAAATCTAAACTAAACCTAGAGTATAGTTATGAATAAATGGTAACAATTAGTTTTGGATTTAAGCCAGCTTCAGGTTACTGCATAAATAATAAAAAACTCACAAAAAAAACTGTAGTGAAATTGGTTTGAGACATAGTGTAGACGTGGCATAGCTGGAACAAGCTGGATCATATCTGACAGTGATTAAAATCAATATCATAAGAAATGCTTCGATGCAAATCTGTGGATAGTGTTTAATTATAAAATTGGTGGATTATATCTTATTCTTCTTCTTTCAGCTTTAAAGACCATTAAGGCCCATTGCTGCAAAACAAATTTCCTTCCATCTGTCTCTGTTCATAGTCGCTTCAGTAATATTGTCTATCCCAACTTGATTTAGTTCTTTTTTATTTTTGTCCATCCATCTCTGTTTCGGTCTTCCAATTGGCCTCCTTCATTGAGGAATCCATCATAATACCACATTTGCTATTGACTTAGCCCTTAGTACATGTCCAAGCCAACTCAGTCTGTTGTGGCGTATTTCCGCTATTATGTCTGGTTTTCTGAATAATTCCTGCAGTTCTCTGTTAGTCCTAATTTCATATGTTTGGTCTTCGTTTCTTTTTGGTCCATAAATCCTCCTGAGAAATTTCCTCTCCATGATAGCTAGTCTATTCTCATCTCCTTGGGTCGTGGGCCATGTCTCACATGCATACATTATTACTGGTCTAGCTAGTACCATGTAAAGTCGTTCTTTTAATTTTTTCGACAGTAGCTTCGACCCCAGCAACCTCGAAAAGGCGTAAAAACATTTGTTTCTTGATGTCATGCGTTCTTTTATTTCTTCGTGGTTTTCGTTTGTGCTACTTAAGTTAGTGCCTAAATATTTAAAATTATCTACCTCCTCAAACATATATCCTCCGACCTGTAATCCAGTTGCATTTTGCATCTGATCTTTGTTCCTACCAATTCGCATGTATTTTGTTTTAGTCTCATTAATGTTGAGTACCCGTTTTTAGCACTTCGTATCAGTAATTCCGTTACTTTTTGAATATTCTGCTCACTTTCGCCTAATATTACCACGTCGTCGGCATATGCTAGTAATGAAAGGTTTCAGCCGCAGTTAATTCCTTGATATTCTTCTTGTACTTCCCTTACTGCCATCTCTAGTACTATGTTAAATAGTATTGGTGACAGTGCATCACCTTGTTTTAATCCTGTTGTTGTTTGGAATTCTTTTGATTTCTCGTGACCAAATTTGACTGCGCATCTTGAACCTTCCGTACTCACTCTTATCATCGATATTAGTTTTGATGGGACTCCTAACAGCTTTAAGCATTTCCATATTTCCGATCTTTGTACGGAGTCATATGCTTGTTTAAAATCTATAAAGATTAAATGTAAAGGTCTGTTTAACTCATTGTATTTTTCTATTACTTGTTTAATCGTGAAAATATGGTCTATTGTTGATCTGCCTAACATGAATCCACTCTGACATTCTCCTATGATGTTATTGGCGTATGGTCTTAATCGGTTTAGTAGAGTGTTCGATAAAACCTTGTATACGGTGTTAAGTAAGGATATTCCCCTATAATTCTTTACATCCATGGGGTCCCCTTTTTTATATATGGGGCATATTATCGATAGGTTCCATTCCGGTGGAATCCTTTCAGTTTTCCGTACTTCTTTTAATAGGTCCCATATTTCCTGCGTTAGTTTTTGTCCACCGTTCTTCAGGAGTACAGCCATGATCGAGTCTTCTCTTGGGGCCTTATTATTCTTAAGCATTTTAATGGCCACTTCTATTTCTTCTTTACTTGGTATTTTATCCTCAGGTTCTGCAGTTTGGTATGTTGTACTCTCTTCGATTGTATTCATTGGTTTTACAAAATAGCTGTTTAGACGTCTCTCTGAATTCTTCCGCAATCTTTTTTCTTCTGTGATCAGTACGTTATTGCTATCTTTCATTATCATGGTTCTTTCTTTACGATTTTTTGTTAGCTCATTTGTTATTCCAAAAAAGGTGCGGGAATTCAGGTATTCCTCTTCAATGGTTTTTATTTTTTGTTCTTCCCAGATTCTTTTTTCCCTTCTTATTACCTGTTTGCATGCTCTGGATTATATCAAAAGAAAAATTAATTTCTATTTCCTTTATTATTCCTTATTAGTATGATTTATAAGTATAATATATGATTAAATATCTATTAAAGCAATTAAATATAGTATGAAATTGATATTTAATAATTTAGTATTGCAATTTTTTTTGCTATTTTCAATGCTCTTATGGGTAGATAAACAGTCACAATTTCAAAAAAATTATATCACATAAAAGGGAAATACCTAAGGTTTTCTATTTTTTAAAAAAATCATTTGATTTGTTAATTTTTGAAAAAGTTATGGCAATTTTAAGAAATAAATGTATAAATATACCGATTTTAAAAATCGTAATTTTTTGAGGGATTTTCCCCATTTACAGGGAACGGGGGAAATTTTTTCAACTAGAACCGATTTGTGATCTTTTGACGTATTGTTGATAGAAATCGGTCTGGTGAGAACTGAGGAAAAGTGACAAAAGACACACTGAATTTTAGCAAAAGGCGTGAATTTTATTTAGACAAGATACAATAGTATTAAAATGCTACAATCACTCTTTAATGAATGCAGAAATTTACAGAAACACGCATAACGGAAACAGAAATAAATTTTAAAAAAAGCAAGCTGATTTTGTCGATGGATTGAATAATCCTTTTGATATTGCACATAATAATGCATTAAATTTAATTAAAATTAAAATAATTCAGAAATTTTTATATTTATTTTTTATACATTTTATATATATATATAGGTTGAAGCAGATCTAACTGACTCATATAACTTAACATAACATTTTAAACCTTTTTTTAAATCAATTTTTACAATATAGGACTATATTTAAAATATGTTTTATGTTATTTTTCGTAATAACAAAAAATATTTCAAAAATTAAATTTTTTTTTAAGATTTTAAGATAGCCATTTTATAAATAAGTTTTAAAGAAAAATTTTGATACCATAAAATTTTACTTTAATGTAGTAATTACATTTATACAGCATTTTGAAGTTTGTTAAATTTTTATGTTTTTCCTATGGTATCAAATGTTAGTTCATATTATGTAAAGGACGAAAGTAAATATTATCTTTTTACGTTATTTTCTGGTAATAATACGTGATATTTTCCATGAAAAGTATTGTCACTTCAATAAGCATCTATAATTGACATGAAAAAGTAAGTAGTTATAAAATGTTACCTAAAACATATTAGAATAAGTAATAGTGAATATAATAGTAAATAAGTGCATATATTATTAAATATCCTAACAAGAAATATTCTATAATAATATATCAATGACATGCATTTTCATAATGACCAATGGAATAATAGCATAGTGTTCACAAAGACAAAATTAGTTGCACTTTTAATTACTATAGCTCAATGCGTGGTACTAAATCAAGCGGTCGAAAAACTAACTTGGTTGTCGCTAAAAAATGTGATCTTCTAGAAACACAGGGTGAAACACCTGTTTTTTATCCGGACAATCAAATTGGTAGAGTCCACAATTTCATAAACGAACTATACATATAATTCTTTGTTGTCTTTATATTCGTGAGAAGTTCATTGAAGGGATGTTTTTACTGGAGTATGTGACCCGCAAGGAGCAATTAGCTGACATCTTGACCAAGCTAACACCACGAACTAGATATATAAATATATGGATTTTTAATTAACTATGTATGTGTGCAATGTGTTAAGGCAGAGTGTTGATATTATTAAATAACACACTGGGTACAGTAATATTATTTTAGTGCATTTAAGACAACAGTTTAAAAAGTATATTCACTTGTATTTATACAATACAAGGTCAAAAGAGACACATTTTTTTCTCGGTTATGTACTCAATGCCACCTTTTGTATGAATTTGTAAGATTAAGCCGTAGTTCGCCGTCTATTGAGTTAAGCGTTTTGTTCCCGTTGTACATCTCTTATATTATATGTTCTGATATTTTATATTATATACCATTATATAACAAATTTCTAATTTTTTTAACTATAAACAGATGCTTATTGAAGTGTTAATAATTTTCTTTGGAAAGAAATCGCGTACTGTTACCAGTAAATAATGTAAAAAGATAATGTTTACTTTCGTCCTTTACATAATATGAACTAACATTTGATACCATAGGATCAAAAATATCATTTGATGCTGATATAATCCAACCACCTACGAAAACAGCTACTATCATTAATTATTCATTTTTATTACTACTAACACACATGGATCAACCTTTGTTTCTTTTGGATTTTTTATTCCAGCATCTGGATGCTTGTTTTAATCAATACTTCGTTGAAGTTTGCAATCTTATTTAGTTCTATTTTTTTGGCTGGTTCAGGTAAATCTCTTCTTCAAAAGCGCCATATAAAAATGTTGTTTTAATATCAAATTAACTGAGTTTTAATTTTCTGGCTGCTACTACTGCTAGTAATACTTGTATAAAGTCATAGTTTATAACTAGAAAGGTTCTAGAAAATTAATTCCATGCACTTGTGCATAGCCTTTTATTACTAGTCTAGCTTTAAATATATAAACCTCTTCATTTTTCTCGAGTTTAGTTCGATATAACCAGCTATTACATTTTGTTAGTTACTTCATTATTTATTGGTGAATTGACTAATTTCCACGTCATCAAATATAATAAACTAGATAAACTGATAAAAAAAAAACATACTATAGTTCAGAATGGTCGGAATCAATCTATTAAGACTTAAAACAAACATTAAATAACTACTCCAATATTTCAAACTACAGTTAAACTCATACTTACAGTTTTTATGTAACTTTTAATTATTTATTTTCAAATAATAATGTTTAGGGTAGGGGAAAAAGTAAACTAAGCTAAACATTTTTTTTTAGAAATTAACAATATAATTTTTAAATACATAAAAAGATTATTTACGTTAAAACATTATTGAATATTGTAATTCAATAATGCTATTCTTGTAATATTATTATGTATAGAGTGATCGGTTTATCATTAACAACTCTATTACTTTCAAAATAAATACGATTTCTTTTAGTTACATATATTTATTGATTTATCAGTTAATAAATACTTTTAAGAATCTTCCCTTATAATTTAAATGAGTGTCAACTTAGTTTTTTTTTTAAAGGGAACATACATATTTAACTGGCTCATAAAAATGAAAATGATTTAATGAAGAAAATGACTGGTCAATTACAACTTTTGGATTAATAAATTAAAAGTTATTATAATTTAAAGTATTGACTAGAGGTGAGATGTGGGTGCTGCTAATTTTTATCAATAGACATTTCTAAATAGGGAGAAAGAAAGTACATTTAATAAGCTCTCCAAAAATTATTCAAAAATTGCCCTTAAGGTATATTATAATCACTAGTCATTTCCCGGCCGTACACTTCCTCCCGCTTAAGTATAAAAATGAGAATAACTTTTGAAATACTGGTCCAAAAAGTTGTTATATATCAGTCATTTTTTTAATTAAATTATTAACTACTTTGTAAGCTAGTTAAAAATGAATGCTATCGTTTAAAAAATGAAGTTGACACCCGTTTGAGCTATAATGGATGGTTCTAAAAAGTAATTATTATCTGATAAATTAAGAAAAAAATTGCATCTCTTAAATAAAATCTGAATTAAAGAAATCAACAGTTCATATACAATTTTTTAACACAAAAATATGTTATTTACATTTAAAAAATTATTCAAGATTATAGTTCATTGATGTTTTTTTCGTAATATCATTATATATAAATCCAAGGTTTGTGTAATAATTTTGTATTCCTTTATTACATAAATCATGCAACTCATGATAAAGTCGAGTTAAAGCCTCTTCAGGCAGTGGCCCTATATGATCTTCTTGTGGGTTTTTTATTTTTTGCAATAGGAATTGATTTATAAAGTATACCGGTGTAAAATCTAAATAATTTGTAGATTTCAATGTTTTCTTCCACTTACATTTACGTTTTACAATTTCTATGTTTATGATATTATTATAATATTGTAAAGATTTTCTAAAATCTTCATGTTTGATCCTTTCAAGATCAGTAGTATTTTTAAATACTGACTGATTGAGTTCAATTTGTTTATTAAAATAATCATCGTGCACACCATTTTCGTAAACATTTAGTGCTTTAGGCATATATTCTATGTAAAATTCCAATTCATTTATATTTTTATAAATTCTCTTAGTTTTCTAATACTGCATAAAACTTAAAGCACTTGAAAATCGTTTTATCAATTCATACATTTTTTTAAAAATAATATGATGAACTTCAAAACAACGTGTTATTACATCGCTTCGAATTGTTTTATCTAACTTTAAACATTTATCACTCAAGTCTAACAAATAAGAAAATAACTCTTTCAATATAAACCCGTACTTGCAACTTAAAATCATTTTAGTATATAAAAAAATTCGATGCATATCTCTTTTTACAACTTGTAACCATTTGCGAATTATTACGTTCCACGTTACTATTTGCTTTCTCATGGGTGGTATAAATGAAATCTCTTGAAGTTTTGCCCATTCAGTGGATTTTACAATTGTTTGTATTAATTTTTCTTGTTCTGCGATTAACGAGATAGATGTATGATGAACAATAAAAAAAAGTATACTCATGAAAGTGATCCTCATATTCTAATCAAAAGATTATAGTGCTTTTAAAAGTGGTAGAAGTTGTTTATAAAGTTATACGAATACTGAAAAAATAAAAGTAAAAAATATCATTGAAAATTAACTTTTGAGTGATTTTTTTTAAACAACATTAAAAATTATTTATTTGTTTAATATAGTAAATAAAATTCAAAAAATACCTTTTTCAAATTATATTTTCTATTTATAAAAAAAATACAAGTTTTATGAAATAATAACGAATATTGGGTGAATTTTTTAATGTTTACCAGTATATTTTTCCTAAAATAATAATACTAAAAATAAAATGCTTCAGATAATTTACTACTGAACCTAAAATTTTTAACTATAATCTACTCTATAAAATGGGCATCTTAAATGTTTTTACATTTTTCGTAAATTTTATTTTTTTTAAATAGTTTTCTATTTGAAATTTATTGTAAAAATAAAAATTAATAAATATATTCAGAAGAAATGTTTTTTTTTTTTGGAAATGACCTAGCGCGTTTGTATCCTTTTTAAATTTATGTCAAATTTAACTTTTGTGGGATTTTTCAATTAATTTAATTTAAGGATTTATAAATAATTATATAATTGTCCATCCAATTTTAAAGTATAGAAATTAAAAAAAACTCAGCACAGTGGGGACGTGGCATAGTTGGGTCCAGTATAGATTTAACTTGACAGTGATTAAAATTACTATTATAATAAACGTATCGATGCAAATCTGTAGATAGTGTTTAATTAAAAAAAAATTGATGGTTTATTATAAGAGCAACATGATCTCCTATTTCCTTATTTTTATCCTGATTACGAGTATTATGATTTATAAGTGTAATATATGAATAAATTATTATAGCAATTAAATATAGTATAAAATTGATATTTAATTTTGATATTGTAATTATTACTTAGAAATTATAAAGTAGTTATTAATTTTATGGCAAACGTATATAAAAGTTGAAGGTCTTGATGTAATACTTCATCAGGATCTAATACTACACTAGGAATTTTCATCCGAAACGAAAATATATTTTTCTAAACTTATTTTTGCGCCGTTCAAATCTGAAATTAGAGTTACGCATATGGACTAAATAATAACAAAATTCTTTTAATTAATATTACAAATATTAAATATTTTAAATATTTTAAATAATCGAAATTTTATGTTCGATTATTAGGTTACGTATGAATAATCAATAGATATATTTTAATTAAAAATAAGTTGAAAAAGTTCTATTTTCTAAACGCATTTTTAAGTTTTGAACTACCCCTGTATAAAGGGAAATCTTTTTCTTCTTTTTCTAAAGGCTAAGTCTTGTCATAGTTTTTATATCCAGGGAAATTAAGTTCAGTGGTTTCCCGTTGCCTTCTGCACTGGGAACATAGTGGTTTTTCTCCACCGTAGATGCGTACGCATGGTCACCCATCCGTTCACCTACGGCGGTAGGCGTGGCTTAACACTAGAGTTTTGTCAACAACTAGTGTGACCACCGCGCCACACCACGCCCCTTAAAAGGGAAATGTCCGATTAAAAAAAAAATTATTTTCAATAAAAGAGATATATAAATAGTATTTATTTTTTATTTTTTAAAAAAAACAATCTGTACATAACAATTTACAATAAGTTTTTTGTTGACTTAGTCAATTACATAATATTAATAGCGTTAAAAGGAAGTCACCCGTCGGTAACACTTCGATTAGTTTTAGTTGAAGCTGTATACAAGTTATGGTTTTATTGTTGTCGTTAATTTGTTAAATCAATGTTGAATGGTTTTGCTGGTCTCCATATCTGAATACCATAAGACCAGACTGTTCTGATTATTAACTAATAAATATGTAATTTTGTTTTGAGAGGCAATTTAGATTTTAGTAATGAACGAAAGGGATGAAGTCTGCTGTTGTCTTTTTTCCTTTTGTATTTCAAGGGGACCTCACATGAAAGACAAAAGATGACGTCCGATATAAAAAAAAATTTTGTCGAATGAAATATGTTTATGAATAGTATTTCTCATGAAAAAATTGTGTTGATCCATATATTTTTCAAAAAGTTATAGCGCTATAAAGTTAAAAATATAAAATATAAAATCGAGAATTTTCACACAAAAATAGCATTCTAAAATAGCACTATGAAGACAAGTCCAGAGGTCAAATTTTTTTTTTCATAATAAAGTACATCACATTAGCTTTAATTAATGATATATATAAAAGTGTCAGACCTTCCGGAACATTTTCAAAAGTTAAGTTGAAAAAGTTAATTTTTTGTGAAAAAGTTGTCATTTTAAATCCCCCCCTGTGGGCAGGTTAAGTGTCAAATTTACAAAAAAAATATGCCAAGTGATAGGTAAAGACATCAAACATCTAAAAAAAAAAAATTATATTAATATGTTTATTTTTGAAAAAGTTACGGTAGTTTTTAATAAAAAAAATTGAAAAAATGTCGAAAATTACCGATTTTTAAATTTATACTTTTTTTGGAGATTTCCTCATTTACGGAGAACGAGGGATGTTTTTTCAATTGTTGAGGGTAATATCTTTGACTAGATAATATTTTTGATCTTTTTACGTATCGTTGAAAGCTGAGAAAAAGTGGAGATAGATATAAAAAAAAAGAACACATCATAATAAAATTATTACTTTTTCAGCTTCGCATCGAAGCTACAACTCTCAATTATTTTATTATTTTTTCAAGCGGCTAATGTAAAAATTATCATATGTATAGAAAATAATAACGTTTCGTTGACACTTCTAAATAATATGGATCTACAATTTTAAAAATCATGCCACTTTTTCTAAAATTATATTATATTATTTTAATTGTATTTATTTATCAAAAGGCTTTAGTAATATAGTATTATAAAAATAGATAGTCAAATTTTCTTCAAGCACGTTCGTATTAAAACGTTTTATAAAAGTGTTTTTAATCGCTGTCAAATTTATATTTTTACTGGTGTTAATTAAGATATTTCTTTGACATTCCGGATTCTGACTGTAGATGGTTTTTATAATTTATTTCTAAAATCTGCTAATTATTGGTATTAATAAAATTGTAGAAAAATTGATTAGTCTAATGTCTACAAAAATAATATATATTATTAATATTTTACAGAATATTTCTATGACAATAAAAACTAATAATTAAATATTAAGTTATATTTAATTACATTACAAAAATTCATAAAAAAAATCACACAAAAATTACTCATGATCTCAAGTGTATATACTATCAAAAGTCCTGGATTGAGATTCTTCAAGCTAACAACAGTAGTAATTTCTATATTAGGCATAGTAAGCTAATACTTATTAACTCCAAAAATGTTCATATTATTGGAGTACAAGGGGATACTTATATCCTTAAATTATAAATTAGTATCCTTATTATTTTTACTGATTTAGACTGAATGTATGTCAGTAACTATTTCAATTTTTTTTTTTTTGTATTGTGCATATGTAGGTCATTTAAAATATTTTTTAGGTTTTTCCAAATTTTGGATTTTCAATTACACAAATCAACACATTGATTAATTATTTAGTGATTTGGGCCGTATTACTAGTAATGATAATTTACTTAAAAATCTATATATTATATAAATTACTGTGCTTACTCATAGGAATATGATGGTATGCTATTTGCTTGTATATATTTTACATTATTTGGATTTGGGACACAATGGATTGACATAATCATAAACATATTTAACAAGTATTTATAATAATATACAATAAACAATAATAAACATTTTTTCTTCATACAATTTTCATTATTTATTTATTTGGGAATTTCGTATAATGAATTCCGTGTCCAATTCAGATAATTCGTTTGAGTTCCCTGAAGTTTTTATTACTAATATATATAACAAATTAAAACAAAATAAAATTTCAGCTTGAAAAATTAGAAAAAAAAAAGTTTGTAATATTACATGACAAATATATTAATTTAATTAAACATATTGATTAAACATTGTAATACTTTTAATTGTAGCCTCTTGATTTTATTTTAAAATAATAATTTTTTTAAGAAATTTAGTTTTGATATATTTTAGTTTCATAAATCCTTCGATTTATCTGTTACTAATTGACTTATAGTAGTGTCAACTTAATTTATTTTAAATAGCAGTATACATATTTAAGTAGCTTAAAATATAAAAAATTATCTAATTAAGAAAATTTTGGACCACTATTTTGAAAATTATTAAAATTTTAAAACATAGACTGGAGATGAAGCGCTAGTATGACAATATTTATCATTAGACATTTATTGAGAGCACCTCTTCTCCTGTCATTGTATAAAAACATTAATAACTTCCAAAATATTGGTTCAAAAGTTATTATCAATTAGTCACTTTCTAAAACATTTTTATTTTATAACCTAATTAAATTGTGTATGTTTAAAAAAGGGTAAGTAAAAGTTGACACCTTTATAAGGTATAAAAATGAATTAATTAAGTACTTAATAACTAATAAATCAAGAAATATATGTACTTAAAAAATAACAGAAAATAATTTTTTACATTATTATTCTTTTGAGATAAATAACTAAAGTAGCTAGAGTCAAAATAATCACTCCTCATAGTTAAATAAAGATGAAATAAAGAAGAAATAAATGTTTTAGCGTAATAAATTTCTCAATAATTTACTTAGCTTAATGAAAGTCATGATATATAAATTATCATAGTGAAACAAATTATAATTTAATTAACATTTATTGTTATATGTTTTTTAGACATACTCTGAGTACTACTTCATTTCATAGAATAAATGGTATATATTTTTTTGTATTTATTCATTAATGTACTTATTATTTCAATACTATCAAAATGTTTTTAATAGGTATCGCGTTGTTGGAAATATTTTGGACGTGGGTCTTATACAATTGTTACACCAAATTGAGGGAACGGAAAGTTACGTTGTGTCAACGAGCACGCGAATTATAATAAAATTAAAAATTATTCACCAATAAAGTTTAAAAAAATGAATTAGAAATTTCTTATTGTCTATTAAATATTTAATTTTACTATGGATCAGAGGTCAATTGTAAAATTTTGTTGAATAAAAAAATAAAATTATAATGAGCCTAGTTTCAAAGCAATGTTAACTTTAGTTTCTTACTAAAATTCGTTTGTCATTAAATTATTTATCGTTGAATATTTAAGTTACTGTACTTTTGTCTAAAATTAATATTTATTTAAAGTATTCTTATTGACTTAACTTCAAAATAAGTAATGATATGACACTGAACGATTTTAGAAAAAAATATTTTACCACAATATTAGTAATTGTAATTTTACTAAATTTTAACACAGAGTAATTTTTTTACAATCCTTTGTTGTATAAAAAAAAGCCAAGACTTCATTTTTACAAAAAGAATCACAGAAAAACGAAAAAACGAAAAAAGAAAACGCAATAATCTTTTAATGCAATATCATATATTAAATTTAATAATTTTTTTAATTTAAAAGGTTCACATAACGTAAAAATCTGCCTAAGTAATTAGGGCTGTCTGAATTTGTTTAGGAATTTTATGATTAGAAGTTGAATTTATGATAGTTAACTGGGTTATTTCGGTCGTTTTATATTTGTAAGATATTATATAGTTTTTTATCCATATCTAACTTAATAATTAAGTTATAATTTTATAACTATTATTATAATTATTATAATGGTGTTTTTATAGGATTGTGGAAATTATAGAGGCATATAACTTATGAGTCATAGTATAAAAATTTGGGAATAGGTAATAGATAAGAGAACAAGAAATGAGATTTCGGTATCTAAAAACTAGTTTAGATTTATGCCTAGTAATTCAATAATGGAGCTCCTTTTTGATTTGTTTGAAAATTCAAAAGACAAAACTTAAAAACTCATTTGTTTCCTGAAATTTAATTTTTAAAAATTATATTCAAATTTTTTAAATTTATATATTGGTCGATAGCAATTAATTTTAACAAATAAATCAAAAGTTTTGAATTCAATTTTTAAAGAATACTTTATTTTAATTAAAACATGTTTTAATAATTATTAAATTAAAAATACATTTAGAGAATTATTTATAAAATATTGGAGTAAAAGACTATTCTTGCGCCACCTGGTGTGTATAAATTTGACAAATGTGTGTTGTATAATAAACACTAGATGGCATGTCATGTACTATTATTCATAGTATAAAAATTTGTTTTAAAAAATTATTATATTCTTTAATAATTTTCTTTTAATACATATATTAATTCATATGTATAATTTTTAATGTATGCATATATTGTTTTAACGAATTGTTAGTAATTTAAACGGCTCATGGAAACTTCATTTTGTTCAATTATTGAATTTGAATTTATCAATTTAAGGTTGGCAATCGAACTAAAAATTTGGTTGAATAGGTGACAATTTGGTTAGTAAAATAAATGTAAAAAATTAATACTGAAGTAGATAAATAAAATATAAAGAATATTTAAACCAAATCCTTATTATACCCTTATATCAATTATTGTCTACTAAATTTTTTTTTTAATTCAATAATTGGATCATTATTATTTAAATAATAGTGTTACAGTATTTTAATAATCTAAAAACTGTTATAAAAATATCAAATGATTATAAAGAATTAATGATATGTTTTAATTTAACCTAATCAATATTAACAACGTTACGCCTTCATTAAGGGCTAATAAAATATATAAATGATGTTTTAATATAATTATCGAAAACATTTTTTTTCTTAAAACTTGCTTTAGTACATTTTTATTCTGAAGCTATGACATATCAGATTTAGCTACAAAATAATCACTTATTACATAATAATAAACAGTATGATTTTCGTAAGAAATAATATTTTTAACTAGGGTAGATTGATTACTTTTTAGCGATATTTTTTTTGTATTTACACATAATAGAAATATTAGAAGTACTACATAGATTTATAGATACATAGATTTATTTTTACTGCTACAGCCAATATTTTTCCTAAATTCTTTGGACTATTTTAAGTTGTTCTCTATTGTTTTTATCTCTCATCATTTAAGTCGTATACTATTATCTTTTGAGTTCATAGTTGAATAAACTAAGAATGATTTCCCCGAAGGAACGTATTAGCCTTTGCAGTCAACCGAACATACAAACATCTTTTGCCAAAGCACCTGTTTGAAGTTCCCATATCACTATTCAACTGACAAAAATTTACAGTAACTTTTACAATTCTCCCTTTGTTATTGTATCGAGTTCATACGAATTTATTTAAATATTTTTAACGTAATATGTTAAATGTTCAGGTAAACTGTTCATACGATTACTCTACTAAATTTTTAGTTTTAGTATTATTTTAATGCCTTTTAACTAACTACCATTATTAACAAAAACTATCACATTTTACATCGAGATGGAAACTTATAATAGATTTTTTTCACTAAAATACATCTAGGATATTTTTTATGTATTTTATTTACTTGAAATTGAAGTTAAAAGAAAAAAAGGTGCACTGGAAATCCCTTTAGGATTACCGGACCATCTCACAAGTCCATTAAACTTCATTTCTGGTGCAGAACAACACATATTATGCGGGCACGTGTGTATTAGATAATATCTTTCTTTTTTGTGCTGTAAGAGTGGTGCGAAGAGAAAAGAAAAAAATATTACAAACCGAAAAATATACTTATGGGCGCTTCTAAGCTTAAATGTGTTTGGGGCCATTTTTTATTGCAGTCAAGAGACTTTACAAGAGTTGCGTGTACATAACTTCTCAACAGGAAATGGCACATAAATTATTTTATATGACGGTGTCGATTTCCATTTTCCAAGGGGAGTAGATAGCATATAGAGCGCAAAGCTCTGTTAAAAAAATGGTATGGTCAAGTTTTGTGTGGGTGTACATCTATAGAGCTTGTAATGAATGGTTCGCCAGGTTTTATGACTTCCAATCTAAGAGCTTCGGTTTAAGAGAAAAATATGGCTTCTATTTTCAATTTATGCTCGTATATATTTTTATGTATAAGCATACAGAATCATATTTTTGAATTAAGGTTAAACTATATATTTTTTCAAAATAGTAATAGAAAGCGTATATTTACTAACAATAAGCTGAAAATTCAATTTTATTTTTAGTAGTACATACTATTTTTGGCAGTATAAAAAAGAAAACACTACTTAAAACGGTTGTTAAAAATCACAAAAGTAATTTAAAATAATTCGCCAATTGATGTCAGTAAAAATGAGGAATAATAAAGAAAAAAATATTCGATCGATTTGAATTTGCAAGAAATAAACTACTTTAAGGTATCTCTGTTATCAACAGTACACTGCTATTATTTGACTCATAGAAACACCCTAAAAGTGACGTGTCGGGAAAATATGACGTCTTGTTGAGGGTTAATACTACGACATGCTTTCGTCAAATATCGTTTTTAATAAAATATATGCTCCTATATCTAATATGCGGTTCCTTAACCAAAAAACTAGACAGTGTCATGTTGTGGTATGTGTTTACGCGTTTAAGTTTCGCCGCTGCAATGTTCGACCAAATGTTACCAACTCTCTATAGACAGATGGCACACATACAAAGAGTGAAATTCTACCGTTTATGAATATACTTGAAAAATAAAGGAAGTTTGTATATAAATGGATTTGATTACATGAACAGAAGAATATATTAAAACTGTTGGTTATATCATTAATTTTTTTAAATTAAATGAAAATTAATTAGAAAAAAAATTAAATGTCTTAAAATTAGAAATTGTTGATAAATTATAACTTTAAAATGACAAACATTAAATTATCTTACGATTATTCTTTGTTTTTTTGTAAAATATTAAGTTTTACTTAAAACTTTAGAGAAATATTTTATCACGACTTATATGTTTCAGATTTAAACAATATTAATTTGGTTTTCAACGTTGGTAATACCAGTTACAATACCACTTATGAATAAACTTTTGATTACATACTATTGGTAAAAATTTCTTTTAAAAATCTTAAAATTTTTGTTCTACTACTTGTATTATGAGTAAATTCAATATTTTTTTAAATATACCCAATATAAATGTATAACTCTAGGAATATTAAAAATTGTTTAGCAAAATATTCAAGATGTTATTTAAGAATAAGTGTAATTTAAATTACTGATTAGTTTTGGGATCTAGAGGGTGTTTAAACCTCGACAGGTTTTAAATATATATATTGTTGAAAAAAATTGTTAAACGATAAACGTTGATTTTTTACTTAGGGCATAAAATTAAAAAATATGCATTAGTCATTTGCTAAAAATGTATCATTAAAGAATAAATGATTTTTAGTTAATAAATGATACATATTTAAATTTAATGATTTTTGACAAGTTTCGAAGAAAGGAGACAGTCATCGATAAAGATCATTGTTCAAACAAAACTTTTGATGAAGTACGGTTTTATAGAATTTAAACAATTTTTATTAATTACAAATAAACATTACATCATTACTTAAAATTAGGCACTTATTACTTTTAAAATACATTTTTTTGGACAATTTTTTGTATACCTCAAAAAATTGAACAAATATCGGTTTGATTCTCAGTTTATATATATTTACTCAAGAAAATTGATAAATGATTGAATATTATATCATCATGATATAAGTACTTGAAAAATATTTTTATAACACTTAAAAATTATTTACATTTTTTTGTTGTAATCTAAAAGTTATTTTTTATCACTCTATTAGTGAATATATAACTGAACAAAAATGATATTTCATTATTCATTTTTTTTTTATGCAATAAAGTTTTGATTTAGAATAAAAATGAAATACGTTAGTTATTTATTTATCTTAGGGACGATATTGAGTGCGAGAGGAGAAGAAGTCACTGATTATGAAATGTGCAAGAGTAAGTAAATTAATTCATAATTATTGAAAAATAATTAAAGTTATTAACTAGATTCATTTATTAAAAATGTGCTTCTTATAGACTCTAAATGCACAATTTCAAATGTTAACGTTGATCCATGTCCCCAAGCATTGAAGGGTGAACATTGCGAATTTGTTCGTGGAACTAATGTCACTTTCTCTGCAAACTACATAACAAGTAAATATCTAACATGTTCATCTTACCTGTACAGAGTGACCGGTTTATCATAAACCACTCAATTACTTGCAACAAAAATACAATGTTGGAAAAATCATTTTTGATTTATAAGCTCCTAATTAATTTTTACAATCATAATTATAACTTAAAAGGACATCAACTTTGTTTTTTAAAGAGCAACATACATATATAATTATCTTATAAAGTAGAAAATTATCTAATTAGGATAATGACTTTTGGATCAGTATCTCAGAAGTTATTAACGATTTAAAGTAACAAATGGGAGTGAGCAGTGAGTGATATTATTTTTATCACTAGTAATTTCCAGGCCGTACTGTTTGTCCCGCCTAAAAATTAAAATAAGAATAACATCCAATTTGCTAGTCAAAAGTTGTTATTTATCAATAGTTTTCTTAATTAGATCATTTTCAATTTTATAAGCCAATTAAATATGTATGTTATTATTCAAAAAATAAAATTGATACCCCTTTAAGTTACATTGGATGATTCGAAAAAGCACTTATTATCTTATAAATAAAGAACTATACGTTATAATTTACGCTATAAATTACTTTATTGCAGGTAATCGAGTAGTTTACGATAAACCAATCACCCCATATTAAAAGTATGTTTTTCTTAATTAATTTTTTACGTGGTGCTTATAGAATTCAAATTCAAAAAAATTTATCTCTTAAATAAAATAATGCCACCTTTTTTTCCTTTTGATTTATGAAAAATAAGACATTTATCTTTCGGTTAGTTATTGAAAATTTTCAATTAGAGATAATTTACTTAGTTTAACTTTACATTACTCTACTATGTTATGTAGTTAAATAATTTTTTTTATTATTTTATCTTAGATAAAAACCCATTAATTTAATTTTTTTATTTAGTATTTTTATTTTTAGTTGTATAATGTGATAGATAAATAAGTGATGGGTCTTATTATTAATGAATCATGTCATATATACTTAGAATTTTGTAATCTTCTATTATTATAGAATATAAAGCTGTTATAATAGTGTTTAATAATAATATTAATACGTATGCAATAATTATTAATTGACCATGTACGAAAATAATAATAAAAATGATATTATTTTTAGTATTTTTTTTGTGAAGACTGTTGAGAATTTATCAGTTGCAATGAAAATGAAAAAAATATTAATTTTATTTCATACATAATATGTAATAATAAAATTTATTTATCATAAAATTTACAAATAAATGACATTAATTAGTAAAGAAATTAAATATCCAACATAGGTGATTTATATTAGAGAAACCAAGTATATGAAATTTTCCTCTAAATATTTAACTAGACAAAAAATAATAAACTGTTATATTACACGTATATTGAAAATTTAATTTCACTTTACAAAACGACTGACTCAACAAATTATCTTTAAAATATTTATAAGTTTTAATATTTTAAAATAAATTGAACTTAATTAAAAAAAAATAATTAAATAATTCTAGTTATTTTTTTGGAATCAAGTTTTAAATCCAAATTGAATTAATTTTGTAACTACAAAATAAGTGATTTTTATTTACTGAAATTAAAAAAAAAAAATTGTTCTAGGTTTTGGCACAGTGAAACCTATAACTAAGGTGTACATCGAAGTAGGTGGTGTAGAAATAACAGATCCAAGTTTACCAACTGATGCTTGTCTTTTTACGAGTTGTCCAATACAAAATGGAAAACAAAATAGTTACAAGAGAACTATTTTGGTCAGTCCAAAATACCCATCTGGGAATCACAATTTTAAAATAAAAATTTACGATGGAACTAAAAAATTCAAAAGAGATGAATGTTGTGTTCAAAGCAATGTAAAAATAATTTGATTCGACACATTAAAGTCTTAAAATATGTTAAATTGTTTTTATCATCAATATTTAATTAAAACTGACATAATATTGTAAATAAGAGGTATTTTGTTCATTTTACTGATATAATTAATACAAATTCGATTACTTAATGCACAAAGGGTATTGTTATATTTTTCAATGTTATCACAAAAAAGAGTATTAACCAAACTAGTTGATGTGGGAATTTCCTCCGGCTGGAATAATTAAAAAAAAATACTGCTAAAAAAGTCCTAAATAATACGTATTTTATATCTTTTGCTTTTTATTTGAATTTTGCTTACTGGTTTTTAAGTACAGTTATTTGAAAAATAAAAGTTAACGTATAATAAAAAGAAAAAAATAGTGATTTAAATTATTAAATATTTAAATAATTAAGTAAAAAATTATTGAACAATATATTATATTAGTTAATATAATAGTATATATAAAAAAAAAATTAGTAAACAATGTATTAAAAACAATCATATGCGAAATAATGACGCATGTACTATACATTGCTTGTAAATACATAAGAATGAATAAGTATATATAATACATATAAGTGCAGCGGAGTGCGGTCGTGGAAAAAAAAGGGATGAGAGAGAAAGAAAGAGGGAAAACGAGAAATGTATTATACACTATTCACTTGTATATAGAAATGGAAATGTATAGAACAGTATCGTGGCTTTTTCGTTATGAAATTTCGTTACTCGGCTTGTCTTGAGTTAGGTCCCGTCACAAGACCCATATCACATCCCAACCTGCCGTAAAAAACTTTGTTTGAAAAAAGCTTAGGGATAAATAATCTTAATCTCATGAAAAATATAACAATTAGTCTTTTGTAGACTACCTTCAATTTTTTACTTATTTAAATTTTCCTAAATAGCAATACAGAGTAAAAAATGTTGGCAATTGAAAAAAAAAATTGGTAAGCACCTCCTCTTCCCTTGAAATTACATTCAGATTGTGTCATTGAATAAGTTAAACGTTTTATTTTTAAATAAATACTTCTAGTTCATTTTCAAAAATAGCTTTAAGAAAAAACATAGATTAAATTAAATTTTAGTTAGTTTAATAAAAAGTTATACCAAAAATTCAAACTCCTCGAAAATTATGCTAATTTTTTATTTAAAGACGTAGTAAAAGAATGGTAACTTAGGCAATTGCTATTGCATGAGAGACTTTGAATAGTCGCAATAGAAGCGCCATACGGAAGTTGTATTTTTTATTTAATATATAATCAAAATAAAAGTTCTCTTAACATAAATTCAGATCTATTTTTAATGAGCATATAAATTTTAATTTATCTCATTCTTCAATATAGTTTGAATTGGTTATGCTCAATAATTGCTTTTTAAAATTGGAACGTTAAATCCAATATTTTGATATTTAGTAATTATTATTAAATAAATAAAAATAATACTAAATTATTTTCGAATTAAAAAATGTTTGATTATTTCTATAAACAATAAAAGTATTCAATTAAAATTTGTTTTATACATACAAATTGAAAATATTTTTATGATTCAACCACCGCATTAAACATTAAGTAATAATATAAACTTATTTCTTGAATTTTGTACTTTTTTTTTAAAAAAAAAGTTGTTTACTTTATAAATACGCGTTCTATTCGTTGTCCCTTTTTTAGTTTCTAAAATATCCGGATACAGTCGACTTCTTCAAAATGAAAGCCCAAAAGAAAGTCCAACTGTTCTTTAAGCCGATATGCATTCATTAGCCGGTATTCCTATTCCAAAAGGTTTGTTTTACACTCAACGGCTTTTTCTTTTATATTATGTTTATTTTATACAACAAGGACGTAATACTGTTCAACGTCAAACTTTTACTAAAATAAATAAATAAATAAAACAATCGAAAAGCTCCTAAAATCAATACGAGTATAATTTTAATTTCAATTTCAATATGAATAAAAATCTTTGATTATGTAGCAAGAAAAAAAAAATTTAATGGTTGTATGAGCTAAAAGTTAATACATAAATTGTAATGAAAATTTTCTATAAAAATAATTTAACTATAATTAAAAAAAATTCACGTCTTAAAAATGCATACATTAAGTTTTAATTATAAATGTATAACAATAATTTTATATTAATATAAATTTTTAATAAACTTTTTTAAATAGCAAATTATTTTTTTATTAGGAATACATCATTTAAAATCATCTAGTTAATGAAATTAGTGGTTTATAACAATTTGAATCAGTCTTTTTGGATATATTAATATTTCAAAATGTGGTCTGGGGTAAACTAATCTGATTACATTTATCATCAGTCATGCGCTGTAATTCTCATCTCGCCTGGATATAAAAATAGTAAAATACTTTACATTTATAGTTCAAAAGTTGTTTTAAATTAGCCATTTTCTTAATTAGATCAAATTCCAATATTAAAACTAGTGAAATTCGTATGTTTCTATAAAAAAATAAATAAAATTGGTATATATTTGTAAAGTATTCTTGTTGACTTACCCATTTATCGATATGACAATGGTACACATTTAAATTACACCACTTATCATAGTGGTATAATCATTATAATTATGTTGATGAATAATCTAAAAATGTTAACTTATCACTTTTTATTTTACTCATTACGCTAGATTTGTAAGTTTGATGCTCTTCGGGTTTACCTTTCTTACTGTTTGTTTTCAATGATTATTGAACGGACATTAGTCATTAAGCTACTGTAATAATATAATGTATTTTCAAACATTGTGGGCTTTTCACTTGAGTTTACACTAAAACGTTTTGGCGTGATTGCCAATCATCAAACAGGCTATAAATTAATCTCGTTTACAATTTTTCTAATAGCTTTTCGAAAACAACTGTTGACTTTCCATAATGAAAAAAAAACTGATAAATTTCAGATTCAGTTAAACCCTAAGTATTGGTATGTTTTTTTTTGGTTAAGTGAACATCATTGGTTTAAACAAGTTAATTAAAGTACGACGTTGATGTTTATTTGTGTTTAGAGTCAATATTTGTAAATAAGGATGATCCTGAAAATATGAATTAGGGTTGCTAACTAAAAGTGGTTTCATCAGCGTTATGATAGATTTCCACTTCTCATTTGATTTTACTTAAATTCTTTATTAAATAAAAAATGCATAAAAAATGTTTATATTATTATTATTAGAAACCATTATATAAAATTAAACTTTAATTAATTAATTATAAAATTAAATAAAAAGGTACTATTAAAAAAATAAAAATTTTTTAATTTATATATTAATGATATTTGAACAAAAATTTAATGGTAGAATTTATACTAAAGTATTATACACCAAAACTATTAATTTAAAGATTAATTTTATTTTGCTTTTATGACTAACGGCTTGTGATGAACAACTTTGAACTATCCAATCAGTGTATTTGTATATATAAGTATGCCTTGACTGCACATAAGTGTCGCCACAAACAGAATCATAACTATTATTTATGTAGTTGTAAATGTGACTTGCTACACCAATCTGAGAACCATCACAAATTAAAGGACCTCCACTATCGCCTGGACATATACATTTCCCATTTGGTATAGAACATAAAAATTCGTCCCAGGTTGATTCTAGAATTTTTTTCATTTGATTATTCGGACTAAAAGATCCAAAAGTAATTTTACAACATTTAAGATGCAATATTCTATCTAGTAATAAACAAGTTTATTAACTCCAATTAATAAAATAATACGAGTTTATAAGTATGGTCAATAATATTATTTCAACTTGCTTACTCAATAAGTGGCACAAAACAGGCTGTTGGACCATATGAAACCACAACATTAGCAATATTTGCGTTATTGACTAGAGAATTGTTGTTTCCTGTTTCACCCCATCCCACAATTTCACAATTTAATAATTTATTATGTCTAATTACATTTGGTTTTAAATTCGATAGTTTTATACAATTTTCTATTTCACTAAATGTTTCATTCAACTAAAAAAACACAAAAATTTAAAATGTAACATTCTTTACCAAGTGCATAAATAATATATCGAACGGTTATTAAAATGAATAGGTCAATTTATATCGATTCATAACTTCTAAGGTTTATCAAATTTATTTTGTTTTTATAACACAAAAAAGTAATAAACTCAATGTGAAGAATTTTATTCCAAGTATATATAAAAACTCCATGGAATACATAATCATCAAAAATTTAAAAAGTAATGTTTAAATGTAATCTGTTATTGATTGTTACTTAATTATATTTGTTAATTATATTTGTTAATTATAATTTTTTTACATCCCTTCTTAGATTAAGACCTTTATTTTATCATCGTTTGTTTTTAAAATATATTCTCATTAAATTATTTTTTCCTTAACTTTACAAAAGCTAAGATATCTCTTTTGTAACACGTAACTCTTATAATATATATAGCGCATACTTTTAAAATACCAATATCTGCTATTACATTATCTTCATGATAGTTCGGGTGAACAAATATTTGAGTAACAAATCGGGTTTCTCGATTAATTGCCCAAACCTACTAAAATATCTCAGTGTAATAATCGTAGTTAATTGTTTTTAAATAACAAATATTTTATGTTAACCACTTGCCTCTATATTTAATTGCAAATGAATGCAATGGCCAGCTGTTAATACGTACAATGGTTTGATCAGAGATCCTGTACAAAAAGACGGTATATTTGAAAATGAATCTGATTTTATTCCGACTACATACGAATGACTACTCATGTTTAAGCCATGTCCTTGTGAAATCCGTTTCTGTCGATTTTTACTTTTATAGTAATTGAAAAAACATATTGTGTTTGATAGATATAAACTTAAGATGATAAGTTCTAATGACAATAATTTCATAATAACGTCAATTTATTAAGTAAAATTTAGAAATATATATGGCTAATATTTGAATAATTATAATTGTATAAAAATATAATTATGTATCGCCTAACTAGTCGGTTGCGTTGAATATATTTATTCTTGTTTACTATTAATCGATACTTATTTAAAAAAATTGTTTTATAAAAATTTGTATTGGCTATGATAACCTGACAATTTGGGTTTTATGGAAAAATATTTTATAAGGTTTACTTTTATGTTGAGATGAGTTTTGTTATATTAATTACGCGTAATAAATATGTTTTTAAAAATTATTAGAAATAATTATTAAATATTATTAATTTTCAATAATAATTTTATTTAAAAATTTATTTTGATTTATGTCACGTTATTTTTTTATTAAAACGATTTGGTGTCATTTTTACAATAAATTACAGCGAGTTTGGGGGAAGATATTGTTTGAATACAACAATAGTTATATACCCTTTTAAACATCACGTAGAACATTCTGTTCATAAACCCTTCGTAGACATCAAACCAAAACGTTTCCTTTCTAGTGTCTCCTTGTCCTATAACAACAACAACTACTCGCATTATTATTGCTTTTACAGTGACATTGATAACGGGCTTAATTGACAGCCGAGATAGGTTTTTGATCCAATTATAAATCTCGAGTAAACCACTCGAATCCGTGATGCAACAATACAGGGAAGGTCTCATTAACAGTTGCGCTCATTGTCTGAAAACCGTTCGAGTGTTTTGCCAGTATCACATAATAAAACTTATACCCGTTAAGCACTACACGATCATATAATTGTGCTCGCTGGTAATAAACTCGTTGATTATATTATTGAGAACAACGATGATGTACGGAACTGTGTGTATTTACTATCTACGATAATTTTGTTTGTGTTCGAGTATACAGCAGCTATTGTATAGAGAACGAGCGTGACAGAGCGAATGATATGGAAATTATGGCCGCAGCATATCTGTGTAATATTTACAACGACACCCTTGAAAGCTTTCAACTGGCAACTTCACATGCATTTCGATTATTGAATATGTATCTCTATAACAGAATTATAAATCCATTATTTTATTTCATTTATTAATCAACAATCCATGTACTGTTTAACGAATATAGTATTTTGTACAATGAAACGGATGATGAAGTTAATATAATTATTTTAAAAAATACATTGAACTGTTATTGATCATCAATAAATTGTTCAATGATGACTTTAGATCATACGTGATAAACTGATTAAATTAAGATATATCTTTTTATAAAATATCGTGAGTTAAGTTTTGAACAATTGAATAGTTTTTAAATATTATCATAGCCATTGTCTCATTAAATTCTTCCCAACTATTTGGGTTTGGCTCTACCTAATTGATTTGGCAGGATTTTTAAATCGGCTGCCGATCTGATGCAATATAATCGTGACTGAAGGAACCATTATGGTGTTAATATGGTACGTTAAAGTTCCCATATGGACACCCATCCGACAACTTACAGCTAACAGCGTAACTGAACGTCATCGCTAAGGTGGTGACTGAATGGTTCACTGCATCATACTACGACCCACAATATTTTATAAAACATGCTTTAATGAATAATCTAAAATGCACTTATTATATCTGTTGTTGATAAAAAAATTACCGACACTTGAATAAAATAGTTTAATGTATTTTTAAAATTATTATTTAATCCAAGAGTCGATAAACAGTTTGATTTATTCTGTTTGTTTAACTTCGCTATATGCTATACATTTGTTAATCATACTAGAGGTTCTAAAAAATACAAGTTATTTTTATTAGAAATAGTACCCATAAATATCAACACGATCATTGGTTTTATTTACGTGATAATTCAATTTCTAACATGGTCCAAATGTCATTTAGACATTAATAGAAACGTTAGACAGTCGTGTTATTAAATTACAAAGTTGGTTCATAAATGGGGGTAGATACTCGTGACTATGGGCCGTGACCAAAATAGCACTTGTGTCAACGAGCTGCGGTAAAGTATAAATCAAAACCCACAAATGATATTTGTGTTATCGAGTTAAGTTGAAAATCCAACATTTATTAATGGACATTTCTGGACTATAAACCAATTATGCTTTTTAAAAAAGTTTATGGAATCTTTGGGCTGGATCTTTCATGTGGTCACTGAATAGGAAGCAGCACAAATTACACGTGTGTTTGATGCGTTGTACAAAATTCACAGCCGAGAATAGCTTTATCTTATTTGAAGTGTTCAACTCTATGTAATAGACAGTTGAGCTTGTGTAAATTATTTCGTAAAACGGAAGTGGTTGGGATATATTTTTCTTTGATCTTGGGTTTGGAATTTATATAGCTTATTATAGGTTGAAAACGTGTTCGATATTAGCGTGGAGTTAAATCATCAAGGGATTTACACATTATATACCTAGCTAAAGTGTAATATTACAAGATATACATTTATGTATGTATATTAATTTACTAGTTACCAAAATTACATAAAATATATAGAAACTGTTTAAAGTTTATACAATAATGAAATTAATAATTAGCTATTATTTTTACATTATAATTATAAAATCGCTTAATCATTAATACAATATATTACACTGATACTAAAAGTTTTTATAGGTTTTTTGGCGGCTTCAATACAATAAAAAAAGGAAGTTGGAAGCTCAGAAGTCATTAAAAATGGATTATATTTAACGCAATTATTTAAATATTTGAGAATCTAATAACGGGAGGCTATTAAACAAAAATCGCAAAAGAAAAAAGTAATATATTCCATTTAAAATTTTAAATAAGTAAACATGTAATAATTTTGTACAAAAAAAGTGATTTTTTAAGATATAATATCTTAAATGTTAAATAATATTTATAGGACAACATATTTTTTCAATTTTACGATTAAATCATTTTGATTTGAACATAATGTTACTGTTTCTTCTGTATGACAATTTATTATTATGAAATAAGTATTGATTTTTAGCGTAAGGGAAAGTTTATCGGAATACAATACTGCTGATTATATAAATATATATATTTACTAGCGTGTACTCTGAAGTCCACGGCGGAGAACAAGTTGAGTTCAAATAGCATAAATACACCTCTCTTCGTGTATTAGAATTAACTTTACGCAACAACCTTTGAAAATTATCAAGCCATAAAGCTCGAAAATTCAAGAATTTAATCTCCAACCATATAACTACAAGAATCGTTATTCCCCGAAAATCTACCCACATACAATAATGGAATTACAGGCCACAGTGAGGCGAAGGCTGCGGAAGCGCGTTCGGATTTAAATTAGATAAAAGGCTTAATTTTAAAAGACTTGCACGCGAGGAAAGCCAATCAACCATTCCATTTATATCGGGGATTTAGTTTTACCCCTCTTTCTCTCTATCATTTTCGTAGCTACCACCACAAAGTTACCGTGCCCCCTCTGGTGAAAGGGCGTGCAAGGCGAATGAGAGGGTTGCCCACAATAGGGGTATGTATGTGCGGTTTCCTACTCGAAATGATGTTAAATTAGCAGAAAATCGCCAGACCCCGTGTCATTGTTATACCAAACACCCGCGGCCACTGTAACAACTGCAGCAGAAGCGCATGTGACCCTTTTGAATTAACATGTAAATAAAAACGTTGATTGACAACATTGTTATTGTGGTGTGTGTGCGTCAAGCCAATAGTTTTCGTCAGTGCTGACTCGCTTGAATCACAATATTGTGATATTTTAAAATGATATTTGTTTTTGTAATATAGAAATATATGGTGAGAATATAACTAGGAGAATGCGTAACAATAAAAAGAAAAATTTGTAATAGTAAATTAATCAATATATAGTCGGCAATCATAATAGCAATTAAAACTTATAAAAATTCTTAAATATTTTAACATAAATTAAAAGTCATTATAAAGTTTAAATAAAAACAAAAAAATGAAAAAAACATGTAACATCTACTTTTAAACTAGTATGAATTATACACTTGAAATGTAACGAAATACAATATGTATGAATTACAGATTTGACATATACTTTTTTCAACTATAGAATTTCAAAGAAAAAAGTTTTAAAAAACAATATACTTTTGCGTGAATCTGTTAACAATGTGATACATTCTCATTAAGTATTCATAAAATCAAGTGTCTGAAAAAACTATCCTAATTTTTTACTACTGAAGAAAAATCGCGTTTGTTTTTGCCGTGTCGTTTAATTGCAAAAAACAATAACTCAAACGTTCACCCTAATGAACTCTGAAATAAAAAATCGTTTTGTATAGATAGATTTATATTTATATTTCTTTTTCATCCTTATTATTGCTATTTATTATTTATGCTAAACTCATAACGATTCGTCGCGTTGATTTTGGACCCTCCAAAGAGTACTTTTGATTGGTCTTGACAACCGAGAGAAACTAAATAATATTTATTTTTTGTTCCAACCTTTTCCTTTATGTTCTTTATCTTATATAGACTATCTCTTGCTGATGCCCTCAGCACAAGCACTCACCCAAATAGACACTCGTGGTCTCTGAATGTGCACCAAGTTAGTAGAATTTTACAGGGAGAGAAACTCTCGAATTTGAATTATAACCTCATTTGCATACGGGACCCTTTGCCGTCATCGTGAGTGTATCTCGTCCGAGACACGCTTCCATAAATCACATTTAGACCTTGCACGGTTATTCAAAAATATACCACCAAGATTATACAAACGGTGGTGTTTATTGGACAAATATTAAGTTTACCCCAAAAATCGATCATTGCTCCAAAGCATAGAAAACTAACCATAGAATATTTGTCGCCATTTATGCTTTGTACCATAATTTACAGAGTAAAATACCTTTAATGATTTGTGAAACAAAAATTATATTTTTTGACATGAATTTGTTTTAACATTTTATATTTAAAATTTTCATGAAGTCATATATTAATAATATATAATATATATATATATATATATATATATTATGTATATTCAATAATATAGAATTTAATTAATTTCGAGATTGTTGGAATCCAAATTATAACTTATGTTGATAAAATAAAAATAGTTAATAAAAATTTGAATTGAAAACAATTTAATAAAAATTATTAACTTTGCTTCAATTTTACTTCATAATTTAAATATTATGTAATATCGAAACTAGTAGTTTATATTTAATTTATAAAACTCTATGTGTTATTCATAATTTATTTTTTATATAAATTTACATTCATTTTTTAATATAAACGTCAAATAATAATCTTGTTAATTATAAATAAATATTTAGTGAACTCCACAATTATTTGAATAATATCATAGAAAAACATACATAAATTATGATCATGAACAAAAGTTTATTATCAAAAATTAATTTTTTTCTATCTATTAATAGTAGATATCAACTACTAGAATCTGCTTGTAATTTTTTTAAGAATTAAAAGGCTTTAATAAAGCAAAAATCATTAACCATTCTTAAAGTAAAATAAATCTACATGCTGGAGAATTCCCAAAAAGTTCTCTTCGTATATACGATAATGTGATTAGAAATAAAACGTATTAAACTGGTTCAATAATTGCAGAATAGATTATCATTAAGGTTTAATCAATTAAAATGATAAAGATATTAAAATATTTATACTAGTTAAGCTAATTGATATTATAGAAAAAAATTATTAACAAATACATTCTCGATCTCACTTCTATTTTGATAATTAAAATTTTAGGGGCTGAATTTTTTTTAATATATTATATAAAAATAAGTAGTAATTTATTATATTACTAGCAATAAAATTATGCAAGATTTAACTTTCAAAAGCTGATTTGTAACATTTTAAATCATAAAATTCGATATTGTTTGATATTGAAATCTCAGAAAATAAATAGTTTTAATACATTTGTATTTGAACGTTGATCAACAATTTAATCTTAGAGATTTTAGTTGATTGTCGACGCTTTGCAATAACTACATAATAATAATTATAGGAAAAGGGAAAATTGTATGTAGAAATCAAAAGATATCTGGTACCAAAAGTTGTTGTTTTAAGGGTCCAGGGTGAGTATAAAGGGTGAACAGCAATAAGGGATCAACTAGTATGTTAATTATATGTAAATGCGCTAAAATACGGTGCAGTAAAATTTCGAGTGTATCTGAAAAACAAACTGAGGATTTCTCTCTTTCACCCATTGCCAAATGAGATTTTCAATATTGAGTTCACTAGCCATCCATTTTGCTTTCATTACATTGCAAACCGATTGTGTTTTCCGGGTCAAATATGGTCGCTATTTGAACAAATATAAATAAGTCTCTAAAATCTATACTGGATCTAATTTTAAAGATATTTAAATAAGCTTGAATGCAGTATGAAAGAAGTGAATAATAAGAACTTAAAATCATATAATAATAATTTTCCCTTGGCCACTCATTCAAGAAAATCAAGAATGAGAGCAAAAATAAATCCTTAATTAAAATTCCATTATTTGTCTTGGAATATCAAATAAGATTATTGTTATTAAAACGGATTTACCGAAGTTTTAATGTAGAAAGGACGGCAATGGTAGAAGCTAACAGTCTTATCTTTCTCGTATAAATTGCCAGATGGTTAAATAATAAAAACCGCAAAGTTTTTGCATTTTTTCCCTTCCGAAAAGAGAAAATCTCTTTAGCATTTTTTGGACGAAACGTTATTTTTATTTTACTTTACCCTGATTGAACACCTGGACAAATTTCTGTCGGCTACCAGAGAATTTTCTATGGACGTTGATAGTGTTTTGATAGTTATGTCATTAAGGTTTGTCGCGAAGAGTGTTATGCTAGACGAGCACTTAGTGGCTTCCTGATGGTGGTTGTACACGTTGTTATTAAAATTGAATCGAAGGAAAAAAAGAAATCATTGGGCAACAAACACCTCGCAGAGAGGAAAAATAAAGAAGCTGTAAGTGTTTAACGTAGATATATGTTGGAATAATAACATAATCTCGAAATGATAACGGAGAAGTCTTGCCTCACGCTCAGCTATTAAGGGATGAAAGAGTGTAACGGACGCATGGATATATTATACACAATTCCCGAGGCTACCCATCATCAATTTCGAGTGGATATCCGGAACAGATATGAGTTCACGTAGTATCTGCAGAGGAAAAAGGACGGGGAAATCACACGGAAGAAACGATTGAATTAAACAGTTTCTTATACTCTTAACACGCACTCACTTATATTCACTGACAACAGAGACGACGATGTATAACCTAGAAATATTCCACCCCGCCATTTTCTTATGATCGGGTTGATTTATGAAGGTCGTCGAGTCAGGTCATTAATTTCAAGTCAGTTTTGCTTTTGTACTGTGCTAATGAAGATAAGGGGTTTTTATTATATACAAACCATTCGTTACGCTTTTGCCAGTCGTCACCATTACTATCGCCGCCATAACTGTAATTATACCTCTGATATTTTTCATTTTCTGACGTGTCTATCAGATATATGTTTTCACGATATTTTCTTTTGGAATTGTACTAATATTTGTACTTTTCAACATGATATAATGCTATAATTTTTAGACTAAAGGAAATATTTTTTATTAATTTTAACCAATATTAATTAATTTGAAATTTTAATAATTCAAAACTAATTGTTAGTTTATAAATTGCACTACTCAAAAGTTCAATTTCTATTCTCTAATTTGAGAATTTAGTTATTTAACATAAATACAGCTACACATTATAAATATTATAAATATTATTATTTTTATTTATTTATTAAGGACAACTTATTTATTAATTGAGATTTCTAAAAACCAATCCATACAAATATTAACTAATTTTATAAGTATCTGGAAAAATTAAAAAAATACATTATTTAATTTCAATAAAATTTATAAACAAATACAGTTTAAAAAATTAAAAAACATTAGCAAAATTGTATGAAATAGGAAAGTGCAGCTTATGGTTTTTATTGTATAAAAAGAATCTTTGTTACCTTTTAAATAATTTAGGTGTTCTAAAATATTAATAATACAAATTAGTTTTGATTAAATGTATACGGATTGATATTTTATTGTAAACCACTAAATTATTCAAATAATAAAAATAATATTGATAATCCTTTTTTATTTCTTGTAAATGCATGTATTTTTTTTTCAATTTTTAGCCACTACCTTAAATTGTTAATAACTTATGAAATACTGGTCTAAATATTGTAACCGATCAGTTATTTTCTTAATTAGATCATTATATAATAAATAATCTCGTTGATGAAGTATTTTGCTATTTGAAAAAATTAATGTGACACCCTTATAAGGTATAAATATAAAAAGTTCATGATTGAAAAATTGAAAAAAAAAACAAGTATCTAAAATTAATTACATTAATTATTTAATTAATGTATCAATGTATTTTTTTTTTTGATAAATTAAGTGGTTTATGATTAAACAATTACTATTGAGTATAATAATACAATATGACAAACAATTGCAGAAACAGAATAGTTTCCCTTTCTATGATATTTCTTCCAGATATCAAAATTATCCCTCTCTCCTTCTAACTAAAGGGTCAGTATTCGGTGCTGTCAATCATACACCGATGTTATAGGAAAACCCTGAGTTGTATTTGCTGCGTTGGCTTATTTCACGGGGCTCGTGACTTTGTTTTGATTTAAGTACGCTAGACACGTGGCTGCGTTTGTACAAGTCATCAGTGGGTAACAGCAGCAGTAGCATCGGTCTATTGCTCATCCCCACACTGGTCCGTTATACAATACTAATATATATTATATCCAGACCTATCACACCCCTTTTTTCCAATAATAACGGTAAATATTATTTGTGCACGCATACAGGGGGGGGGGTTATTTTATTATTATTATTATTATTATTATAGTCATTATAATTTTTAAGTATTAATTATTCTGATTTATTTATGAACTAAACAATAAAATTACACATGTATTGCATAAATTGAGAATACATTTTTAAAATTTTCATCAACTAGATATAGAAATAAATATTTTTAATTAATTCGTTAGTTTTTTACCAACCAACAATGTAATTAAAAAATTATTAATTGCTCTTATAACAATATATTTTACTTTCATAAAGTAAAATTTTATAATAGATATTTTTAAAGATACTTCACTCAAAGTAGTATTTTATGGTAATTTATATAACTTGAATGGTATAGAAAAGATCATTGTAAGAAATACAGGAATAAAAAAATGACTGGGTCATAAGTACTTAAGTAAGAATATAATAGGCGTGGCATATCTAAATTGATATTATATATTTATATAACATAATAGTACGATGAGCTGAATTAAAGTAAAACACTATTTTTCAAATAATATTTTAAAATATGAATAACTACTAGTCCAAAAAAAATTTTAACCAGTATATTTTTATGTAATGGTAGTATATAATGATTGATAATAGTAAATAAAATGTAAAACTTGATGATTTAGTATACTTATTAAAACTTTACTGTTAAATTGCTGATTAAAATCGTATTAATTTTTAGAATATTTTATCCTCATATTTTGTTGAAATGTGCTAACACGTTACTCTACTACCAAATTGTCCACCCCATGTACATTGAAAGTACAGTAAGCGATATTTTTCTACCCTGGATAAAATCTATTACAATACACGTCTTTCAAGAAAAGTTGTTGAATTCACATTAACGGTGATCAATCTTCATCCATCAAAAACGGCGTTGCCCAGTTAGCAAAGGACGCTTGTGGTAGATGCATGACGAGGGTCTGTAGCCATAGAAGTGTACACATATGAGTTATCCATTTGATAATAAAAGAACATAGACTCGTAGATAGTTGAAGAGCAAGCAGAAAGATACTAGCGGCAAAAGAATTTAATATGTAAAAATAAAAACAAACAATTTGTCCCACCGTTGTTTTTACTATACACACAAAAAGGTTTCTTCGGATTTGAATATTTCCAATAAATAAACCAATCCTGTTTGAGAGATGCTTGAGAAGCTTTTAGCGAAAATTGATTTAACTTCCTTAAACTATTTCACTTTTTTCAGTTACGTTCGAGAGTATGACTCTGTAAATATCTAAAAAATGAGAGAAGATACTTAATATAAATTAGTTTTCCTTTCACACTGTTTATTTTTGAACGTCAATTGGCCGCTTGTCATGGGAAGAAAGCTGTTTATAAATATAACCGCATCGAATTTGAAGGAATTCTGCATTTTCAATAGCATTTTACACAATAAATTACTATTTTACCAGTATAAATGACCTTGGGATTTGATCTCTGTGCGAATATCTTCATAAATATATAGTGAGTACCCGTAGTCTCAGCCGCAACAGCGAACGTTTGATTTTTTTCCTAAAGTAAATAATAAAACTGGATTTTGAAATTTTAATAAACTCATTGAGTATAAAAAATGCTCGAGAATTAAGTGTATATACACAAAAATTAATATATACGAAGCTGATTTACGTAAATTTATTCACGGGGGTACTTGTGGTTAGCGTTGCTAAGAAAGGAAGGGTGAGTAAAAAGAAACATTTTTTGTTTCATCGCAAAGCTACGATTTTTTTATTTAAATTCTTTTTCCTTTCTAATCAAGAACGCCGCATATTTATATTGATCAGAAGTCTTACAGACTCTTTGAGCGACTGCTTTTTTTTTTTTTGATAATTATGAGGAGTCCCCGAGGTGATGGTGGGAACGCAGAAAAAGAAAAACTCGAGAAAAGTGCACAAAAAAAAAAAATCTTCAGCACCGTCAAAGGGATAATCCGATATGCAAAGTCCACCATAGTTAAAAAAAACTACCCGATTCGGAATTTTTCAACTTTGATCTTACGCGATTTGCATTGTAAAACGTGTTTTATGTTTTTCTTTGCCTGTGTTTTTCTTTTTCCAATTTAAACCGATTTCCTAAGCACCCCGCGGGAAAGCCACCGCGATCGCTTAAGTTTTAATTAACGTATTCATCTTGAAAGAATTTTCTTTTGAATAAATAATATAAATAAAAAATATTAATAAAATAAAAAAAATGAAATATTTACCTCAAAAGTTTATAGTATTAATCAGGGCTGTGAATTATACGCATTTATAAATTTTTTTTGAACCTCTTTAAAGGATCTCAAGTTTGTGTAACTTTTTCGTAGGATTATATAGTAACGCGGTAGTATTTTTCGTTTTAGGGAGATTAACTTACGAATCCCCCCCAACTATTAACCGAAAAAAACACATCACTAAGTTTTCAAGACAATTAATAAAAATTTTAACTGGCTAATGGCGTATTCGGATAAACTTAACAAACTGAATAATAAATATATATTTCACAGTCCTGGTACTAATATTCAACATGTGCATCCTTCACGTTATCATCCTAAATGATGCCGAAACAGTTTCCACTGACGTTAAAAATAGACGCGTTTCAAGTAACGGAATTATGTGATATTATATATCATTATTATTGTTACTGTTATGACTATCACGTTAATCGAACCGTATCTATATAAAATCCTCATAATACTTGATGGTTAATCGGATATTAATACAGTATACATTATGGCGAATGTCCGCACCATATCAAATACATTTTTCTTATTGGGTTCTCGTTGTTCACTCGAGTGTAAAAAGCAAACATCGGTTAAAATAAGAGGAAAAAGTAAAGAAGAGTTTTTCTATTGGTGGATCGTAGTTCCCGAGGGTATAAAAGCTACGTTGTTCAAATTGTTTCCCGTTCGGTAAAGATGGAAAATAAATAAAAGCAAGAACGTTTCATCCACCGCACATATTTCTAGTTTGGCTCTGAAATTATACTTTTAAATAACGTAACAAAAAAAAATACAAAATAAGAGAGGAGTGAGTAAAATGACTTTTAGAACTGTAATGTACTATACTTTTTTCAGTATTCGTTACGTCGGCATATAAATTAAACGATACTAAAGAAGCAAATCGAAATGGTTTTTTTACTATATGAGGCTGTACAAGCTTTTAAGAATATTAGATCTCTTTGCGTGTAACAGTTGTATTTTTTTTATGAAGTCTAAAAAAAAACAAAGCGCAATAGTACAACGACGATGTTCTAGATTTATTCGCGAAGAAACATTACCACAAACTGTTATTATTTGAAAATAATTTTTTTTGTGTGTCATTTACTTAAAATGTTCGTATTAAGATATTCGATTAAAAGAGTTACGGTTTATTTTGAATTCATACAAATAAAATAATCAATTTTAAATAAAAATATTAAGATATTCTTAATATCTTTTAGAAATTTTGATAAATGAGACATCTGTAACTAATATTCACTGAAAATATCAAGCAAATGGAACAGAATAAATATTAATAAACCAATACTATACTATATATTTAGATAAAAATTTTATATGTACATTTTACATATATACTTTAAAATGTATATCTTTTAAGTTATATTATAATCACATTTATAATTTAACATTACAGTTGAAGAATTATTAACAAATTTATACAAATTTTATTAATTATTCAAAAAAATGTTATTAATTTGACTAGCTGTTGTAATAAATATTTTGAACAGATAAAATAAAATACCTAACCAATGCAGGATGATTCACACGACCCGAGAAACCAAGTTTACTATAATCCGACGGGTGTGACTGTGTATCGATGAGCCACCCTGATAACCAAAACGGGGAGGAGAAGGGATTTATATGGTGTAAGTACAGTTCCTAATAGAAGTGATAAGCCGCCGTGAGCTACGTGCGCGCAGCACACTTCTGTAATAACGCACGCCCGCCCCCTAAGCGCGTACACATTGGACGGTAACAAAACAACAGTGTCAATGTATACGCGTCCTCCCTCGGGTGCGTTGTACACACGTTCATGAACACACATTAAATACGTCGTGATTAATAATATTTTGGACAACAATGACGGTGGGCAGATATCTTTTGGTCCGTAAAATTGGCGCTAGGAATGCACGACCCACTGCCATCACCATTATAAGCATTTTTTTAATGTCCTCCTGCGCCTTTACTACTACTATTATTATTATGGTCGGTACTAGGGGATAAACGTCATTTTGGTTTATTAGCGTGCTAAAAAGACTCCCGGGAAAATAAAGCGGCGTTTGTCAACGGCGACCAGATTAATGTCATCGACAGATGATGAGTAGTCGGCGAGAATATTTTGTTGAATTAAATAAACATTTGATTAATACGTCTATCGACTAACCTGTATAACATTGAAAAAATGAAAAATAATATTTTTCAACTAAAAACTTCAAAAAAAAAAAAAAATGTATTGTAAAAATAACATCATACCTATTTTATAAAAATTTCCCTCACAATTACTAATGAAATTTAATTTAAAGTTACTTTTGCGATATTCGGTTTAGATAAGTCCATCCGTGTTTTCGTCTTGTAAATGGATTTGCATTTCTCACCTATACAAGTGCTAAAAACCATTGCTAACATTTCAAGTTCTATCATTTTCGATGCAATAGTCACGCATTGTCTCACCAAACACCCAATTGTCGGTTTTTCAGAAATGTTTACATTGAACCTTTCCTTGTAAATTGTGTTATGTCTCGTTAACGGCAGCAACCTTTCATCACCACGTTTCTATTTTCCGGTTTCGTGTAAACGAGGAGTGGGCTATTTGGGTATAACAATCGGAACAAATTGCGTTAAACACAGCCGGCGGTATAAAATAAATTACCGTTGTTCATCCAACAAGTGCCCTTTGGTCAGTCCTTTTGTGTCTGTCCACCGCACATGTGTGGTCATTATCGATGGACCTTAAGAACACTTTGTGGACATTTTCAGTTTCCTCCCCCGAAATCTAATCTATTTAATTCGAGTTTGCTCAAATTTATCACCACAAACCCCACAGAAATTGAAAGTCAAATAATTGAAAACGTATTGTCTATTTCCACTAAAGGCCACAATAAAGTCCATTTAAAAACAGCTTGCACTTTAACCACAGACATATAAACAGTATACAACATTTTTGTAAACCGTTGTAAAATTATCAAACTTCAGAAACTTATAATATTATAATTGTCTATTTATGATGGTAATTAAAAGTAAAAACCATTTATTATATATACATTTTTTTTAAGTATTAAAATATTAATTACACATACGTTATTTTGTTCAAAAATCGATTTATGTTATATTAAAAGTTTTAAATTATTTATGAAATATTACAAAGAAAATAATTGAGCAAATATAAAGATATTTTAGGTTTAGACATTTTCAAAATATAAAAAAATATTTTTCTTGAACCTTACACCACGGCAATTTTTGTTTATTTAATATGTTTAGAAGTAACGTAAATATACAATATTGTTATAATAAAATTATGAAAATTTTTTTTTTTGTAAAATATTCATTGAGAATATATTATAAATGAATAAAAATTTGTCGTTATTATAAACGTTTCAATCCTAGGCGTTACTAAAGGGACTAAGAGAAGTTTAGTCCAAATTAAGGTTTATTCCTCCAAAAATTTAGAAAATTATAAATATTGTTTGACTGTGAGAAAAATTAAATTTAGCAACCCTAAATTCTTTTCTGTTGCACCGGTTGTTTTAATTACCATCGAGTCTTTCATTAATACTTGAAATGATTTTTTTTCAACTTGCACATAAATTTATGATCTACACATTATTATATGAGATTTTATAGATTTCAAGTATATTCTAACATATATAATTTTAAATATGTTCTGTAATTATTACACTTAAAAACATAAATTTGAATTACATTAGAAAGGTGTATATTAATCGTCATGTACGCTTAATTTGCTGTTTGTAATTTAAAAAGATATTTGTCAAAGGTATGACACATGTTTGAGATTGGTATTACTTTAATACTGTTATAGTTACAGCGATATTATTACAGTTGATACTTTCAAATATATATTAGATCTTTGCATAACATCGTAGAATAAAGAGTCAATATTAAAACTAACTTTAAACTGTCAAGTTCAAGTGTAGACATTTATTAATTGTGAGTCATTTGAGATCTTTTTTAATAATAATAAAATAAATCTATCCTTTCAACATAATCAAGTCTTATTTTAATTCCCCTTTTTAGCGTATGGACGATGGAAAACAGAATAAACCCAAAGCGCACTGTATTGTATAGGGTGTCAGACTTATATATTATATTGTTTTTGAAATCTATTGTATGAGCTAAACAAACATTGCGAACGTATTTAGCGGAAACATGTATGTATATATACATAGTTTTTCACTTGTATAAATCGCTTCGTAGATGTGGACCCTTTTGATCCTCTATCCCTAAAAAAAGCAATAGTAAAAATTAGGGTCCAACGTTGCTGGGAGAACATAAAAGAGAATGCTTGAGGCAACGGGGAAATATATCCGTTTTAAATAAACTTTTCGCGTGCTTAATGACACATAGAGGTGTAAACAATTGTTTGGTCCATTACGTGTCGCTTAATGATAAAAAAAAGACACCCTTGTTATACAGAGACATGGCGGTACGTACACAAATGAAGTGTAAATTTATTGTACACTACAAAATGTTTCCATTGAATTTTATTATTTTTAAGTAATTTTCAATTATTATCTTATATGAATATTTATATTGATCTAAATTCATTCGAGTTTGATAAAAAATTTTAAATGAGACACTTCTTTTTTAATTTTGAACATAGTATATAAATCAAGAAAATGTAATTAGACTTCCATGAAGATAGAATAACTTAGTTTTACTTTAAATTATTTGAATTTTTCTGTGGAATAAACAGTTCATTCCGTAAATTTTGTATATATTTTTATAAAACAGTTACTATTTTATTTTTTTGGTATGATATATTTGATTAGTTATTTAAACACTGTTTTAAAAGAAAAATTTATTTGTAAATAGAATATATAAATAATTTATTTTTAATTTAGTATGTTAAGCTTAATATATATTGTTCTTACTTAATAAATCTTGTTTACTTTAGATTTGAAAATGTTCCCATAAATAATCAACATCATTATTAGTATTATTTTTATCGGACTTAATTAATATATTAAAAAATTATTTAACTTTATAGTTTTTTTTTTGTTATTAGATAGTTTAACTTATTTTTTATTGTAGCACTAAGATATATCCACGTATGTTTATAAATCTTTTTATGGGGAAAGAATGTACCACTTAAGGCCACACCTTTTGATCTAGCGATTTACACTAATCGAACTCCATTATTATTATCTTGTGAACAATATAAGATGAGGGGAACGGATTTCTATTGTTCTCACTGTTTTTAACAATTATCCCGTTTTCTTACTTTTGAACACTTTGAATATCCCAAAGACTTGTTTGAATTCCAATTCTTTCTTTACGTTTGCATTAAAATCTACCAGTAAAATTTTAGTCATACTTCAAAGTATAGTTTCATAAAAAGCTCCTAGTTGTTCATAACAATTTTTATTTATATTCTTATATTTATTTTCGATTGGAGAATTGCAATTAATTAATGCAGTATTAAACCACCTTCCATAAATTTTTAGGTGGCATATTGGTTTAAACTACTGTACGCTTTTTAGTACCGTGTCACTTACTATAAAGCAAACTTCTCTTTTATATTTTTATTTACCATGATAAAACATTGTCGCGTTTCTACTTTTAGGTTGTTTCTCTGATTGAGACTATCTCATCTCTTTAATAGTTAGCAAAACCAGTCAATATTTCTCAATTTAGATGCAACTGCGAATAATGTGGCCATCCTAGCCATTATCAGTCCTAGTCGCCGTCAATTTTACTGTAAATATTCAATATATTGTATTTTGTTATGGTTGGTTAGTATTTGTTGTACATTTTTTATAATTTAATTGCCTCTAATCGTGTTTTTTTTAAATTGTGATTTATTAAAAATACCGTCTACCCCGTTTTTGTAATCTAGTTTGTCCGCAGCATATACCGACGTACACGACCCGCTGTTATGAAACCGTATAATGATTTTTGTACTCTGAACTAAAAAGTTTCTATTTATTTTGCATTATTAATAAAAAAATAATTTATATAATTCTCATCTCGTATAGTTAATCTCTTAATACTTTTTCATTATTCTTTTAGTAAAAATAAGTGTACATAAATGTATCGGATGAATTAATTGGAACGTCAACTACATAACCTCTTAAGATCATTAGCTTCCCCTTCACGTATATACTGTGCTCACCTCCGTCAATTAGTAAAATCATAATAGACTGGTACTTCTATTCCTCAAAGGTTTACACCCTACAACGCTGGCTGGACCGGACTTGACAATTGAACAGGTTTACTCCTCTGTGATTTTGGACACTCCGTCCGATAATGTTCGATTTATCCGTAACCTCAAAAAGCACCCTGTTTTTCCTTTCAGTTTAAATTTATGGTAGTTACCTTTGTTCTTCGGCAAAGGTCTGGGATTAACTTAAGCCAACAAGTTTTTCAGTTGCTCCGACACATAATGCACTTATCCAAAATAGCTCGTCGTACACGATAACGCCCCCTAACAGCCTTTGCCTCAAGTTCCACACCCTTTCTATTGTAGAAGACGTTTTCGTCATGTCCTAGCTGAACATGTTGCGTTTCATATCCCTTATACCGTCCGTGAACTCTTGAAGCGACACTTGCTCCGAAAAAACAGTTGATTGGGTAGGCGAGGTGAGTTAATTGAACTTATATCGATTTCTAATTCCTGAGATTGGGCCGGGCACTGATCTCGTACTTCGACCAATATCTAATATAACTGCGTTAGGTTGTTTTTTTTTTAAACATCAACTCAACGTATCTACTAGGTCTGTAAAATTATTTCTACTCATTTTGAGTACAGTATCCAGTAACTTCTGTACAGAACCGCAAAACTCCATAACCAAAACAGCGCACTTCTAATTCTTACGTTCGAATAATTCATCCAGGTTAAACCATGTTCTCATGTAGTCATGTCCTTTTTAGTTATTTCATTTAGTTTTCTATATTTTACCCAAAAGTGGTAATTTAATAATAATTTTTGAAAAATATATTAATTTTAATCTGGCCAATGATAAAATAACTAATACAGAAAATCAAAAATATAAATATGTTATACTTGCTCATTAAATAAAAATTAATCAGTAGAAGTGTTATAACTTCTAAAAATATTCAGAGGAAAAATTTTAAAAGTAATTTTTAAAACAAATTAAATTATATTAATTAACTATTATTATGATTATTACTATTTTAGCAAAAAAATGTACTTTTTAGTCATTATATTATTTGTTTAAATTAATGTTCTTTACATTTTTTGACTGTATTGATAATAATATTATTTAGCAATAATATTTTTAAGAACCTTTTAAGTAATTTTACTGACCTTTAACTCAAACTTTCAGAGTAAAAAACATGCGATCTTCAATGTTGTTTTAAGAAAAACTTTCTTCCATTTGTAATATTCTATTTTATAATGTCAATAAAAATTATGTTTACTTGTTTGTGAAAATATTGTTATAATAGTTAGTTATATTTCATAATTATTTAAAAAATGATGTGATAATCATTAAAATAACAGAACTTTTTTATAGTCAATGGCTATAAATGAATTTTTTAATAAAGTAAAATTTTCTTATTAGCTATCCAGTGTCCGTTAAAAACAGTGTTTTTTTTAATTAGTTTGTGTAAAAATATTTTTAAAAAAATAATTGCCTAGTGGATCTTACCGAAAACATTGGTATATTTAAATAAATATGGCAGAAATCAAATGATTAACAATAAGTAGTTATTTTATTAAGAAATTGGTGAAAATTTATAGTTTGCATTTTTTAAATTACAGTAATTGGTTTTATATTACAATATTGGCAATTAACCAATAATATAATTTTTAGCATAGATAATATTACGTTATAATAAAATGTAAAAGTTACCCTAAAATCAAATAGCTTTAAAATTTTGCTTATAATACAAAATTTGAGACTAATTGTTTATGTATGGGATTTTATAAAATTCAAAAATAACCAAAGCTGCAGTGATAGCAGTATAGGTGACTCTAACCAATATGATTTCTTTTTAGTTTTGACGATAACTAAATATATTAGAACATAATAAAACAATAATTTCAAAAGTATTGAAAAATGCAAAGCAATTTTGTACCCAAAATATATATCATAAAACATCAGTACAGAAAGGCCTCCATAGATATTCTATTTACAGATATTTGATTTTAGAGGCTATTTAATCTAGCCCTAATAAAGATAAATTTCTAACGTGTTTCATTTTAACAGTTAAAACTTTTATAGCAGATTTTACTACTCCAATAATTCAGTAAATCTCACAATTTTTAAGCGTCATAACAATTCTAATTTTGTACCAAAAATTGAAAAAAATTGCATTTTATAGTTTTTATGGCAGTTTTAAAAGCGACTTGTACAAGTAAAAATTAATAAAGAAATAAAAAAAATTTAAAAATTTACAATATAAACATAATAAATATATCATAATAAACATAAACATTTTATTATTTAGTTTAAACTAATAATTAAAAATGTTATTCAAACTAATCAAATACGAATTAGTTATTGTTAATTGTTTTCTTATGCTTCTTAGAGTGTCTCGTACATTTATATTTTATTTACTCAACTGCAGAATTTGTGAGGACATATATTTTCTAAATGAAATAAAGAAGCTGACAACATATTTTAAAGGTTTTTTTAATATATTTATTAATATAATAAGAATAAATAAAAAAAAAATAGAATAAAACTTATATAAAATTATTTAAATAATAATATAAATAAAATACTTATATATGATATTTTACAAGAAAGGTTATTCTAGTAAAAATTATTATAAAAGTTAAATAACTGTTTATTTTATTTTATCAAATTTCTAGTTCTTAAAATGTTTTACCAAATTTCCATTTGTGTGTTTGTTATTTGTGGATTTATGCCTGAATTGACTATACAATTGCATAATTCTGAAGAAACAGGTTCTTTTGTGGTAAAATTATTGATGTGTAAATACTTTTATCTAAGTACTATATATATGTATATATTTAATATTCTAAAATGGTTACAAAATTTACATTTTTAACAAATGATCTACTATTTAAATATTAGACAGTAAAATTAATGTTCTTAGGATTTCTTGGAGTTTTTTTGGTATAACATCAATGGTTAGAGGCCAAAGAATCACGACTTGTTTGATTTCTTGTAGTTTTGTATTGGTTGAGCTTTCTACATTCTTGCTATTTTTAAGTTATCAAAATTAAGTACTACTTTGTAATTAATTGAATTGTTTTAGCTGCCGGGTCAATTGTTCCTATTTTTGTGGTTTAATCTGCTAGTTTACTTTCCTAAATATCTGAATGACCAGGGATCCAGAAAATTTTTAATTGTCTTATCATTAGTGCCATACTTGTAATTAACATTATTTATTGTACTTAGTAAGTCTGAAAAAGTATTTTGTCGCTGCAAATGAATTTATTTCTTTTTTTCTGTTCATATTATTTAATTTATAAAGTTTAATTTTAATATCATAAAATAATGATAATAATAATACAAAGATTTTTCTTTAAATTATTTTATAGTATTCTACATCTAAAAATTTATATTTATATCTTAAATTTTTTTTTATAAGTTTTACAGAAATTCAAAATTGATAATTTTTTTATTAAGGGTAATATAAAGTAGATTCATAAAAAATTATCTAAGAATATTATGAAAAGTTTTTAATTTTAACGTAAATTAAATAAAAAATATTTTATAGTATTTACTTCTCAATTTATAAGTTGTTAAATTTCTTTTATATCCTCCCCAATCTCTCATAAGGATACCAACTCCATTGTTTTAAATAGTTATATATATATATTTTACCAGCTTAATTGTTAGATATCCCGTAAATTCTAGATGCGCTAATTAATGTTGAGTGAGCACGAGGCTAATGAGTGGTCACTGAACACTCTGTATGCTCTAATAAAAAATATTGTATATATTCAATAGTTATTTAAATTGTCAGCAACTTATAAGTAGAGTTAGGCACTTTTTGAGACTCTGTGATAATATATCATATATAATCATAGTCTCATAGGAATATTTTTGTTTAAGAGTTAAGTGATCCCTCCTTGCTCCAATAATACTAACTTCCTCATTAACGAACTTCCTAAAACAAATTTTTTGAACCCTACTTATTAACAAAATTAAAAACATACTGATCAATAGAAGAGAATTATGTAGCATAAAACTATTTCTGTTATTTTTAGAAAATACCTAATACAATAGTGGATAAATTAAGAGAAATATACAATCTTATAGCTCAAGATGATGATGATAACATTACTATTTCAGAATTTATGGTTGGTATAACTTCTCTTTGCATACCATTAGAAGAACTAGCCATTCAAAATATTCATCGGAGATGCAAAGGTTGAGTGTTATTTAAATTTGATTTTTAACCTAATTTATACAATTTATATATGGCTCATAAAAATATTATTAATCGCACATAATGTTCTGAATAGACAACACAAATCGATTTTTTAGTAGAAAAACTTATTGATACTTTTGTTTGCATTATTGTAAATATCTTTTTATAATTTTTAGAGATTAAAAATGAGTTAACCTTCGGAATTTTCTGTGATATAATTTTTGAAAACATCCCAGGAAGCAAAAATGTAGAAATCCCAACTGATGATGAAGTTTTACAAAATATATTTAACTTAAATTCTAAGAATTCGGATGGATTTTCTACTGCAACATTTTTGGAAGTCATAAAAAAGTTTGATCCACAAATCGACATCGAAAAAATAAAAATATTACTCAGATATGCATTGGTCGATGAGAATAGTATAATTAATCTTGAAGGTAATTATTTCGTGTTTTTTTAATAAGTAATGTGCATAAGAAATTAAACTGAAATATGGCTTCAAGCTTAATAGCGCAATAGAACCCTTTTTATCAGTTATTTAATTTATAATAGTCAATTTTGGTTAAATTTTATATCTCTTGTTTTCAAAATTAATAATTTACTCTCACTTTAAAGAAACAAGACGTGTAATCTTATGCGTCAAAACGCATTGTTATCCAACAAAAATTCCAATTGAAAAATTTACGAGAATTTTTTCTATAGTACATTTGTGATTATTAGTAGTGTCTCATTGTATTAATGTATAGCATAATATAGTAATAACTATAACAATTATTTTACGGGTAGAATAATATTATATATTAATAAAATTATTATATTGATTAATATTCCTAAGTAAATAAAAAAATGATAAAATTACGTCTTGTTAAAAATGTTTTTTTTTAGTACATCGTAAAATTAACTAAAAATTATATTTATACATTTTCAGTATTTAAATTGTTGATAATGTTACTTGAAGAACAAAATTTGTTAAAAATTTAGAATTTATTGATGTTGCAAGACACAAATATGATAGAAGCATAGTAAATAATTTAACTTTAATTGTTCTAATATTATCTTTTTTAAGTAAATTACTCACATTTATATTATAATAAAATCAATAAAGCAAAAAGATATCCCAGGATATAGTATTCATACTCTTTTTATATCATAAGAAATAAAATAAATGTTAATTATTTTTTTAAACATTAAAAGTTTAATGATTTAAAACTTAAGAAAATGTCTGTAGTGTGCAGTTATTGATCCTTTATGTTAAGAATAATAAAGAATACTATAATTATCTACTACAGCGATAAGATTTCCTATGCATTTATCAATATATAAACAAATTTTTTTGTAAAACTTAATTATTGCTTATTAACAAGAATAAAACTTAAAATTGTTCATTTTATCTATATTCACACTACAATATAAACAAATATCATTATTAGCTTCGATGCGAAGCTGAGAAGGTATTAATTTTACTATGATGTGTTTTTTTTTTTTTATGTCTGTTGCCACTTTTTCTCAGCTCTCACTAGACCGATTTCTTTCAACAATACGTCAAAAGATCACAAATCGTATTTAGTTGAAGACATTATCCTTAAAAATTGAAAAAAATTCCCTCGTTTCCCGCAAATGGGGTAGATATCCAAAAAAATAAAAAATTTAAAAATAGGTAAATTTTGTCATTTTTTTCACTTTTTTTTCTTAAAACTTCCATAACTTTTTCAAAAATAAACAAATCAACATAATTTTTTTTTATACTAAAACCTTAGATATTTCCCTTTTATTTGATATCATTTTTTTTTTTGAAAATTTAACATTTAACCTGCTCACTGGGGGGTATTGAAAATAGCAATTTTTTAAAAAAATAACTCTTTCAACTTAATTTTTGAAAATGTTCCGAAAATACTGCGTTCTTTAAACATATATCAAACTAAAGCTTATTTTATGTACTATAAAATGAAAAAAAAAATTTGTCCTGACACTTTATCTTCTGCATGCAAACGGCTGCCGTAGTTAAAATAACGCTATTTTAGTGTTAAAATTTTCAACTTAAAAACTTTTCGAAAAATGTAGGTATCAGCATAAATTTTTTTTTTTTCTAAATACATTATAAGTACATCTTTCTTTTGACATACTTTTTATTAAAATTGGACAATTTTCCCATATATAGGGGGCGTTCAAAACTTGAAACATTGTATAAAAAATAGAACTTTTTCAACTTAACTTTTGAAAGTGTTCCGGAAATACTGCATCCTTTAAACATATATCAAATCAAAGGTTATGTTATATACTATAAAAAAAAAATTTGTCCTGACACCTTATCTTCTATGTGCAAATGGCTGTTGAAATTTAAAAAAAAATGAAATGTTTGCGATAAAAATCATCTTCGATCAGGATGTTTTTTGTACTTAAAACTGTCATAACTTTTTCAAATATTAACAAATCAAAATAATATTTTTTTATATTGAAACCTTATGTAATTTATTTTCATTTGTTATCATTTTTTTGAAAATCTAACACTTATTCTGCTCATAGGGGGGGATTCAAAATAGTAACTTTCTTACAAAAACTAACTTTTTCAACTTAATTTTTGAAAATGTTCCGGAAATACTGCGTCCTTTAAACATATATCAAATTAAAGCTTATTTTATGTACTATAAAATGAAAAAAAAAAATTTGTCCCGACACTTTATCTTCTGCATGTAAACGGTTGCCGTAGTTAAAAAAACACTATTTTTGTGTTAAAATTTTCGATTTTCGATTTTTAATTTTCAACTTAAAAATGCTATAACTTTTCGAAAAATGCATGTATCAGCACAATTTTTTTTTTTCTAAATACATTATAAGTACATCTTCCATTTGACATACTTTTTATTAAAATTAGACAATTTCCCCTTATATAGGGGGGGTTCAAACTTTGAAACATTGTATAAAAAATAGAACTTTTTCAACTGAACTTTTGAAAATGTTCCGGAAATACTGCGTCCTTTAAACATATATCAAATTAAAGCTTTTTTTATGTACTATAAAATGAAAAAAAAAAATTTGTCCCGACACCTTATCTTCTATGTGCAAATGGCTGTCGAAATTATAAAAAAAATGTAATATTTGCGATAAAAATCACCTTTTATAAGGATGTTTTTTGTACTTAAAACTGCCATAACTTTTTCAAATATTAACAAATCAAAATAATATTTTTTTATATTGAAACCTTATGTAATTTATTTTCATTTGTTATCATTTTTTTGAAAATCTAACACTTATTCTGCTCATAGGGGGGGATTCAAAATAGTAACTTTCTTACAAAAACTAACTTTTTCAACTTAATTTTTGAAAATGTTCCGGAAATACTGCGTTCTTTAAACATATGTCAAATTAAAGCTTATGCCATGTACTATAAAATTAAAAAAAAAAATTTGTCCCGACGACTTATCTTTTATGCGCAAATGGCTACCGTATTCAAAAATATGCTATTTTTGTGTTAAAATCCTGGGTTTTGTATTATATTTTATTTTAAAATATCTTATAAGGGCAATACACTGCCCTATTTTTTTATAATTATTATTTTTATAATAGGATAAATTGAATAATTTTTTTTTATTGGTTTTTTTAGATATATAATCATTAAAATTAATTAAATTCTGAATATTTTCATTGTAGAATATTTTTAAACGCCAAAAGTTAATTAGAAATGATTACTATGATTTTTACTTAAGTGATCTATTACGATAAAAATGTAAAAAAATCTAACTTTTCTGATAAATATACTGTAAATAGTAATTATAAAATTTGCTGACAGCATATTAATCTTAACAATTTCATTTTTATCTATTTAATAATGTCAATTTCAAACTTGCAAATTGAGCTACTTGTTATGGTAATAAATTCATTTTTTTTTTTTAATAAAACTTTCACTTTAAAGGACAATAAAAAGTAGGTTCAAAATGATTACTTTTAACATATTAAAAATCAAAATCAATAATAATTTGAAACACAATTCATTTTAAATATTATATAATATATAATTAAAAGAATTACTAATCTGGGTATAATTAAGGAAATAGAAGTTGATGTTGCTTTTGTAATTATCCATCAATTTTTTAAAATTAAACACTAACTACAGATTTGCATCGAAGAGTTTCTTATGATAGTGATTTTAATCACAGTCAGATTAAATCTATATTGGACCCAACTATGCCACGTCCCCACTGTATTGGGTTTTATTTTAGATAATACTTAAAAAATGTATTTTATTTTTTGAGAAAAATTAATTACTCATTAAATAGAGTTTTAATCTTAGTATTAATACTTAATTTTTATTTTTTAATAGTTTTTCTAGTTGAAAAAAATTAAGATCGTTTATAACTATCATAAATTACAAGTTATACGCTATAAAAATAAAAGTAAGCTCTTTTAGCTCATGTTACTCTGCAAATAATGAATAAAACAATTTTTCTTATTTTATTCTAATTCAAAAATTTATCTAGGACCTCCCTAATTCAACAAGATTTAAAATGACAAATATTTTTTATTTTCAATGTTTTTCATCAGCTATTGCAAAAAAAAAAGTTATTTATTTATTTATGCCACAAAACTGTAATATTATTTTATTTAAAAGATTAAAAAGGTATAAGTTCGATTTAAAATAAAAATATGTGTTCATTTAGTATTTTTAGAAAAATTGTCATTGTTTGGTTAATATACTTAAAATATTTTCATAAAAAGTTCACAAGTATTAATATATTGTTTTAAATCCAAGTGATTTTCTTGTCCCAAGCGTTAATTTGCCTGGATATCGCCTACCTAAATTAAATGTAAGCTAAAATAAAATTACAAAAATAAATATACTGATTTATTGTCTGTATGAAATGAATTATTTATATATTATTTTTAATACTCACCATTTTGCATGTAATTATCGTATTTACACTCAACAGTATGCTGCTTAAAAATAATTTTGTTATTAAATTAATTTCATAGTGTTGGGCATAATAAAATTGGAAAAAAAATTTAAAAAAAAATAGTTTCTTATATTTTAAATGTAATAGTCCTTTAACTATTTTGTGGAACGTAACATAAATATTTTAATACCTTTTTATTGTTGAAAGAAAATGTATTTGCTCATTACTCTACGACTTAACATTATCAATTTTTTTTTACTCGTATTAGCTTTTCAAATAAATATCATTGGAAATGATGCAAAATCATCTACGGTAATATATTATCATTGATTTTTTAAGCTATAATTTAAACATAAATAAAACAAAAGCAATAATAACTGAAATAACAAAACTTAAATTAATTTATGTTTACAAAATAGTGAAGGCTTCGCCCCACACTCCTACTTGTATCACCCATGAATTCAAAAATATTTTTTATAAATTGCATATGATGAGTATCCATAATTTTTTCGTGAATATACAATATGTACATATTGTATATATTATACGTAAAAATATACATGTATATTATATTTTGAAATAGAAGTTTTAAAAATAAATTTTTCAGTTTGAAAAAATAAGTATAATAAAACTCCATAAAATAATAATTATTATAGTATGAATAATATTATTTATTATAATAATATTAAATTATATTATTATATATTTTTTTTTATTATAATTAATGTTTGTTTATTTAGTTTGTATCGATAAATAATTTAATAAAAAGTAAAAACAATGTTTTTAATTACACATCATTTTCTTATTGGAAACACATACAAGATAGTTGTTTAACTATAACTATACACTGTATAGTAAATAGTTATAGAAATGTAATTAAAAATATTTTAATTATCTTTAAATATATCAAAAACAAACTTAAACAAATGTCCATTATATAGGTTGTTCAATAAGTAAGGAAACAGATTTCTTTTGTTGTCATTGTTAATGACTAATGATCCGTTTCTTTATTTACTAAACAACCTGTATATCTCAAGAATATAAATTATTTTTCTTTGCATTGTTGTTATATTATTTGTTTTAAATTAAATAGCTCACTGTCCATTTTACAATATAGTAATTAATATTCAAACAGGAGTAAATATAGTTTATGTATTGCTTGTTTAATACAACAATGTTTAATTTAAAAAAATGTCAGTCTTTCTTGCAAACTCAATAATTTTGTAATTGTATCAAAAATCTATTTAGTGTGTTTTTGAAAGAAGTATTTCTTGAGTTACCACATTGTTTTCGCAAAAAACAGATTTTATAAATAGAAGTCATAATATAATTATAGTCTATAGTATCGAAATTAATAAAACAGTTTAGATATGAAATTTAGAGTCCTCCTTCAGAAGATAAAATAGCGAATTTCAAAAAAATTTATCATCGAATCATCAATGACACTAATAATGAATTAACTATTACGCAATTAATGGAAGATATGGAAAAACTCAAACTTCCACATGGAAATACTGATGTCGTAAATGTACTAAACAAATGTAAAGGTAGTGCACTGAAAATTGTTATGTTTGATGCATATTTAGATAATTCTTCATTTATAAAATTTTATTTTATTGGATATATGTCAACAACTATTAACAAAAAAATGTCAATATAATATTCAATTATAGATATAAAACACCCAAGCAGAAATTATCAGCAATGACATCGTTCAAGTATTACAACAGTACTGGAACCGTACCATTAGTCAACCCGCACTAGCGTAGTACTAGCTAATGACTTCTTGTCTAATTACTGATCTAGTGTTGGCGACCAGTACTTAATTGCCATTGCTGGAAGAGTACTGTCGTAATACTATATAAAAAAATCTCCAGTACTGATATTTTAGTGCGTAAAAAACATTATCATCCTAGACATATAACATTATTTGTCCAATACTGGTAGTCGCTATTACGACAAAACTGCCATTACTGGTGTAGTACTGCGCCTGTTGTTAATTTCTGATTGTATCATTAATTTAAAAAACAAATTCAAGTAACCAGCAAGATAATATGTAAAAAATCTTAGATCTATTTTTTATATGTTTTTTTTTTTTAGAAATGTCCTCTGTATTATTTTTCAATTATGTTTTGAAATACTGAGCTTTAGCATTTGTATTGGGTACTTATTTAATTATTTTGTAAAATAATATTAATATATTCATAATTTTATCAGTTAAGATAAAATATTGTAGGTTACTAAAATTTGGCTATTCACAGCTTTAGAATAAAAAGTTACTGTGTCAGAATTTTTTACATATAATATTTTTGTTTTACTTTCAAATATTAAACTCTATACGACCATGGGAAGGTTAAACGGTTACAATATTTAGTCAACTATTGAATAGAAGATATTTTCTTTTTGATCATCAACTATAAGAAATTTTATAAAATTTTGAGCAAGTTTCTGTATTCAAAAAAAATCTGATTATGTCACTGCATATGATACATTTATAATAATCTAATTTAATTAATTTAATTATAAATACATTTCATTAATAATTAAAATAGCCAATAATTAGTGTTTTTTTTAATTATTTACGTTTTTTTTAGTACATAAAAGGTATTTAACATTTGGAAAATTTTGTGAAATTATAAACAATAATAATCCAGAAAAAAACATTAAATCTCATGATGAAATAATAAAAGGCTTATTCAACTTATATTCTAAAGGAACCGAATTCATTACTAAAATCAGGTTATATGAAATTTTAAATTGTCTTGATTTAAAAATCGACAACCAAGATTTAGATGACATCTTTAAGATGGCTAATGCTGAAGGAGATGATCGACTTAACTTTGAACGTAATTTTTAAGATTGTTATTGAATAGATATAGAATAAACTCATTCTTCATTAATATAATAATAAAAATAATATTTAATTAAATTATAAACTCAAAATTGCTCTTATAAACATTTTTTTTATTGGTTTATAAAACTAAACAGACAATATTAAATATTATTTTGATGTAACAAAGAAAATATTACAATCATTTCCCTATCGAGTCAAAAATCTAGATACTATAGGATCTAGAGTTTTTAAACTTTATTACTAAAATCTCAACTTTGATGTATATACTTACTTTTGGAGTCAGTTTTATCTTAATTATCGAAATAATATTAATAAAAATAGTTTTATAAAAGAAAGTTACAGTTAAAATAATTTATCCAAATTTTATATCTAATAAAATAAATAAAATTATTTTTATATGTTTCAGAATTTGATAAATGGCTAAGATTTTATGTAGAAAAGCAATTTCCGAGATAACATTTATATTCCTTCATTCAATTTGTGAATATTATGAATATTTAGTTTAAATATATTTTTCATTTCCATACAATATAATATTTTTAGCTTATTTTAAAAATAAGTGATAATGTTTTTTAATTGTTTCCTAGACATGTACATAGTTTACAAACAAAAGACTATCTAAATCGTCGTAGTAAAAATATTTTTGACGACATTGAATTCTCAAGAACAGGCAATCCGATCTAAAACAATCCTTAGATAAAAGCACTTGACCTAAATCTATTTAGGTCAAGTGTTTTTTAGGCTCTAACCTCAAGTAGGAAATATTTCTCGCCTTGTAATAATATATCGCTAAAACTTGAACTTTAAGTTTATCTATAATTTTGAAATATCAATATTATTAATCATGATAATATTTTATTATAGCTCAACACGTCGAATTTGATATTATAAAATTATCAATTTTAATTTTTAATTAATCAAAACTTACAAATGCCTTATAAATTGTATAATCAGGAAAACCCGCTTATGATAAATTTTAGTTGTGATGGTAATACTACCAAAAATTATTATTTTTTAAATCGTTTGGTCATGTTATGAGGAGAGAAGAATTGGAAACTGTAAGAATAGTTATAGAAATTAATGTTGAAGGAAGAAAAGGTAGAGGAAGATCATAAAAGAGATGAAAGGATGCTATTGAATGCGATTTGAGGACAGCTGATATGAGCGTAGATGATGTGGGAGACCGTATCAAGTGGAAGTTTAGGATAAGGGTGGCCGATCCCAAGTAGTTGGGAATTAAGGCGAGGAAGAAGATGATAATTTTTCTTAGACGGCCGCCGTTACTGGAATCTTTCTAATAATTTAGTCCTCAGATATTTTATATTAGAATATTAACTAATAAAACGAAAATATATATTTTTGTTAATTTATTAACCGAAACATTGTTTAAGCTTAAAATATTTTTTGGTACATTCAAATTCCGTTGTATACAGAAACTGTATATGTAGTTGAATCTGTATTACATACTCAATTATGCAATGGTCATTTTTTTAATTATCTATAGAAATAATTTTGGAGAGTCAAGGTAGACGACTGAATACATATTACTATCTCTTAAAACTTAATCTAGATGCTTTGTAAAAAAAATTAAAATTAAGTATTAACTAATATAATAATAAGAAAATACACAAATAATGGCATGTAATTATATATTTTGCGAAAACGAAATAAAAGTCAGCTCAGCGCTTGATTACTTATCCATTCTTCCAACAAAATGTTTATTTTAATTCCTCATAACTTAGTTTAAAAAAAAATTTTATTTAATTAAAAAATATAAATATTACAACTTAGGACTCATTAAAATATTTTTTTTTCAATTATAGAGATTTTGATATGATCATACTGCACACAACTCTAAATCTCTCGAACCTAAAATCACAGAGATTTCCCAATTTATCAAAAAAGACTTCATCAATGTTATATAATAATTTAAAATATTTTTATTTTCTAATATCGTGATGGATTCCAAAGAAAAATTAATTTTAAAAATAATATTGGAAAAAATATCATAAACTTAGGGGGAATAAATTAGTTTACAAAATAAAAATTAAATTTTTCTCTAAATAATTTTTTGAGTAACAGTAGAAACTATTTTAATTAATTTTGAAATAAACGTCATATTATAATTTTTCATAGTATTATTAATAAAAAAATCATAATGCCTTCTGTTGGTTATTTTTACAATATTTGAATAAATTACTCAAACTATAAAAATAAAACTTGGAATGGAACAATAAAACAAACACATTTAATATTAAGACCGACGTATTTTAGACAATTTTTATTAAAATTAATTTTTTACAAAATCAGACAATCTTTTAAATCTTAAACATCATATATTGAACAAAAAATGATTTTACAATTACGTCTTAGATTATGTATTGTTTGTTGCATTGTGTCTTCATTAGTCTGGGGATCGAATAGTAATATTAATAATACGACATCTGAAGTAATGTATTTTAATTTTAATTTTCATTTAAATTTAATACAATTTAAATAACAATTAGTTGATAATTTTATATAGCATTTAAAATTATAAAAATTATTTGTGATTAAAGATAATTTAAAGTATTCCATAACTATGAAATTTCATTTTAGATATTTAAATCTTTAGAGCTTTAAATCTTATCAAATAATAAAACATAAAACTTTTTATTTATATGACGTGGTAAAATATATTATTGGTGAGAAATACACAAAAAAATTATTTTTTCTTTTAATTAAAACTATATTAAAAATATTATTAACTTAAAACTAAAAAACATTTAACTAAAATAGCCACAAAACAATTATTATACTAGTTACTGACAGTATGTGTTAAGCGTACTGTACATGGTAATGATAATATTTTTCCAGAAATACGTATCCACAATTTTGTAGTAATTTTTTTATGGCTTTTTGAATTAAATAATTTTAGTTTTAAGTTAATAATATTTTTAATATTATTTTAATTTTAAATAATATTAGTGACAAGTGATTCATTTCTATTATAGAAAATTTCTGTTTACAAAAGAAAAATTTTCATTTATGACCATTATAGTGTTCTATAAACTATAAAACTATAAAATTTTTATTAAAGTTTCAAAATCAAATTTCTCATTATATTGAATTGTTACTTTATAGCCGAAAAAATATAGTTTTGATATTCAAAATTTTTATGTATTTTAGTCTTTAAGTAGGATTTTACCAATAGGTTGAAAACGTGCCGTGCCTTAGTGTGTTGGTATATTAATGTTCCATTTTATTCCGCCAAGACGTACAGAATTTCATTACCTTTAACATTAGTTATAAGTTACATACTTGCTAGTTTATTATATATAAGTTAAAAATTAAAAAATATATGTATACAGAATGATTCTTTCATACTATTTCCACTTAATTTCTCTTAAAATAATAATTATTTATCTGTCATAAAACATTTTCTCGTTCATTCCTTATACCTTAAATGTGTCAAGTTTATTTTTTTAATGGAAATGTCATATTTAACTAGCTTATAAAATAGAAAATGATTTAATTAAGAAAATTACTGGCAGATAACAATGTTTGAATTAGTACTTAGGAAGTTATTCTCATTTTTATACTTAGGCGAGACGGAGGAGTACGACCGGGAAAAGACTAGTAAAAAAAAAAGCAGCACCCACTCCCTCTCCTATAGTTATTACTTTTAATTATAAATAATTTCTGAAATACTGGTTCGAAAATTGTTATCGACCAATTATTTACCTAATTAGGTCATTTTCCTTTTATAAGTTAAATATGTATGTTGCCATTCAAAAAAAACCCAGCACAGGGGGGTCGCGGCACAGTGGTGACGTGGCATAGTTGGATCAAGTATAATGATATCTGACAGTGATTAAAATCACTATAAAAAAAAAACGCTTCGATGCAAATCTTTAGATAGTGTTTAATTTTAAAAAATTGGTGGATTATTCCAAAAGCTTCATAAACTGCTAGTTCCTTATTAATATCCTGATTAAGATAAAGTATGTCGAATGAAAAAGGGATTATTAAAAAATAGTATTTCCCATAAAAAAATTATATTGATCAATACACTTTTCAATAAGTTATAGCATTATAAAGTTAAAAATGCAAAAAATAAAATCGAAAATTTTCACACAATAATAGCATTTGGTAGCCATTTTCACCGTGAAGACTAAACAAAGTCCGAANTTTGATGTCTGTTTTCACCATGAAGATAAAATAAAGTCCGAAATTTTTTTTTTTGCATAATAAAGTATATTACATTAGCTTTAATTTAAGATATATATAAAAGTGTCAGACCTTCTGGAACATTTTCAAAAGTTAAGTTGAAAAAGTTAATTTTTTGTGAAAAAGTTGTTATTTTAAATCCCCCCTTTGTGGGCAGGTTAAGGGTTAAATTTATGAAAAAAATATACCAAATGAAAGGTAATGATATTATGCATCTATATAAAAAAGAATTATATTGATATGTTTATTTTTGAAAAAGTTATGGCACTTTTAAGTAAAAAAAATTGAAAAAATTTCGAAAATTAGCGATTTTTAAATTCGTAATTTTTTTGGAGGTTTCCCCCATTTACGGGGAACAAGGAAATTTTTATCAATTTTTGAGGGTAATGTCTTCGACTAGATACAATTTGTGATCTTTTGACGTATCATTGAAAGAAATCGGTTCGGTGAGAGCTGAGAAAAAGTGGTAACAGGCAAAAAAAAAAAAAAAAACACATCTTAGTAAAACCAATACCTTCTCAGCTTCGCGTCAAAGCTAAAATAAAATGAAATCCCTTTCAGTTATAAGGGATGAACCAAAAAAAAAGTTTATAACATATAAGTTGAGATACATAAGTAATATAACAAAAATCGAAAAAAAAAATTACAAAACAATTATTATTTTAAGATAAATTGAGTTGAAATGTGTTGTAAGAATCACACTTATCACAGAATATATCATTATTATTAATATTCATAATGGTGTTTTTTATTTTATAGGATATGGAAATCGACCAAACAGATGCTGAATTAAATATATCAGATGATCGAGTTGAGGATGTTAATAATTTAGACGTAGCAACAAGAATTTTAGAATTTTTTAGACACAACGATGTACCATTAAGCGATACAGAAATTAAAGATATATGTGATTTATGTTTTGGTAACTAAAAATATTAATAAATAACCATTGAATCGATGATAATACGATTTTTTTGTTACTAATAAAAAGTAAATCTTTATTTAGTATACTAAATAAAGATAAATGTCCACATTAAATAATATCAGAAATATTTTTGATTATTAAATGCTCTTTTAATTTTTTTATTTTACATAATAACGTTTTTATTAATTAAAATTGTAAAGGATGCAATGTAGAAAAAATATATATTTTTACACGGTATGCTAAAGTATTTTTTGAAGATAAGAAAACGATATAAATAACATGTTAATTATTATTTGTTTATAATAAAAAAAATTGTTAGCATTAAATCAAAAATATATTATATTAATAAACTTTTATACTATGTAAAAATGTGTAAAAATTTGACGGTGAAACTTGGGGTCTTTTTTATAGAATTTTATTTAATGCTGAAAATGCAAATTATTGTAAATTTGTATTGAGTTGCATTAAAATTTATTCCCTTGTTTATTTCAAACTCTATAAATTTTAAATTCTATAAAAAAAATAAAATATCAAATTTGATAGAAAAGGTAAAGTTAATCAAAATTATAGCTTACAAGACTTTGTAATTAAGTCAGAGTTGTGTAAAATTATTATGTTGAGTAGTTAACTTTTAATTGTTACTTTAATTATTAGAATATAAAGACTTCACATTTGATCAATTTATGAGCCAAATTGACAAATCTATTGACAAAATGGTTGATAATTTTAACGATGAAGAATTAAAATATATATTCGACAATCTTTCCAATGAAACTGATCACATCACTAAATCAAATTTAAAAATTTTCTTAATAGAAACTAGTTTAATTGATAAAGATATGAATGATGAAAAATTGAATAGAATAATGGAAAATTCTAAAGTTGAAATTGCTGATGAAGTCAGTTTTGAAAGTAAGTTTTAGACGTATTAAATTTTTATTACTATTATTTATTTAATTTAAATTTTATTTTCTATACCATAATGCATAGTTTGAAATCGATAAAACTATTTTTCGATTTTGATTTCGATTAAGTTTATCAGAAAAAAAACGATTTTATGATTTTTATATCAACTAACATATGAATTTAAAACATTTTCAATTTCTATTTAAATAATAATAGATTTGATGGGAGAGTCCGAAGGATTACTCACCCTTTCACCATTATATTCTTATATATATATATATATATATATATTAGGGTGTATCTAAATTCACAAAACGCAAATATAACTTTTATTAATGAATATTTTGTTAAAACCAAGTGATAAATTGTCAATTAGTACAATAAGAAAGAAGTGTACGAATACTGAGCTCTGACAAATGACTCCTTTTTTAAAAAGTTTAAATTTTATAATTTACAGAAAGGGGTGCAGAGCACCCCTTCATATGATCTCTCATACGACAGACTCGCAACTATTGTGTTTTGTGGAATGTCCCTTTGTCCCCCTCCACACTTTATTATTAAATATTATCATTTTTAGCATCATCCTTTGCCTGTTGATGCCCGAGTATTACCTCAATTTAGCTCAAAATTTTCCTGCAAGCGCTAAATCTTCAATTAACTACTTAAAGCTGAAGGAGTCATTTATAAAAGCCCAGTTTTCGCACACTTATTTTTTATTGTACTAATCGACAATTTATCACTTGGCTCTAACAAAATATTCATTAATAAAAGTTACATTTGCGTTTTGCGAATTACGATACACCCTTATATATATTCTTTACATTTATTTATGTGCACATAAACAGATGTAGTCATTGCTAATCTGTTTTTTTTAATAATTAAGAGTATTATAATTTATGGTATAACTTAGATATAATTAATTTTTGCTGCTTATTCATTATTACATTTTAAGGTTATAAATAAAATATTAATACAAGTTGGAATTGGCTTTATAAAAATTGTTAATGAGTATTTATTGTCTAATACTATAAGTACAAAATATTGTATTATTAGTAATTTCACGATTGTTAATAAAATTTATTTCTAATTTACCAATAGGTTGATAACATCAATTAATAGTAAAAAATAAGGTTGTGTACGTCGGTTACGTTTGGGAGCGTAGTGAAATTAACTGTTTTGGTCTTTGAAATGGATCATTTCAAAATTCAAAACACATTTTGCATTAATTATTTCCAAATTATTTGATAAAAATATTTTTAATTAGCTACCCCCTCGAATGCACCTAAATCGTCTATATGTCAATTTGAATCATTCATAATTTATTAAATATATGTGAATAATAAAAATACACGAACGTTGAATTACGTATTCGTTGTTTGTTACATTAGTTTTTTTATAATGTTATAGTTATTGTATTAAATAAAAATATTAATTAAAGCTGATTAATTATTAATATACTTTTATATTATATCAGTAGTATAGTTAATTTTTAGTATTAACAAATACGTGTTAATATAAGTCTCAAAATTATATAAGTATATATAATTGCATTGCACAATATTCACTCTTAAAATCAAGAGATACTACCTAAGTTTTTAATGGTAATTATTTTACAACTAAATAAACTAATTATTATTATTATTATTTATATGTTTTAGTAATATTGCTTATTTAAAATATTTGCAAAACTAAGTAATCTAAATTTAAATGATTAAATATAATAAATGTATGTAGATTTTATTAAACATACGATGCTCATGCACATCTTCATTGTCTTGTCCACAAAGTCATAACACTGTAATATTTCTATCTATCACAGTGTCGCAAATAATAAAAGAAAAATGAATCCTATTCATTTTTTTGTTTGACCACTTATTGTCAAACCAGTGAATAAATATATACAGAATTTTAAAATAGATCTTAATACCTGAGATTGACCATAACTATATCAATGCCAAAACAATTTCTAAAAAAAAAAATTCAAGAAATAATAATATCTAAAAAAATTAATTAAGCATTTATTATATAACGACAGAATATTTTGTCATAGTATATTAGAAATCGATATTCAAGTATGACGATTTTGATTAAAATTTTTAAGTCAATTTTTATTTTTTGTTATTTATTTTCGAATACTAACTTAAATATTTTTTTCATTTTGATTAGCCTTTTAATTTTGAAATTAAATATTGAAGTCCTATCATTATTATTGAATGTAAATTTTAATATATAATTGTCTTTCCTAAAGAGAGAGCCATTATATAATTTTGAACCCTAGAATTTCGAATGATAAACCTTTTTCATATAAATATATAACTATACTTGACATTTAGAAAAAATGTTAGAAAAACAATAATTAAATAATAAAGTTTAGATATATAATAAAAAACTATTTCTGTATCTCAGAATTAGAGTAGCATAATTGCAAAAATTTTAGATTATTAAAGTTTTATATGCTAAATCCAACCCTGTGGGCAGGTAAAAGGTCAGATATAAAAAAAATATATACCAAATTATAAGTAAAGACATCATGCAACTATAAAAAAAAAATTATATTGATCCATACATCTTTCAAAAAGTTATAGCATTATAAAGTTAAAAATATAAAAAAGAATTTTTTTACAAAAATCGTATTTTTTTTATAAACTTTGATGTCTGTTTTCACCATGAAGATAAAATAAAGTCCGAAATTTTTTTTTTTGCATAATAAAGTATATTACATTAGCTTTAATTTAAGATATATATAAAAGTGTCAGACCTTCCGGAACATTTTCAAAAGTTAAGTTGAAAAAGTTAATTTTTTGTGAAAAAGTTGTTATTTTAAATCCCCCCTTTGTGGGCAGGTTAAGGGTTAAATTTATGAAAAAAATATACCAAATGATAGTTAATGATATTATTCATCTATATAAAAAAGAATTATATTGATATGTTTATTTTTGAAAAAGTTATGGCACTTTTAAGTAAAAAAACGGTAGCACAGTGGGGTCGCGGCATAGTGGAGACATTGCATAGTTGGGTTCAGTCTAGATTTAATCTGACAGTGATTAAAATCACTATCATAAGAAACGCTTCGATGCAAATCTGTAGATAGTGTTTAATTTTAAAAAATTGTTGGATAATTGCAAAAGCAACATCAACTTCTATTAAAATAAAATACAAAACCCATAATTTTCATACAAAAATAGCATATTTTTGAATATGGTAGCCATTTGCGTATAGAAGATAGGTCGTCGGGACAAATTTTTTTTTTTCATTTTGTAGTACATAAAATAAGCTTTAATTTTATATATGTTTAAAGGACGCAGTATTTCCGGAACATTATCAAAAATCAAGTTGAAAAAGTTATTTTTTGTAAAAAAATTACTATTTTAAATTCCCTCAGTGAGCAGAATAAGTGTTAGATTTTCAAAAAAAATTATATCAAATGAAAGGGAAATATCTAAGGTTTCAATACAAAAAAATATTATTTTTATTTGTTCATTTTTGAAAAAGTTATGGCAGTTTTAAGTACAAAAAACATCCCGATAAAAGGTCATTTTTATCGCAAACATTACATTTTTTTTTAAATTTTCGACAGCCATTTGCACATAGAAGATAAGATGTCGGGACAAATTTTTTTTTTTGATTTGATAGTACATAAAATAAGCTTTAATTTGATATATGTTTAAAGGACGCAGTATTTCCGGAACATTTTCAAAAATTAAGTTGAAAAAGTTAGTTTTTGTAAAAAAGTTGCTATTTTAAATCTCCCCCAATGAGCAGGTTAAGTGTTAGATTTTCAAAAAAATGATATCAAATGAAAGGTAAATATTTAAGGTTTTAGTATAAAAAAAAATTATGTTGATTTGTTGATTTTTCAAAAAGTTATGGAAGTTTTAAGAAAAAAAAGTGAAAAAATTACGAAAATTAGCGATTTTTAAATTTGTAATTTTTTTGGATATTTCCCCCATTTGCGGGAAACGAGGGAATTTTTTTCAATTTTTAAGGATAATGTCTTCAACTAAATACGATTTGTGATCTTTTGACGTATTGTTGAAAGAAATCGGTCCTATGAGAGCTGAGAAAAAGTGGCAACAGACATAAAAAAAAAAAAAAACACATCATAGTAAAATTAATACCTTCTCCGCTTCGCATCGAAGCTAAAAATTGAAAAAATTTCGAAAATTAGCGATTTTTAAATTCGTAATTTTTTTGGAGGTTTCCCCCATTTACGGGGAACAAGGGAATTTTTATCAATTTTTGAGGGTAATGTCTTCGACTAGATACAATTTGTGATATTTGACGTATCATTGAAAGAAATCGGTTCGGTGAGAGCTGAGAAAAAGTGGTAACACACAAAAAAAAAAAAGAACACATCTTAGTAAAACCAATACCTTCTCAGCTTCGCATCGAAGCTAAAAAATTAACAATCTTTTTTATTAGAACTGTTGATGCTATATACTTTTGTTTCAGACTTTTTGAAAATATATAAACATTATCGCAACGATGTAATACCAAGAGATTTTTATAAGAACTAGAAGAAAACTATTTGAAATATGGAATTACTATAATACATAAATTAGTATTACTTATTAATAAATACATTTATAAAATAAGAATTTATTTTATACAAATATATTCGATGTTTTAAATTAACAAATAAATATTCATGTATAAATAAAACATTCATCTATTAAATAAAATTATGTTTAATTCTTGTTTAATTATTCTTCTATATCAATTAAATATATTGCTACACAGAATAATTAGATTCTTTTAATTACCATACACTTGTAGTATACAAAGTGATAGTTTTTTCCTAAACCACTATATTACTCGCAAAATAAATAAAGTATTAGAAACCTTTTTTGATCTCTTTTAATTACATATATTTTTGATTTATCAGCTAATAATAACTTTTTAGAATCTTCCCTTATAACATAATAGGGTTTATGTTTTTAAATGGAAACATACATATTTAACTAGTTAATAAATTTTAGAAAAAAAACTAATAAGGTGTTTATAACAACTTTTTACCAGTACTTTGGAAGTTATTCTAATTTTTATACTTAGACGGGACGAAGAGTATTATATTAAAAAAAAGTTATCTAAAACTCATACAACAAATAATCTATTAGATAAATTCATAAAAAATATCAGAGATATAACAATTGTATAAACATAAAACACAATTACATATTATACACATTTTCTATTACCAGATTTATATATTGATAAATCAGAATAATCACCATTTAATGATATTAAAATATAAGGTGCTAAAATATATGTAACATTATATCATAATTAGTATCTTCTAGAGCTCTAAAATCAAGATTTATTATTTTTTTTTTGAAAAAGATTGCGGAACACAAAATACATTACTTAAAATAAAATGGAAAATATAAATTTTTTGTTCTATTAAAAAACAAAAATTAATTGGTTCAAAAAGTTTCAGAAGTACTTATTTCTCATATAATAACAATAAAACTATTTTTATTAAAAATAATGACATTTTTCAGACTATTAATTGTTATTAAATTTATTTTTTGTATTAAGTAAAAAACTACTTAGAATAATATAACTTATGAAGTGACCAATAATTTTATTAGGCAATTGTGGTTAAATGAGAATAAATGATCAAATAAAATTTAGAATGCAACAGTAATAAAATTAACTATTTTATATAAGATTTTTTATTACAGCATTACATTAAGTTTATTATCTTAAAAAAAACCAGATAATTTTGACAAACATTAAAATTCTACTGATAATTTACAACTAGACATTGATAAAATATTTTTTTATTAAAAATTTTCTTAAAATCTACTCTAAAAATGGTAACCTTCTAATTTATTTTTATAATTTCTGTAAATAAAAAAAAATTTTTTAATAAATAAATAAAATATTAGATATTTTAATTTTAATTAGGGTCCCAAAATATAAAAACTATTAAAAAAAATTGTAGTAACGTAAAATATTAACTGCATCAAAAATTATAAGGAGATATCAGAACATACTGGATCACTCTGTATAATTTTTTAAATAACACTAATATCATTAACTTATTAATATTTGTATTCAATTCTATTTATGCTATTTTATTATGTTTTAAATTTATTAGGAAACAAATAGATAAAAGATATTCAAATACTTGACGATTTACATTATTATTTAAACACGCGTAATTTGTATACCAATGCTGCTATTTTGATTTTTTTCAAACAAATTTTTAAAAAATTTTCTAGGAAATATGTATGTATTTTTTAAGTGTTATATACTGAAAATTTTAAAATTGTATTCCATTACTCACTAATATGAAATATATTTAAAATAACAACATATTTATTTAATTAGATCTTAAAATGATCTAATTATGACCCTTGTATAATGGCAATATATATTTATCTCTTTTTTTATACAGAAATAAATATAATAATGGCAAAAAAATGCATAAAAGAAATTATCAGCTAATAATAACTTTTTATTATCATTCCTTATAACATAAAGAGGAGTAAAATTTATTTTTTTAAATGTAATATACATATTTAACTAAAATAGAAATAATATAATTAAGGAAATAAGTGTTCGCTAATAACTTTGGGACTTTTATCTCAGATGTTAATAATACTTTAAAGTACTGATTGGATATAAGAAGAGGAGGCTGTTATTGTTATCATTAAACATTTCTTCGCCTCACTTCTCCACTGACCTATGTATTAAAATGGGAATAACTTCCAAAGCAATGTGCGTTTATGGCTGGTAACAGAAAAAAAAATAAATGTAGAAAAATATTAAAAATATGCTTTAAAATAAAAAATAATAAAAGTTGTTATAAATTAATTTTGAAGCATCGTATAACAAAATTATATTATGAATAAAAAAAATTTGACACAAAATAATTGAATTTCTATCTTACTAATTGTATCATATATATATTTATAATTAAATTACATTAATTTTATTCAAATATATTGGCATAATAAGTAAAAAATGTTTAGGAATGCTAATGACATTCCCAGTCTTTAAATTTTTTTTATAATTTTATAATTATTATAAAATAATATATTGATTTACTTGGAATTGATAAATATCCATAGGAAGTCTAATTTTGGTACTTGTTTTTTGCTCTAACAGCTTTCAATTAAAATACAGAACTATTATGATTTAGGGCATAATTTACAACTAAAAAATATATAATATTGCATTTTATTGAATTCTGTTATATATATATATATATTATAAGTAATACAAAAATTTTGCTTTAGGAAAAAACAACTTAAGAAATCAATAATAACTGCAAATAAAATATAGCAAAAAAGAAATTTACATATATTTTATTCAACATATTAATTAAAAATTTAAGGTGATTAATTTTTATTATTTTATTGAGCGTTATGGGATTAAAATATTACTGAGAACTTTGAAAATTTTTATAGTTTATCATATGGTTAAATATATTACCCCAACTTTTTACAAATATTCTACAAACTATATAAAAAATAATATCTATTGTAATATAATAGATAATATTACTTCCTTATGTGAATCAATTTTGACTCTGAATACTTTCTTTTATAAAATGTACATGAATATTTATTTTTAATTATTTTTTATAATTTATTTTATACGTAATGGTAATTTTTATTGTACATTATTTTTAAAGCACAGAAATACTTATGCTGTATAAATAAATAACTACTAATATGGAAATCCAGTAAATTATGAATTTGCAGAACCTGATTTATAGCTTACAATTTATTTTTTATTAATTTACACAATTTAAAAATATATATAAAATTATTATACATACAAGGTGATCGATTTATCATAAACCACACGAATACTCGGAAAATAAATACAATACTGGAAAAAAAATTTTGATTTCTTCTAGATAAATATAATTCTTGATTTATAAACTAAAAATTACTTTTTTAAATCCTCCATTATAACTTAAAGGGATAATATCTTTATTTTAATACATATTTAATTAACTAAGAAAATAGAAAATAATCTAATTAAGAAAATAACTGGTCCGTAACAAATTTTGGAACTGTACTTAAAAAGTTTTCCTCATATTTATACCAAGGCAGGACGAAAAGTACGGACTGAAAATGACTAATGATAAAAATAGCAACACCCACTCCTCACCTCCAGTCATTTATTTAAATTATTAAATACTTCTAAACGACAAGTCCAAAAATTGTTATCGACCAATTATTTCCCTAATTAAATCATTTTTATTTTATAAGTTAAATATATATGTTGCCATTCAAAAAAATAAAGATATTACCCCTTTAGGTTATAATGGAGGATTCTAAAAAAGTAATTTTTAGTTAATAAATCAAGAATCATATGTATCTAGAAGAAATCAAAAATTTTTTTTTCCAATATTGTATTTATTTTGAGAGTAATCAATTGGTTTATGATAAGCCGATCACTCTGTATGCATATTTATTATATATATTTTCGTTGTTTTCGCGTATAGCAAAATACTATAGACTTGCATGCGCACACAAAATGTGTATTAATAAATGCATTTAAAAAAAAATTTTCATCGTTAAAATAAAAAGTCACAAAAGACTTTTTTAATTTGAAAAAATAAATTGTATTGTCGTGATTGAATAAATTTTTAAAATTTAAACAATTGATCATTTAAAATTAAAAATTCAATACATTTTTTTAATATGATTTCTAAAATTTGGTGTGCATTCTATTTTGTGAGTTGTTTCATACCCATTTTGACAATGCCTTCGATGCTTACTGAAAAAAACAGCCCAATAGAAGTAATTTTATTCAAAATATTAAAAAACAAATTTCAAATTAAAATTCATAGATGTATTAAGGTTTTTAAATATAATATTTATTACTTTCGAGTTCGAAATTTTTTTATATTACAAAAATTATTGTTATTTAATTAAAAATTAAATATTAATTCACTAATGTTTTATACATTTCAATAATTCAATATTTCATATTAGTATTTAAGATTCAACTATTTAATTTATTATAAATAAATTTCACGTATGTTTTTTTCACTAATATATGGAAATTATTTTTTTTTAGGGATATCAAGTGACAGAAGAAGAATTAAATATATTAAAGCAGTTATTTATTGAATTGTCAGATAATAATGACACTAATGTTCCTGTTACGCAAATTATAAGCCTTTTTAAGATGATCGGTATTACTCTTAACGAGGAAGAAATTAAAAAAATACCACTAAAATGTGATGGTAATAATATATTAATTATAAATTAAAATATTTTTTTTTTATACATGAATATATATATATATATGTGTGTGTGTGTGTGTGTGTGTATACTTTATTTGTATTACAAGTCTTTTTAACGGTTATTAAAGCAGTTAACGATTAAAGTAGACAATTTAAAAAAAGACGTATTATGTTATGACAATATTATGTATTCAAAATTTCTTTTTTTTTTAATTAAAGTCCGTTAACTGTTGATTGTTTTTATTTTGAGTGCCATTTAGTCTAAGTCTAATACCTAGAAATTATGATTGTCACTTTAAATAAAATCATTGAGTTTCCAAATTCTCTTCAGAATGATTTTCGAATTAAAAGAATCCTGGCATATGTCAACTAAACAAAATTATGCGATCGTCAAAATATCTAATAATATTTAACATTTTCTAAAAAAAATTTTAGGGCAAAATACTGTAGATTTCAAAACATTTGTAAGTTTATTATATTATATATACTTCGAAAACAATACGGATATTGATGAAGAAAAAGAAACATTCACGATCCTTTCTGAAGGAAAAGGATATATATCAAGAGAAAAATTGAAAGAAATATTAATAGGTAGTAGTCTTTATGAAAGCGAAGACCAGATAGACAATGATATGAAAATGTTTGAAGTAGAAGATGATAAAATGAATTATGATCGTAATGTTGATAAATACTTTAAATTTATAAACTATTTAGATACAATAATTGATAGAAATTGATAAAAATATCATAAGTTATTGATTATACTTTTATAAATAGTCAACTGACATAGTTGATATTTTTCATAAGTTAAAAAACTTATGAATTAAAAACTTAAATGAATATCATTCATAATAAAATAATAATAAATTTGTTTATTAGTATTCTACCGTAAAATACTATATATCAAATAAATATTACGCAAAATCATATAATTTTTGCATACATGTAATTTTTATGATAAAAGTATTCTCAAATACAATTGAACGTATTATAACCATAATAATTGATTTCATTAAAAATGTATTTATCTATTTATGTTTTAGAATATCAAAATTGGATAAAATATACCGAAAAGAAAAATCTTATGTCTCTATAGCATAATTAATTTTTATATTACTTTACAAAGTTTACACTAATAAACTGATTAAACTTACCATACGTTTTTTTTTTTTATAAATTTAATAACAATTAATGATTTTTCTTAAAAAATAAATTTTTCTGTAAATAATAATTTATTTGTTTAAACCACAAAGTTATAATTATCTACTTTGTTTAAAAAGTTATAAGAATGAGCTAAACTATGATTTATACCTTGTAATATTTAACTAAAATAAAATTGAAATGTTCACTGTCGCACTTAAATAAATTTTTAACAAAGAAAAATTATTATACTACTTATACATAAAAAACGATAAAAATAAATTTTATGAATATTAAAGGCCTATTAAAACGTTATCATATTTATTTTAGCAGGTACATTTAGTTTGCTAAATTTTGTTTTTATAAATAATATAAATCGTTAATGTAAATAAAATATAATAACACATTAAGTCAGATCATGGCTTATGTGGACTGTTCACCTATGATCTTATAATTAGTTTGAAAATATTGTGCTCATTAAATTGTTCATAATGAAATTACATCAAATTAAAGTTTTTTCTTATAATTCTGTAAAATCCTATAGTATGAACTATACGAAGAATTACACAAAAAATACCAAGGAATATGATACAAAATATTGAAATGTTAGAATAGCTCTCTATGAGATTTTAAAGTAAAAAAATTAATAATTTTTAAGCACTATAATAACATTATTAAATTATCTAAATTCAAGACTCATTTTGACGTTTAAAGATTCGAGTGTGCAAATCCATTTGGATTAAATATTTTAAATAATTTGATCAGAAAATAACGTTTCTTTATATATTATTTTCTTCTATGGCGTATTACAGGAAGGTATGACTTCATGTCCTTTCAACACAAAAATAATTAGACTGCAAAGATACAATGTTTTCACATTTAAAAAAAGTATCAAAATGTTTTTATTTATATATTCTCTTCCTAGACGAAACCCTAGTTCTACTATTGCTTCTTTTACTTAATTTTGCAATTTAAAAACCATAACTAAGATACCGATCAAAGTCACTCGTCCAGATAGCAAATATTTGCTATCTGTCGATGCAAAACATCATCATTATGCATCAAGCATACTGTTATTAAATAGTAATTGAGACATTATTTAGTAGGTATTCTATTCCTTTATCAAATGGTAGTTTTACCAATAAAAAAATGTAAAATAAAAAATAATTATTAAAAAAGTTATTAATTTAAAAATATTACTATTGTCTCCGATCATCCCTATAAGATAACGACTAAGATCACTTGTATAACCAATTAAATCATAAAATTACATTTCGTTTATATTAATTTTTTTTTGTTTCTATAGTATTAACATCAAATTATAAATTACTATAAATTAATTGTACTATTTAAAGAAATTCGAATTAAACCTGACTGACTAAAAACTTTGAGTATTACACCTTTTTTTGGTGTATACTAAATTTTTCTTTAGTTTATCAATTTACTCTAATTAAATCGAATTTTTTTTCTTATAAATTTAAAATCTAACATGTATTCACATACCGTAATAGATATTATTTAGGTATTTAAAATTATTTTACATGAACAGTATTCATACAAAATTTGATGTATTTATTAAACAGATTTTTAATATCTGTGTCAAAAATAAATTTTTGAAAATTTCCCGCACGTTTGACAAATTGAGACCAACATTAAATTAATGATTTTCAAGAATAATTTTTGATAAAACAATGAAAAACGTCTCGGCGATATATTTTCACCCCAATACTTATAGAGATAACTTGAAAAGAATATTGCTAAAAAATTCAGGTGATGTGACAAGCACAAAAAATTAACATTTGTTAAGAAATTTTTTTAAATAACTATTGCCATCTTATAGCATATTTCTTTATTATTTTTCACATATAAAAAAAAATTTTAATTAAAAAATAGATTTTTTATTATAATTTTTGAAAAATTCTTTTATTTAACTATTTTTTTACAAAACATTTTGATTTGTTGATATCAATTTTAGGACAGATATTCATTGAGTTACATGCCTTTTTGATACAGAGTGAGTATGAATCGCATTTTCCAGATTTATTTTAAGTAATTTAATAAGTCAAAGGGCTATTTTTATAACTATATTATAAATTTACCCGTTGAATAAAGTTTAACATTGAAGCTTTAATTTAGAGTTGTATCAGTTTTACACCTAAGTATCTAAAAAACATATATTGATAAATACAGCCATTACATGAAATGCACGTGATTAAAAGTACACAGTAATTCAAGTACAATATTAATACACAATGAATTTTAAAATTATTAAAATTTTCTACCACGGTATAATTTCTCATAAAATTACAATTCAAAATAACAAAAACATTGCTTTGTAATTAACTAGGCTAATTTTTAGAATCGCATTAATTAATTTCGGTAAAAGTCGGATATTAAATAGAATCTAAGTACCAATGTGTAGTACAACTGAAGGTGCCATATAAATTAATTTTACAAAATAATAAAAAATATTAGAAATTTTAATCTTATTACGTTGACATAATATTTTCGCTTTAATGATGATAATAATTACATAATGGTAGTTTTGTATTCTGTTTGTAGAAAACATCTATTCATCATCTTCCTTTATTTTTAATCCTAGAGGCTATTAAAGTGAAAAAATAATAAGAATACGGAATTTTCTGTATTTATTGACTGCTTGAAAACCACTTTTGAATAAATAGTAAATTTAATTATTGTTTTGTTTAGTTTAATCTGACCCAAACGGCCTAACCATTTTAGCGATAAACTCGTCGTAATCAATTTTGCCTAATTTCGCAGTGTCGATTTCGTCAAGCATCTCATCGATTTCTTCAGAATTTAGAGTCTTATCAAACTCAGTAAGTACTTTGCGAACATGTTCCCTGCCGACCTGGCCAGTATCATCACTATCCGCAGCAGCTAGCAGAGACCTTAGATTTTGGCAACCCTCTTTAAACTTAGCCAACATATTAGCAACTGCCATCGTAAATTGTTCACATGTTACAAAGCCCCGGCCATTCGGATCATACTCGTTTACAATAGATACGACATCGTCATCCGTTGCATCTATACCAAAAGCCCTTAGAGCAATTTCGAGTTCGCGGACATTTAGTTTGTCTTCGTTGTTTCGATCAAATATGACAAATGCTTCCTTTGCCATAGTTCTTAATTCATTTGATATAATACTATCATGATAAATGACTTCAGAAGGCAAATCAACAAATTTGGCCATTGATAAAACTAATTAATGAAGGTGGATATTTAGTTTCCAGATTGATCGAGTCTAGATTAATTGAATTAATACCATAGAAACCTCGAATTTGATTACTATATATATGAGTGTAAGGAAAATTTCACACAATACTAATTTCAAGCTTGCGTATAATTTTTTAATTCTCTTGAAAAACGTGTTAGTGAAATACTTAATTTTTAGTTTATTTCACCGTTATAACAATTACAATAACAGATTTTATAGAAGCTTTAGATGTATATGGTTGTGTGATATTTAGTAAAAAAATGTTTAATATTCAATCATTATTTTTTTAATACAATTTTTTAACTTAAATAAAAATAGATAATTAAAAGGATTTTCTTGTAATAAATAAATAATAGTTTATTACTTTCAATATGTATGATAGGAATGAAAAAGTTCAGGGCTTTTGATACATCGGGGGTACTGCTTTCATCGAAATAAGCGTGGGCGTGAACCGAATAGGGACAAGGCGTTCACAATAATTGCGTACCGTACCATCTGCCATCGTTGCTCGTTTTCATAGTCATACTATTGTAACCAAAAAACCGCACATAAGGTCTCCGCTGACTAGTCTCCCCTCACTTTTAATATCGTTTATTATTATTATTCCTCTACATGTCATATAACTATTATTATTTGTTCCAATTGACTTTAGAGACCCAAATGACGTGATTAGCCAAGTGAGGGTGATAAAATCCGCAGCTATTATTGCCGCCTTTTGTGTTGACGAGCAATCTTCTGTAACCATTCCTAGAACACTAAAATCCTAGATTAGGTCACCAGTAACTAGGTTTTGTAAACTTCAATATTATTCGTTCGGTTTTTATTACCGACACGAATAAAATACATTTACTAAACTCAATAATAAATTAAATTAGAAATTCTAATACTGAACAATTGATATTTTTTAATTATCGAAAATAACAATTTTATAACTATAATAAACAAATAAGAAACTATTCATCGAAAAAATATTGAATACAAAAAAAATTTAATATTTTAAAGAACTAAGTAGTTTTACAAATTAGCTGTACAACTGTTGACGTTGGTCAAACTTTTGAAATTACATAAAATAAAAGGGTTATCTAAAATACAAAAAAAAAATCTATTTACAATAGACTTATTGTGACTTATTATTTTTTTTTTGGGGGAAATTGGTAATCCTTATAATATTTCATCAACCCTCTTTGTATTTGTTAAAGCCAAAAGCTAAATTAATGAAATCTTTTTTTGCAATGTTCAATCGTGAAAATAACATTGAATATTCTGTAAAATATAAAACCTTGTGCAACAACAATATATTTGTTGACAAAATTAACAATATAAAATACAGTTTTAAGCCTATTATTCAAAGTTATTTAAAAAATAACAGAATTATTGAATGCTTACCAAGTTAAAATCTTATTGTTATTACCGTTCAATTAAAAATATTCTCAAATTTCATGAAATAACATAAATACTTTCATTAGAATACATTAAACTCATTATATTAATAACACCTAAGTTCATTTTTATGAATATTGTTATGAACTTTTTTTAGAAATACATGCCAGCATAAAATTATTTAATAAACATATAAAAAGAGGCTCAAAAATATCTAAAATAATTATGCAAAATAATCAAAAGAATATATATAGCTAAAATATAGTGCACTTATAATACACTATGAAATCTAAACTATGTAACATATTCGTATAATTTTTAAGTTAAATTAGTAGTGTTTAGTATTTCCAAAATCTAAAATAAAATAAGTGCATTGAGTAATTTATGGTCAAAATTATTTATTTATTCATTCCATAAAAAGTAGAAATTTAACTACAATTAAATTTGATTCCTATAATAAGAAAATTGAATGAAAACTATATAATTCAACATCAAAGAGATTTGTTCATCAAAATAAAGCTTCTCTCTGTTTCATTTTGTTTATTTATTTTGGAGTGAGGTTAACACTTTTATGGTAAAAAGGAACAGTTAAAGAACAATGCATTAAACCCAAATGAAAGGGGTAGGTAGCAAATAAAATGCTAATACATAAATTGTACTTTACATAAACACTGTTTAAATTTCTAAAAAAAAAAATTTCCATAGTGCATCTTTATTGAGCTTTTTTATACTTATTCCTTTTGAGGATTTGTTGGTATTCTTGTCAAACAACGAAAAGTCCCTTTTAACTTACTGCAACGTTATTTTGTACATATACAAGAAAACTTACATCTTTCTGAAGTCAAATCGTTAAAAAAGTACATTCCTAGTCGATATTACTTTTATAGATGTTAAAAAAACGTATACATCTAATAAATTTATTTATTTTTTCTATTATATGAGGGAATACTGAATTTTACACAATATTCCGTGAAAAAAATGTCCATAGTATAAAATATAAAGTATTTTTAAATATTGTTAATCATATATTATTAATGAATATTGTTATTAACGAATTTGATATTTATTCTACACCCAAAGAAAAACCTCAATCAAAATTGAAAGAGAAATTTTATCAAGGGTTTATGATAATGTTTTATTAATACGAACAAAATAACTATTCTTATAAATAATTATTGTTCAAGACAAGAAAAAAAAATATCATATTGATAAATATATCATTGATTCAATAGTAATGATATATTTATCAAATTGAACAATGAATTTATTATATAGATCGAGGTTTTTCTCTGGGTGTATACATTTCAAACATGAAATTATATTTAACTATTTTCTGTAAACAAATACATTCAAGTTAATTACTGCGTAAGAAGCAAATTTATATCATCTACTTCTTTTGTTAAAAAAATTGTTTTTTTTTTTTTAATATTTTTATGATAATTTTTTGTTTTCATAAGTCCACAAATGATTAAAATTACCATTTTTTTTTTTTTTTTGCTGAAAATATTGGTTTTTGTGTTTTTTTTTATAATTTAATTTATACATAGATTTTTAATTGCCGTATCTTATGATATCTGTTTGTACTTAACATAATCACTCGGACCAAATATATGATGATATATGCAATAATAAATAGTTGGTTATGTTTTGATGAAATATAAATTTTTTTTATGCGATAAAATACAATGAAGAAAATGTGGTATTATTTTATTTTGGGAACTTTAGCATTGAATTCTATATAGTTATATTAGAAACTATATTGTTAAATTAATAATAATGTGCTCTTTATTTGTTCTATACTGAATATATTTCTTTTTAAATAAATATATACTTAATTATCATTTAAATCTATGAAAAACATATTTCAATCGATAGGTTAAAAAATTAAATATTGGTAAAATTTGTTATTTTATTACTATCATTTAACCATCACGTTAAAAATGTTTTTTGCCATTATGGATGTACAAGTCATTAAAATATAGTATTTAAAACACAGATCGGTAATTTATTATCCGATTAATTCCAGTTTATGAGAAAAAAATGTTTGTCAAGAGTTTATTTTTCCTAGTTAAGTAAAGAGTTAAAAATGTATTAATAATAAAATATAGTTATGTATCTTCATTTGATTCGAAAATCTCAAAACATAAATATAATAATAAAATAATTTTATTCATTGTTATCAGCTTTACCATGAAATATAAATAATAACAATTTTTCAGCAAATAATCTCATAAAAAATTTATAAATTTATGAAAAATGGCTTAACAAATAATACTACAAAAAAATAAAATAACCGATACATATTAAAATGAAGATTTATAGTCGTAGTGTATTAATGTACCCCAACAAGTGTTCGATATTTAAACGTTCAAAAGGTGCTCATGATTTCAGCAGTCGAATTGAGGTAAAGGTTGTTGCATCACGCCACAACAATTTTGTTTTTTCGACGAATGTAAAGAAACTTTTTTCATATAATTTAATCACATTACTAGTGAACCATATACCAGTAGTTTTTATTTGCGGGCAATAAATCGGCGAACCGGAAGAACCTCCGAGTGTTTGAGTCGGGACGAGGCGGTAGCTTTTAATCGAATTAACACATCTTTTACCAGTTCGGCACACGGAATTAACTAAAAAGGGGTTTTAGGAGGGGATAGGAGATATGGTGGGTCATGAAGTTGATGCATTGGCATGACCACATGTTCAGTTTTTAACGGGATTGCTACTGCAATCTCGACTTATCATCACCCGACGAGTCTTACTGTGGTTTCCAGAAAATTAAACTCGTCGGATCACTAATGCGCATAAATTTGCTCTCAACAAAGTGCCACTGTTTTCACAGCCATCAGCTAAAATTTGATCAACAACATAAAGGCAATAGATGAAAAAGGCCGGTTGTGAAACTACTATTTTTTTTTTCCATTTCCGCACAAACGTACATTTTTATAGCTGGCTACTTTGCAGATTACTTTTATAACTAAGGTTGGTTATTTTCATTTGTAACACTAAAAACCTCAACTGTTTTACACATAGTCATCAACATACTTGATCCGAATAACAACTACTTGATTATTTTAAATATTAAATTTAGTTTACTTAAATTAATTAAAATTTATTATTATTATTTTTTTTTCATAAAAAACTATAATACAAGTTACTAAAAATTAGACAAATACTTTTTCCTGCTGTGCAATTTACATTACATAACGTCGCTCAATGTTCACTTCTGTTAACAAATACAAAATTTCACTTAAACGTCCCCTATTCATTTTATAATTATTTTTTTATAATATTATTTTCAAGTCAACATGACTTAATTTAATAAAAACTAAATATTGCATAATTCTAGAAGAGTATATTTTGTAATAACGCATAATTATTTAAAAATATATATAATACAATTATTGAAGTACAAAAAAAAAAACTTTACACCAAATAACCACTTTGATTAATAGAAGCAATGAACATGGTAAATATCTATATACTAATGTGCTAATCATCAATTATAAACAAGATAAATTTTTAACAAAAATTGTCCCACACAACTGCTACAACAAATATACAATCCAACTAAGAGTTTTAAAATGTTTATAATATAATTTCAACATCAGATGATGTTCCAGTAAAAAATTTAAAACACATCGTTTCTAATAATTCCACATGTGATCAAAATGTTAATAATTTTTTTCAAAGTAATGTATAAACATTAGGGTGACGCAAAAGAAAACGACCTTGAAAATTGTATAAGCTAAGCGATAATTTTGGACGATAAACAATAAGTAATAACAATAAAAAAGATCATATCATACTATAAATATTTCCACAATACAGTAATCGAAAACAGGAATTTTTGTGAGCGAATAATATGGGCAGTGTCACATCTAATTTTCTTTAAATTTCAAAACCCCTCCCCCAAATTTAATTTCTGTGCACGCCACTGCAATTGCGTATATTCATATTTTTTGTTGACACTCAATACAAGTAGCGATTATAAATAGTATTGTGTTTTTATTAAAATTATGAAAAAAGAAATCATTTTAGGTATATTTTATGTCTTTGTAATAAGTTTATGATATTATCAAAACATTTTTTAATTTAATAAATTTTAATGAGATTCTATAAATATATTTCAATTTTGATACAGCTATTATTTCATCTATACAAATATTTTATAAGAAAGAATTTTAATACAAATATATAATGGAAAAATTTTGAGGAGGCCAAATGATATTTTCACCTTCCTCAAATATATATTTTCAAAAAAAAAAAACACATAATATTCCTAATTTTTAGAGAAGCAAAATCGAAGTATGGGAATGTTTAGCATTCCACTCTACGTCTATATTTTGGTTATAACTTGAATAAGGAAGGAACATTAGAAATTTAACATTTTGACTACTTTATTTCATTAATATTTTCGATTAATATATGTATTTACTACATCTCTAATTAGCAATTAAATCACTTGAAAAGTACTCCATATAACGAGTAATGAAGTTACAATATTTTTTTAATAAAAAATAAACTTAATTACAATGGAATTTATTTGATTTAATTTATATATTAAATATGATATTTATTTAAATTAAATAACTTATACTAATAATAATTCTAATTAGACTCAAGGGCGTATTTAGAAATCGATATCTGGGGAAAGGTGTGACATAATAAAATTTTTAAGTAAAAAGTTACCATGAAAACTTTCCTATTTATTTTTAACTGATTATAAGCAAACAAAAAGGTCAACAAACATTTTTATGTTTAAATAGCACGGCTAATGTAGCCCTCTACATATTCCATCGTGCCCCCTTTAAATACACCCTGACATCACTAGATTCATTTTATTAAATTGTAAAATAAAAATACAAGAATGAAAATAAGACAAATTTTATTTTAATAAATAAACATAATTTAATTGAATTGTATTATTTGAACATTGATTGTTATCGTTAAGTGTATTTACTGGAAAATTGCTTTGAAAAAAACTATAGTTAAATTATTATGTCTCTTAACTAGATACTTACTTTTCAAAAAGCCCTTATTGGATTCAATAATTCTTTAGATTTTATTTTAAAAATTCTTTTAAAATTTGTCCCTAAAAACTCTAAGGTTCCATTCTTTGGTAAAGAGCAGGTTAATAGTGCAAAGTTAACGTTTTGTAATTATCCTCCTTATAATGTAACAAATGCACAATTACAAAATCATGAAATTCTCCCGCTGTCTAATACGAGTACATTTAAATTCAACGTTTTAAACAAAAATAAAATATATAGTTTGGTAAAATCATATTATTAATGTACAATTAATATTCAAATATAAGAGTAGCAATTAGAGTAGTATACACTTTTTGAGCAAAATATTGAAAATGTGATAGGTTAAATTATTTTTAAATTTTAAACAAAACTAACATTATAAGCATCAATTTATTAATAGCGTTTTTAGATATATTTCATACTTGATCATTTATATTAGATATGGGTATCCATGATTTGCTATGTTTTAAAAAACTATATTTTCAAGTAATATCACTAAAAAAATATTTTTAATTACTTGTTCCAATTCTAACAATTTGAGTACATCGCTGTTCTACTTGAATGTATTTGAAAGAATAAATAATAGTTAATTTAAACATTTTTTACGAAAAATGGTTTAATATCTGTATAAGAAAAGACATATGTTCTTAAATATAAGTCAAATGTAATGAATGGACACTCTTGGTAGATAGCGCCATACAATATGTAATTTTAGCGTAACAATAAGAGTTCTTCCTTTTCCATATGATGTTTTATTTTCTCTGGGTAAGAAATAATCTTTAATTTTAAATATTATTTGAGTTGTAAGTTGAAAAACTGCGAGGACTACTACAACTGTCTAAGTCTCACGTTTTATTATAAAAATATTAATATATTTTTAAATTTGTAAGTTGATTTAGTTTATAAACCTAAATATGAATCGTGATGACAATTTTTTAAGTATACGTCAAAATTTAGCTAGTTATTTTTCAATATAAAATAAAATTTAAAAGGGGTAATATAATAAACACTATCCTTTAAAGAAGTGTTAGAACATTTGTATTTTATGAATACAGTAGAATTAAATTTCATAAGGTAATTTTAGTACCTGGAATGACATAATTTTCTAATAAAACCTGTACATCAGATATTTTAGTAATAGTAAAAGAAATCAGGGGATCTATGTTGTTTAAAATTATATAAGTATAACGTTACGTTTTCTAAATTTTAGTAATGTATAATAATAAAATAAGGCAAATCATTGAAAATAGTTTAAACACACTTTATTAATAATAAAGTTTATTATTTTTTTTATTACTAAACGATTTATTACAATAAAATGTTGAAAAACATATACTTAAGCATCATTACCTAAATAATATATAAATTTACAAATATCACGTCATCCTATTTATACTATTAATCAGCACTGAATTAATGGATTACACATAAATAAAAATGAAATCTATACCAATAATAATATTGATTTATAATTATTTCAGTTTTCGTTTTCATTTATCAATGTTATGAAACAACTGCATCACTTAAATATTATACATTAATACATCAACTATTTTCATATAAATCACGATATCGCTTCATTATTTAATTCGATAGAATAACATTTTTGAACACTATTGGACGCATTTTATAAATATCAGTAAATGTTTGAGTTTAATAACAAAAACATTTTTACTCACTCCTATCATTTATTAAGTATGCGTTTCCCTGGCTTATAAATAATATTGTTCTCTTATAGTACTAGTATGGGGGTGATAGAGATCGCATGTGACAACAATTGGGATGGATGTTTTCTGTAGGAGAGGTCAGTGTGAAATTTCCACAGAAGTGTGAAGAGATCGGACTTTGTCGAAGAAACGTAATGTTATCTGGAAGTATATATCTGAGTACATGCGGTCCATTTATTATTTTTCTGATCGTATAGCAATAACCACACAAGAGGTGTCAATGTTTGGCGTTATTGTATGCGCAATTTGTCGTGCTAGATATCCGACACGTGATAAGGCTATGGCTACCGCCAGCTACATTATATCCACAATAATATAATGGGCCACCAGCCAGCATACAGGTCGGTTTTTTATTTAGTTTTTTACCGCCCACCAATAACGTACACATACACAGTGACGAGGGTTACCATTTAAATAATATAAGCTGCGACACGTTTACTTTTTTTATAGGAGCATTGTTGTTTTCGTCGTGTGCATTTATAAATGCCGTGTGTGTTATGACCTTTGGTTGCGGTCGTATTCAAATTTTTTGTGGTCCTTTTGTGTACACAAACATGCACACTTATACATACGCACATGACAATAAATATACATTCGAAAACATACGTAACCTATTCATATTGTAGGCATACAGCGCATGAACTATGTATCATTTGTGTCTGTACACAATGGGTGCTCAATTTATAAATATTATTTGATTTAAATTCCTTCTTTAATAAAATATGAATAATACAAACGAAATCATGATATAATTGAAGTATAATTTAATATAATATAATTATAATACATATAGTACTAATTAAGTAACTTCTAAAGGTTGGTTGGGTTGGGTTGGGTGCAAGTAAAGGGATTGTCATACACAACTGCAAGTTTCAATTTCTTTCTATTTATAAAAAAAAAACATAAATTATATACCACTGAGATTTATAAAGACTTAAAGTGACTTTCATATGATGGCATTAAATATAAACACTAAAAAAAAATTACACTTATTTTTTATCGAATGAGTTTGAAAAGAATAAGATTAATAATTTGACATTAACATCTGAAACAATTTTTTTATAGAATTGTAAATTCATACGATATTATTAGGCCAGTCAACGAAGGAGTAATTTTGGCGAATAGCGGAAAAAATTCCCAACCAATTTTTTTTTTTTTAAGTTGAATTAAGATATGTTTAATGACATACTAAAAGTCCTCATTGATTGGAATTGAGCTTTTTTTTTACAGCCTCGCAAAAGTTCAAAAATATGAGCCTTTTTAATTTTCTCAAAAAATATTTGACTTACAAAAAAAAGTTTCGTACAAAAGTTGTTTAAAATATAATTTTAAACAAAAAAGGTGTCTTATATTTTTTCATTTAAACAAATATTTTTCGAGTTACAATACATTTAATATGAGTACTAAAATTTATTTTTTTCATTTTACGGTTATTTTTTATCATGTTATACTTACATTAGACAAAATGAAAATGCATATGTGTGTATATGTGAGTTTATTTATTTATTGTATCATTAAAGTGTAGTGTATATTAAGATACAACCGATAGAGTAGGTAATTTATTTGACGCTATATTGTTTATAACCCAACTGAACTCTAAATTGTACATTCTTAAACAACAATTATATTATGTCAATTGCCACCGGAATTTCTGGTAATAATAAAGATATTTGTCATAAAACGGCTTTTAGTCAGGTGCTGGAGCTGGTAAAAAGTGTGGCTGCCGAAAAACATGGCTTAAATGTTCTATTATATGTGAACATTGCAAAGGTCAATGGCGTACAAATTCAATAGAAATAAAAATTGAAGATTTAGAAGATTGTACTTTTGTTGAAGATTAAAAAAAAAAATTTGGTTGGGAATTTTTTCCGCCATTTTTCCTTTGTTGTCTGGCCTATATTCACAAATTGCAACACATTTGAACTGGAATTCACTGCGATTTTCTTTGACTTATTTCTCGAAAAAAAATGGTACTCAATTTAGAGATAAAAATAACTACTGCACTCAATAAATAATTATTGTTTCTATACGCTATCATGTTTATTGAGTACTAAAACACTAAAGTTGCTCACAATTATCAATCTAAATATTACAGTTTAGAATCAATGGCGTCGTGGGTTTGTGAATAATATGATATCATATTTTTATCCAATTTCTATTAATTATAAAGTATTTTTCGTTTAAAAAGTTAAGAAATAATATGTTATGTTGCTATTTATAGATAATTATATTCCTAAATATTATTGCCGTCATCGTTTGTACCTAAAAAAGTAATTTAAAAGTATAATGAGTGTACGTGACGTTAGTGTTGTACACTTGTACATGGCACATTATATTAGATATAATGTGTCCCGTCGAATTTTTCGATGGGACCTGATCGCATTCGCGATCGGTCGGCCGTTAAACACAAACAGTCATATTAGAGAAGTGTCGAGGTCGCTAAGTGGTGGGACCGCAAAAGCAAACGTAGAAGTTGATTTGCATGACGGCAAAAGCAGTAATAATAACAGTAGTGGTCGTCTCCGTCACACGCGCGTCACAGTTGGAGGGGACCCGTCTTTTTGTCCGTGTTAATTACACGTCCACGGCAATGTTTCTTCGTGAACGCTTCCGCGTTTACAATTAACCGCGATCGGGGACGGCCATGGCGGCCGACCGCACTACCACAGGAGCGACAGAGAGCAGTGTATTAATAATAACTCGTGCGAACGGGTAGAAGGCTGTGCGCGCGAGGCAGACAGACCCTGTAGGTGTATAATTTCGACCAAATGCAAATCAGCGGTGCCAAACACACACGGGAATCGTTGTGGCGCGGGGGGGGGGGGGGGGGGCAGTGTTTTGCGGTTTGATGAACTTCAATACAACCCAGTACACCGTGATTCGCTAAATACCTTCTGTCCGCCGCCGTCTCTGATGAGACCCTGCAGTGTTCATTACTTAACCGACAGCAAGTTTTCTCACAGACACCGTCGTGCGAATTAACCTACACCGCGTGTGCATCCAGACATGAATACAACTGCTCCTCGAACTTCACCATTAGCTTCTCTTCACGTTACACGTCTACTGCGTGCGAAACTCGCCGAAATTCAATTAATTCCCGTCGTCGCCTCGTGTTCAATGGATAAACCCCAATAATTTTATTTATATCTGTTTACACATATAAATTGGAAATTTCCTCTTACGAGTAATCAACGAACGTTTTGGAGTCAATAGACAATATATGAATAGCATTATACGCCCGTCTTATAATGTACGACAGTATTTAATTTGTGTTGATTAAAAATTTGAGTTTCCAAAACGGACAAATATTGTTCAAATTCCGATTATTGAAAAATAACTGTCGTTTGCGAAATTTACTATGTAATAATTTTCACGTTTTTATTGTCGAATAATACCTTATAAGTATTGTAAAACAACCAGTTGAAAATTATAGTTTTAATAATTAATAACGCGACTGTTTTGCGTAAATGTTTTCACATTTTTCTAAAGCATAATAACAGTCGGCAATGATAATATTTTTTTACTTACAGTCCTTTGCTCGAACTATCCGGATGTGTATAATTGACTTTAAGTGGTAAACGCTCTTGGTCACGGTAACCGAGGGGTTTTAGTACACTGCTATTATTATACTCTATCAAATATTATAAAACGGCTATAATTTAGTTTGGAAAACGTCATAGTGCTGTAAAAAATAAATAACGACTGACCTTACACACGTTATTAATTGGAACCGGACAGCATGAAAATATTCTGAGACCAATTTCTCGAACGACCCCCGGAAAGATCACAAGATAACGCGACATGCATTATTATTATTATTACTTCTATTTTCTTCATATTGTATCGTACATTTTTTTACAGAATCAATTAGTGTCTCGGGGCACTAGTCTCTACTTACGATAAAGAGTCACCTGCTGTCCCTTTTGCTGCTTGGAAATCCACTGCAGAAAGCAATAGCAGAGACGGTTATTGAAACCCATCGAAGTCGCAGTAGAATAACCAAAAACATAACAACATCTGCCGGTATCTCCGGCGTTCAAACAGTTCATTACATCATTTTACTGGGTTAATTTGATAGATAAGAATCACTTTTATACTGCGGAAGTACAACTGGTTTCATAAGTACACAGCCACGTACACCGTGAATATGTAGAGGTCCTAAAACCGCCTTTATTTCGATTTCAACTGCCACAACTCTCAAGTTCATAATCTGAACTCAATAATAATATTACTGATAAAATGACAATGAGAGTTTTTAAAGTAGTTATACGCATAGACGTTATTTGACACAAAATGTTTCAATAACCTTATTATGTACAACTTTTTCTATCTAAAATTTCAATTTAATAATTTTTTGTTATACAATTCTACGTAGTTTTTCTGAAAATTTTGGAGGAGCTAATTTTGAAATTGGATGAGCTAAGCCTCCCCTAAGTTACACTTATATGAAAACATCGTATTATCAATAATGTACAAAAGTACTTGTTATTTATCATTTATGATTAAATTAAGTAATGTTAGTATTTAAAAAAACATTATTAGCAAAACAATTATTTTAAATTCAAAAATTAATGATACTTAACTAGATTTTATAATTTGATATGATTATTTCAAAAAACTTCTTTCTCAAAATGTATTTGAAGAATGTTAAAAATCACAACATTTATTTAATTCAAAACTTTTAAATAATTTAATAGTATTGTGCTACTTTTTTAAGTGTGAATTTTATTTGTTATTATTAAATAATCTTCATGTAATGTTATTTAAGTTTTGTTGTAATATCATAAAATTATAGTTGTTTTTAAAACAATAAAGCCATAATTGAATTGTTTGTTTTTTACATAAAACAGAAAATAAATTATAGTAGAGTTAATAATTTTTAATGAAATACATTAATTTTATTAAAAATAATGCAGTCACATAAAAACGTGTTTAACTATTTGGAATAAAAATAACTCGCACTTTATTCAAGTTAGTATTCGAAAAACTCAACAATTCTCATCTATCATCACCGAGATATTTTTCACAATAAATTTATACCCAATAAAATATATCAAGCATTTAATAGTTGTCAACTGTTTAATCGGCCAATGTCAAATTTGACCGTTTCCGGTACATTTAATATGATGATAAAGCTTTCAGTGTATTTTCTCTGGAACATGTAACAACCATGAAGAGTCCATTTAACAATAGAGTATTTGCAGTAAGCGCATCCGTTTCCGTATCATCAGGCACCACCTCCTTGTCAAGGGTAAGTAATTTGAATATTTGGTGAACATTCGCCTTCTTATTCTTATTTAGTCTCAATGCTACTTTTTTACCCATTCACCCCTTAAAATAGCAAACAGCACACTATAGATTGTAAAATCGCCTCCACAGAATTTATACCGTTTTATGTTGACAATAGAAGGAATAAATTTTAACCCCTTCTGGTACAAAGCTGTTGAGATTAAAGAAAAAGTATTGCTTTTTGGCTAACCACGCCTTTTGTTCTCAAACAACAACAGTCGCAATCATATACTTTTACGCCAACACCACGTCGTTGTTGAATAATTCATTTATGGAAACGTTTCACATCAAAATTTGTACTGCTCGTAGAATCATACCTGATCATATCAACGTTTAAATAAACGATTTTATTGTTTTTAGAAGTATCATTTAATTTGACACTATTAAAAATTATTATCTGAGTACTTGGTTTCAATAAAAAAATTCAAATAAATATACAATACCTTTTAAGTCGATTACATAAAACTATTTAAATTGGTTAACGAGTAAATATTTTTGAAGAAAGAATTGAATTATTGAGTAGATCAAAATTACACTTTAATGTGGTATATGAATAACAAAAAAAAATATTTAATAACCTACATTCCCGAGAGCGTTAAAATTTCTTGTTCTCATTGTAACTAATAAAATTAGCCCTTTTGTTGTTGGTCTTACAAAATGTTTGATTAATTAAACTGGCTATTATTCATGTTACTTGTAGCTATGCCACAAAATAAACACTTATGATTGTTCATTGTTCCTTTTGACAAATCTCGACTAATTGTACTATTTACCTAATTTCATATTCAAAATGAGTGATAACAAGAAACCAACAGAAGATAAAGTGCCGTTTAAAGCTACTATGAGTATGCCTGCGTTGAACGTACGTGGAAACAAAGGCGACGTGTATGGAAAAGGACAATGGTGCGGGGAGGGTAAGAATCCACGTCTCTCAACTGTTAAAACTATGGGCAGCTATGAAATAGATGGGAAACCGGCAGACCCAAATAAACCTAGCCCATTAACTAAACAAGATATAGGAGAACACGATGGAAAGTTTTGATATTCCTAATGCAAACATTAATTTGAAAATAATCCATAAGCTTAATTATATTAATTGATTTAATTTAATTTAAATACATAAATAAAATCATTCACGAGTGATATAATGTATAAATTTATTTTACCATTTTACGTGTTGATATAACTGATTATACAACAATAAGTATCATACTGGTGTTTAATTCTAACATAATGAATATTAAGTCTAAGTATACTATTAAATTAGTAGATATTTAAAGTAAAAATACAATATATTTGTTATAGCAGCTACGAGTGATAGATTTAAAACGCTGACTAAGAAGAGTAATACAATTAATTGGAGATAACTGAGTAAAAATCTGGTGATCTTATTATTATTATTATTTTTTTGTATAATCGGTAGAACAAAAATAGTTTTATCTAAGCTTCAACGTGTAAGACAGTCCGATTGTATGAGTACGCAATGGGTAATGAATTAGGATATACGTGATCAAAATGAAACAGACTTCATTTATACCCAATTCGGCAAAACAAAATATAACAGAAACAAACAAATTGTGCAAGTTTTATCGGTACTCGTAGTAGTATTTGTTATCTAGATGTTAATCGAAAGTTTTAAGCTACTTGAAACTCTCCAAGGCATCTGGTTGACTGTTTATCGTCACATCAACGTTCAGGTGAACGATATAGGTACCCATATACATGCTTACTATAATTCTATACTGTGCATATACATTTCTTTACATATCATAATTCGTTTTATATTTCCCGACGAGAGTGCTCGTCGTCTGGACAGTGGCCAAACTGAATCCTTAAACCCGTTCATGAATCATACGTAAAAAAGGACGTGTCCATATCTTATGTCGCGTACAGATCGTTTGTGTGACAGCTCTGCCTTCCAAATTACGTGGCAAGTATGATACGATATGGTGTACGGTTATTTCGAGGTCAATCATTTGGACGTGACTAAACTCAACCACCAAAATCCATACTAAAATGATTTATAGCACTCACGAACCGTAAAACATACTAAATCCACAATTATATGAAATTTGTTAATCAACATAAGAATTAAATCTTCTGATTTAAAAAAATTTAATGACTAGGAATTTAATTTAAAGATTAATATAAATTAATCATACTTTTGAAAACAAAAGCTGAAATTAATTTCTGTGGTAGAATAAGCATTAGAACATTTTTTCTACATTTATGTATTGAAAAATATTTTCATGATATACAAACAATTCATTAATTATTATAAATGTTATGAAACATGCCTATAATTCTTTGAATATATAAATAATAAAGCCTATTTAATTGTACATTTTAAATAAATAATTATATAACATATCAAGATATATCTTTTTACATTATTTTACCAAGATAATGTAATTAACTACTGAGTAGATTGTAAATATTAAGTTTTAATTTTATTTCTTCGCGAAAATACACTGTTACATATCAAAACAATGGTAAATTATCTATGTATAATTTACAGATATTTTATATAGAATTTTTCTAAAATTCCTTTTGTTGATTTTTTTATATGTAGTAATTTATTTATATTTATTGTAGTACTGTTATCATTATCATTATATACTGTAGATAAAATTTCGTTTGTTAAGAAACACAATTGAGTATTTATTGGTTTTAAAAGAGTTTAAAACACATGCGCTATTTCATAGTTTATAGAGTACATTTTTTGAATAAATAAATAAATCTCATAAAAAACTATGGGTGGTAAATATGTTTTAAATATATTACAATTGATATAATTTTTGTTGAAATCTTTTAGAAATTAGTATCTTATCACCTTAAAAAAATTATCCTTTTAAAGTAATTTTATCATTAACAATTTGTTCAATGTAAATGTTCAATCAATAAAATGGATTCAGTTCGTAGTGAACGATAAACGGTCGTTTCGCACTGCCAAATGACCATAACAATATTTTGAAGCAGTAGTTGTAAAGGAAACTTAAAAAAATATATTTGACACTTCGTCATTTCAACAAAACCCCAAGGGTAGCCGCCTTAATACAATCAACGCCTCAGTCAGTGCACACAATGAGAGGCTGATTATAAACCAACGTCGATAGTGAGGTTTACGATAACTATTTGAAATGAAGCGATTGGGAGAGGGATAAAATGAATTTTTTTTTATTTTAAAATGACGAAAGAACTTTCATTTGCAGTTCGTGTCAATAGACCGCTGATTTTCAACACGCAAATTTAGGCGTAAAACGGATTACTTTTAGAGGGGTTGTGTCCAACGTGATGACTTATCGTGAAGGGCTTCAAGGGACCGAGCGACCGCGTGTTGGCAGCGACGTTCTTCGGCACAGACTGTGGATCAGCAAACGCCCAAGAAACCCAAAACGTATCAAGAACATTCGGGTGGTACGTATAAATTTCTTTTCTATTTTTCCGACCTATTATTATTCCCCTCTCTCGGTCTCGTTTATTCTTGGTCCAATATGTATGTATTCAAAAATTATTATTCAACGAGTGATGGTTGCCGTTTCATTTGCAAACCTCGCAAGCTAATTACCAAGTTAATACGAGATCTCGTAATATAACCATGTTTTACCCGAGTCGTCTCACTGAAATATATAAACGAAGTCAGTAAAGCGCCTCATACAAGTTTCATAAATGGCGAAAGGTAGTGCCCAATAGTATATGGAAACAGCACATCAAAAGGCCAACGTATAATATTGCAATAGCCTTTGCATGTGCGTTGGTAGACACTTACTTAGCCTAATCAACAAGTCACTCATGTAAAAGACAAAACCATCTGTTTTACGTCAAATAATAGATTGTGTGATTCGTTCCAAATTAAATTTATATTGACTCAATAATGGATATTTGTAAAAAACGTTTTTCATACAAATAAAGACAAATCATAATTAATTTAATGATGATACAATATATTGAACAATATAATAATACTTAATTGTAGACAAGTTCAGTAATTATAATTTATCCATAGAACCAAAACTAGGGTAAAAAAAATGCCAAGTACTAGCTCTGATAAAGTATAAAGAAGTTTTTTTATAATTTTACTTTTCATATTTTTTGAATTTCTAAGTAAAGGTATAGAAAATATTAACTCTCATCACATTAACCATCTAAGATTTTATACTGATGGATTTTAAATGAATAAATGTTTTTGTACCCCACTCCATATTTATTTTAAATAATTCCTTTTTTTAGTTTAGTGGGTTTAAGTAAAACACCATCTTTAAATATGCCACTGATTCAAATTTCGCGATGAATAAATTTTATTTCATAAAAATGAATACTCAACACCTAATTCTTAAATTTATAATATGCAGAATGAATATTATAAAAAACAACGATAGTAATATCGAATTCGATAGAGTTGGGCAGTAATAAAAAAAACATACAATGATTTTCTCCCTATGCTTGAATAATCAATCAAAAAAAAAAAACTGAAAATAATACCCGTTTTGTCCGCTGTCTTTTTTTGCGCTCCATCCATCATAGCCCACATAAAAGTTCTGCCGTCAACAATTGTGTGTTTGTTTTTTAAAGAAAAACTTCTCGAGGTCCACTTATTTATACATTCCTCTTCCTCAACTCCACCAACGGGAGCTTCGAGTTTCTCTTTCGGAAAGCATTATTATGCACTTTAAACATTTTTATATAAACTGTAACAGCCTTATGTTAAACCATCACTACACTTTACCTTTATAACCTAGCTCTTATCTCCTCGAAAACCCTTTTTGACAAAAACGTTAAGTTCACTTGCTTTTGTATTCGGGTGTGTTTTTTCTCATACATTTTAACAATATTTAAATTTTAATATCACCATTGTATTTAATAACTTATCAGTATTTGATTTTAATTCTTATTTTTATAAAAAGACAAATAATTGCTTTTTCAAGAAATTATCTTCGAAGTAGATAATTATTTACTGTACAAATTTATTATTATAAATATTTACTGTTAAACATAAATTCTTTTCACTCTATGTAACAAATACGCATTATTGGTCAAAATATATTAAAATTAAATACAAAATAATGTAAACATTTTTTCTGTTTACTTAACAGCAATATTTATTATTATTAGTATGATTTCATGATACATATTACCATCAGCACTAAAAAAATTAATCGATTTAAAAAATTTGTCTTAAAAAAATCTAGTTAGTTTTTAAAAATCAAATGATATTCATTTTACTTTAACCCTAAAATTTTTTATTTTAAAGCAGTTTCAATACTATCAATATTACTTTGAGTATAACTAATACCGACCGTTTGTTTAGGATAACAACATAACTTTAATTAATAGCATCCAAAATCGAGTAAGAACTAATTATATAAAAATCAATGTTAAAAATACATTTTTTTTAAATAATTTATTTTATTCTTAAGATGATACATACTACAGTTTTATCAAATAGCTAGTTTGTGTAAAAAATAATAATTACAATATTAAATTTCATTCATTACATTAGACATAATCTATGCATTATTTACAAAAAAATATTACAACTTTAGGAATTTGATCTCAATAAAAAAAAAATTTTCTGTTAAATGAACACATTACATTTAAAATTTTTACATGAAAAATTCAATGTTACACAGTGATTACTAACTATTTACTAATTTATTGATTGAATTTATTTGTCAATAGGTAATAGTCTACATTAATATAAGTGCCATATTACATTGTACTATAGAACAATATACTATTATTATAATGTTTAATTTCTACTAAAAAGTTTAATTTTATAACATAATTTAACATTTAAGTTAAAATGAAGTACTGTGAAAAAATATAATATAAATTTAAAGATATATTATACAATAACAAAAATTAAGTAAGTCACTATATGAATAACCATATTAATAAAAAAAATCTTAATCTGATTCATTATACCTATACCGCATCATTTTCTTAACACAATCTTTGTATGTTTCACGTGGACCAGGAACCACGCCTACTGCCCTAGTACCAAGCCCGGCATTCGCTAGTCTTCCTTCTGCTTCTATAATTGTTGTACGACCTTGATTCGTTTTTCCCAAACCCATTCCTTCTTGCCATCCCATTTTTTGTAACAATTTGTTACCTTTATTATCAGATCCGATACCCATTTTAGTAGGTTGTTCGTAATCTACATTAGCTTCTTTAGCTTTCATGTACTTATCTTTTAAATGATTAACCGGTTTATCTGGTTCATTGTACTTCATTCGCCTTTCTTTAGCTCTATCTCTATACTGAATAACACGTTTGAATTCATCGTCAGGATCTAATCCTCTTTCTTTATACCAATTTTTCAGATTCTGTTTGTGCAAGTCAGACATCTGTTGATGTTTAATTAGTATTTCTTTGCTGCCAAATTGTCTCTTACACAGTAAACAAGCAAGTTTGTTCCAGTCAGTATGTTGTTCATCTTCATTACGATTCGCTTCTTCTATAACATCATTATCGTTGTCACTAGTTTCTTCGACAGGTGCTGGAGTGGTTGGAACTATAACAGGCGCAGAACGTTTTTCAACTTTAGTGCCTAATACACTATAACCTATATCTGCAGCGGCTTGCATTTTGGCTGCTTGAGTCGCTACTTGGGCAGATACAATGTTCTGTTTTGCATTAACTTTTTTTTGGTTCAAAGTTTTAGCCCACTTTTCCATATCTTTTGCTATTCGTTTTGCAACTTTCACTTTGTCGTCATCTTTAGTCTTTTCTTCAGTTGGTGCGTCTTCTTTAGTAGATTCTCCGCTAGCACCATTTTTGTCGTTCGTTGGTGCTAATAAATATGAACTTTTCGTACTGTCCCAATAAAGGTAATTATTAGTAGATGGATTAAAATAATATTGAGAGTTAGCATCATAGTAAAGTTTTGTGTATGGGTCATAATAATATCCAGATGTACTATCGTATTGATAAGTAGATACATCAGGCAAAGGATACGTTGTGTCTCCTTTACCAGAAGGTGGATTACCTAATGGTACAATAGGTTTGACTATACCTACAGGCATTATCGGTACTATTTGCGGCATCATAATTGCACCTACTTGCATAGAAGGTGTAACTGATGAAATTGTTGGAAGAGTTATAGATTCACCTTTTTGAATTTTTTCCATAAAATAATTAGTATAATATTGAATATATGATGTACGTTCAGCTGGAGTTTTGGCGTACATGTTTGCACTGTACTCCGCAAGCTTAGGAATATCCGCAGCTGTATAACTAGGTGTTTCTGGTTTTTGGTTACTCCATTTAGCCGCTTCAACTGCAGCGTTTCCCATCGAAGCTGTAGCTATCGGACCAACAGGTGTTAATTTACAGTATGAAACAAGCACCTCTTTTCCATCAATTAATAACGGATCTTCGACAACTAACGCATTATGGAGATACATGGCATCCACGACATTATTCATTTCCAAATAACAAATACCCTTAGACACATTGGTGACGTGATTACGACCGATTCTCACACTACGAATTGGCAATGTAGATAGAGTTTGAATAGCTTTCAAAACATTTTCTTCGGTTGTCGAAAGATCTAACCCTCTTAATAAGACTGTGTGCGTAGGGAATGAGCTAACTTCTTTGGAATGATCAAAAATTTCACCACTTTCTCTGGAAGCACCACAAACAAAGCAACTCTCTCGACGTTTAAAATTATGAGCATTACATTTACACCACCAATCAGATAGCATTTTTTCAGGATCAATTTTTGAAATAGTATATTGCATTATTGCACGAAAACTGTCCCTTAACATCAGTTCCCCTTGTTTAGATTCCATAAGCGTTTCTGCTTCGGCTTTGGTGAAAAATTCTACAAATGCGAACCCACGAGATGATCCAGTATCTTTTTTTCTGATTAGCCTAATATCAACTGGTGTTAGTCCACACTTTAATATTTCTTTTCTAATATCACTTTCAGAAATATGGGGGGCTAACCCACGAATAATAATAGTTTTATTTGGTATTTGCTTTTTAAATGTATATCTATCGAAATCTTCTTCGCGGTAATATTCGTGAGACGAGTCATGATTCCTTCTTGTATCAACGGTATCATGATAGCGGCGATTACTAGACGATTGGTCTGAATAAATATTTCTTACTCTATGGCCATCTGAACCATCAGTACTCCTTGAACGTCGTTTGCGACGCTCATCATCACTACTATACTGGCTTGTTTGCGAATCACGTTCCCCGGGAGAATAACGGCTTCGACGCCTTGGAGTTCTAGATCTAGATCTAGATCTACTTCTACTTCTAGACCTATGATGTTTCTTATGCTTACTTCGTCTCTTGCTCTTGTGTCTGCTTGAGCTCCGATCACGCTTATTTTTATGATTGTATTCACGGCTACGACTACGCTCCTTACTTTTATCTCTATCCTGAATTTTCAGCAAATTTGTTTTAATATCGCCAGATTCTACATTGTTATCGTTATTAGCACTAAAATAAGACCCATTAGAACGGGGCGATGAATCATATGCAACGAGGTCCATCTCAACACTGCGTCTGGTAGGAGGACTATTTTCATCCGCGGAATCATACCCACAGGTATCTTTGACTACATATTCCTCATCCATCTTTGAAATGAAACAAAAAATAAGATTTTAATTAGTTTAATAAAAATATAATATAATATTAAGTTCCACAAACGCCGTCGGTCCCTTTTACGACCTTCTTCAGAACTAATGTTCTTATACTTACCACATAATGATAAAAGAAGACAAAGAAAAATAACAGTTTGGTTAACTCAACATCAATTATATCACAATTTCTTATATGAATAAAGATTTATATAAATATAAATATAGGTATTTATATATTTTTGTAAATAATAAATACTTATTTTTTTTAATTTTTATCATACAATGAACATAAATTTTGATTAGGTAGTGAACAAATAATTTATAATATTTAATAAAATACTTTCATAGAAAAGTTTTAACTAAAGATAAATTAATAATATGCAACCCCTACCTCAAGCAGAAATCTCTTAATGTAGTAAAGGCAACGTAGAGTTAAACTTCTTCCTGATAATTTTGAGGAATATCGAATGATCTGTAATACAATTTGTAAAGTAACTGAATTGTTTAATAAAAAATAAAAACATGAACAAACGACACTACGTCAATTATGACGACCAATCTGTCAGAAGTTCAAAATGAAATTGAGACACATGTTCGAAACACAGTAATGATTATGAGGTGCTTTGTCTATACTTGACTAACCTTTAAATTAATTAGAATAAGTTGAAAACTAGTTTCGATCAGCTTATTAGTTCTTTTAGTTCGCGTTACAGCTCATTTGATTGATGAAATAATCTGCAATACATTATGATGACTATAATATAAATGTATTTATCAAGATATCGGTAAAGTCTGATAATTAATCTTCAACGGATCTGAAACCTTCAATTGCCAAGACACACTCAAATTGTACGCGGAATGTTTTAAAAATAAGTGAAATTATTTCATATTAACTTAACTAATTTAATAATAATGTAAAACTCTATCAAAATATACTGGATTGCAATATTAAAAAAATTTCATAATTAACCTTTAATAAAACATTTTTCAAGTATATTTATGTTAAAAATCAATACTCAAATAGTTCAAAAATTTCTATTTTTTAAATATTATTATATTTTATATCAAAAAAATAATAACATTATATAAAAAAAAAATACAATATGTCATAATTATTCAACATGCCAAACTGAATTTTTCATCTTTAAAATTCGATGTATTATTAATAATACATTAAGTAAATAATTAATACATTACATTAATGTCCTTTAAATAAGAATATTTTAAACTATTAATATTTTTACTATATCCCTTTAAAGATTGGTGCAAGTTGAGTATTTATAATTTTAATCAATATAAACAGATAAACACACTTATTAAGTGATAAAATAACTAAATAAATAAGTTTGGTAAAAAAAAATTCTCAATTTAAGAATTTTATTTAATAAAAAGAATACTCAACAACCACAATAGATAAAACAAATTAAAAATACAATAAAATTTAAAACTATTTAGTTCCAAAACTTTTATAGAACTTTTACTTTACATTAAAGAACTATGCACATCACCAATAATTCCAGTATATATTTGATTTTAACATTATCATTAATTCATTTAAATTCAATACATTAAGCTATAACTTAAACAAAATAATCAACGATTATTTTTTGTTAACCTGATTATTTGATTTAAAGATGCTTGGATTAACTTCACAGCACAGTTAAATGAAGAATAAATAAATGTATGGTAAAACACAATAGGTTCTAAAACCAATTTTCTAGACTGACTAATAATCAGTGTACAAATTTGATTACATATAAAATAAATTTCTATCTGGAATAGTTAATATTTATTGTCCTGGCTAAGCCTTATTTTATATTTTATACTTTAAATTTTTTATAATATAAAATGTAAATGTAATCTAGGTACAAATTTTGTTTTGTTAAATGAAATTTTTGTATGAACATGTTTGACTGTTTAAAATTTTACATTTTATAAAGGATTAAAAATTTAAGTCTTGAACTCAATTAGTAAATTATCATAGTATAATTTATTATAAAATAATTATTTTATCAATATTATTTATTATTTATGATAACATGATCACCCTTTATATGTATATAACTTCATTTAATTAATTGTTTTAATTTATTATTATATTATATTTGTCACTTTTAATTTGAGCTGAAACCATAATATTTTATATTAAACAAAAACATAATAACAATGAATTACACACATTTTGTAAACCTTTTTTTAAATTAAAAATAAGAATGAAACACAACATTAAAAAGAAAACTGTTTTAAATTAAATTTTCTATATTAATATACTAAATATATACATTATTCATATTTAATTGATAACCAAAAACTTAAAAAAAAAAAGTATTCTGAAAAATTGATGACAAAACAATTAACCATTTTTTTTTTATATATATAAAAACCAACACAAAATTTGTAATTAATCATTAAATTATAAAAAATTGTATTGCAATAAATTAACATATATAAATTTCCTAGTGTATCTTTTATTATGATGCCGCAAAATTTATTATACTTAATTTTTGACATTATTAAAATCAACTTTGTCATGTTCTACATGTTAGATGGAATGATTTCTGAATTTAAAATATGACTTTGGTTTTTCATTGATGATATAAAAATTTAAATAGAAGGCTATCATCCCAAATTCAACACTATTTCTAGAAATAGAACTCATCGTTCAAAATCACAGTGTTTCACATCACACGATAAAAAATATAATTGATTTATAGTAACTACACAAGTGTCAATAGAGCTTCAGCTTTAACACTCCCCCCAAAAAATTTTCCCTATATTGATCATATATAAAATAAAATATTTTTTTATACCAGTAAAACTGTTAACAGAAATAATTTCTATTTAAACAAATATTCAAGATTTTTAATTTAACCACTCTTCAATAAATTTTAAAATATTTTACACGTCAGTTAAAAAAATTTAAATTTAAATACTTGTAATATGACAAATAACATTAGATTTCTTTAATTCATCATACCTAGTCATAACAAATTCAAAGAAAAAACTATAAAGTTTTTTAAAAACAGCATTCTTGATTTAAATTGATTTCAATGATTTGAAAAAACAAGAAACATGAAGTGAAAGATATATAAAAATAAACACATTAAACAATAATTTTTAGTACTTAATATTATTGTCATAACAACACAAATTTCAATTTAATATAGGTGTTCAACCATAACTTTAGTTCTTTAAATACACATGTTTTAAAATAGTTATGGAAACTATGTAGCTTTTTATTTTTTTGCTTTATGAATCTGATATTATATAATGATAATAGCTAAATTTTTTGTACGATTATTTTATACGACTTTGATAAACTTATAGGTAGTCTAATTTATTAAGAATACTATTCCAAATTTGTTGACAAAAATTTATTTCTATTTATATACTCTATTGTCTAGTGTTCAAAAACATAATTTTAGTAGAACAATAATATTAAAATTAAAAATTAATAATTTAATGTTAAAAAAATTATAGATTTTTTTCTTATAGAAAAAATGTCTACTAATAAGAAATAGAAGTTTCATCAAAAATATCTTTGAGGTCACTGAATAAATTTTTTAATATTTCTATTTTTAAAAGGACTCCTTTATAAATTTTTTATGTAATATATCAAAACATGTATTATAGTCACTGAATTCAAGTTAAATATTCTTTTATCACTATTCACTTTTTAATGTAACACATTTTTATAGTTATTTTACAAAATAATTTATTTATTCATAAAATAACTCTTATTATTATTATTATATTAATGTTAAGATAACTAACTAAGCTAATTTAAAACTATTAATAATCTCTACTTTTTTTTTTTGTTCCATTATAGTTAAAAATAATATACATTGTGAATATTTACATATATATATAAACTTTAAATTTTACAAGCAAAATTTTTAAGATATACAATTATTTAATTCTTTTGTAAATAATAAATAAAACATTATATTACACTATAGACTTGGGCAATATAGCTTATTTTAAAACACTTCTTCATGAATCATTTGGTATTTGCATACACTAGTACAATTGTACAGTACTGTGCATTGGTTTAAAACGCCATATTACCTAATCACACAAAAACTATCAACTGATTAAATGCAGTTTTATATTTAATAAGTGGGATTAAAAAATTTAACTTTGTCTCCCTTAAATAATTTGCTGAAACTATATGCATAGTAAATATCAAGTTTATGGTTAGAAAGTTACTTCTAAGGATAGATTTTAGCGATAACTTTTGAATGTTAAATAGGAACCTAGAATTATTTTTTTTATTATTAATTTGGGAATGGTATAAAATTAAATTTTGAGCAGTCAATAACCAGTTTTGTGTTGCTAATATTTGAGTTAATATAATTTTTAATACTAGGCAGGAGAGGTGTGCAACATAGAAGAATTCTTATCTACTTGTTATAGAGGGTCGCTAAACACTACCTAGCTTTTCAAATTTTCTAATTTTTTTATTACTAATATATTAAATAGTAATATTATAAAACTAATCAGAATTTTATTTAATCCATTCCTAATTTAATAGTAAAAAAATAATTATAGATTCCACTTAACTTTTAAAAATTATCTTTAGAATCTACACCTAGATAATATTTTACACAATAATTTTTTCATTCCAAAAATTTAATATTTATTATGGTTCATAAAAATAAAACAAATTTAAATCTGTACACTTTCGTTAAAAATCATAATTTAACAATAAATGGAGAGGTAGTGTTTTTAATAAATTACACTGTATATAAATTTCTGTATAAGGTACTGAAGCAAAAATGAACAATGTCACAAGAAAGTGAATAACTGTAATACAGCACTTTAAATTATTTTATAAAAAAGTTAAAAGACCTAATAATAAGCACATGTTTCATTATAATAGCAGACATAAAATGTATCAATGCAAAAACAAAAATTTATCAATATTACATTTAAGTATATTAAATTTTTAAAAGATAGATACATCTTTATAAGATATTATCTCAAGTTATACATTTAAAAAAGGTAGATCATATTACACACAACCCCACGTGAATATCAATTACTAATATCATTAATACAAAATAGTACAATATTAGATAACAATCTTAAAATGAGTGCTCATATATATGAGCATATTATTAGTAGCATATTAGAATTTACTGACTAACGCCGGTTATTACTTGAACATATTATTTATTAAAATAAATTACTTATTAATTATTATAATTAAATAAAATATTATTTTCTTTTGAATACATATCTTCTTTAAAAGGTAGAATAAAAACTTGTACGATTAAATATTGTCAAGCCATATAATTTAACTTTATTTATAGATAAATTTAAATATTATTTAAAATTCTAAATATTTTTAATGAATCATAGATTTATAAAAATTATAAATCATATTCTATAATAACTTACCAACCATTCCACTATCACACGCAAAATAATGAATATTCACCTAAGTTAAAACTATATTATGTTATCAGATGATGCTATTAAAAATAATGAAAAAACACATTAAATTTTACTGAAATCATATGAATTAATAGATATGAACTTAATATTTAAACAATAATTAAGATCTTTCATTAACGAAGAAGCATTGTTCAGGTTATCAATATAACATAATTGATACCCGCAACGTCGATATAGGCGTTTAGCAGCCATACGTGTCCAAGGAGAATATAAATACCGTGATCGTGTGAATGTTAGATTATTCTTTAACGTAAAAAATAAAATGAACTATAAAAACCACTTTTATAAATTTTTCCGAGTTGTAGCAATGTTGTATCTACGAACAATTGCATAATTATACGTAGTCATAGTAAGTATTAATGCTTAGTATGGCAACAGTGCAGAATCAAAAAAGGTTATTAAAAACCGTCCCCCAATTTATATCTGATATAGAGAGTGTCATTAATAATAACTAATAATAAGATATTAATAATAGGATAATTTTATGTAGTTAAATTTCTGTTTTCGTCAATATAAGAATAAAAATCCTAAACTTCAATTTTTTTAAATGGAAATCCCTATTTTTAATTTAATAATATAGAAAGAAATTAAAATTAACAATTTTGTTAAAATAATATTTCAACTAACCGTTAGTGTTTTAAGATAGTTTGAAGATTTATATTTTAAGTAAATATTCATTATTAATTTGGTGTTCATTAGACCGCAGGCGACAATAATTCGTTTTGATAGCCTATAAATTATTTATTTTGGTAGTTATTTAAAAATTTTTCTACGTTGCTATGCATTGGTCGATCGACGGATGTACGATTATAAACTAGCATTTAAAAGAAGAGTATATGTCTCTCTATAAATATAAACTATTCAAGATTTTTGTAAGATTCATAAACAGTGGAATAACAATATTAAATTAGTTTAAAATCACTATAAAAAATATAACAAATTGTTACAGATGACGGTTGATCAATGAAAAAAATGCATAAAAGTTTCTATAATAATATAAATAGGGATGTTCAAAAAAAAAAAATTAAAGTTTAGTGTTTTTATTCGAGAAGGGATAAAAAAATCTAACTGCCTAATATTGTAATGTTTATTGAATCAAACAATTTTTCAGATTGTGAGAATAGTAATTCTTATCCTCACTGATCGCTTGTTTTTTCAACAGCATGCACTGGTTTCTTATATCTTAGGAAAATGTTGGTATGGCACCGTAGAAAAAATATTATGTGACCCTGGTACGACGCAATATTATGCGCACAACAGCTGTATTTGGACGCCACTACAATCGGCTGATATAGAAGCCACTAAATACCACCTATAATCACCTTTTCAGTATATAGCTCATTGAGCCCTGGTAATGTATTTCGCCTAAAGTATTCTAACATAAATATTTCAAATACTTTCGGTTGAAACCGCAAGATTTCTTGATCGAAATTAGGTGGTAAGATTAAAAAATTGGATTGATAGAGTTAAAAAAATAATTTTAAATAAAAGATATCTTTTTAACTGCCACTAGTGTTTAAAACACGTTATTTTAATGTTGGCCAATACTTATTTAGAATATATGTAATAAAAGCTAAGTCTGTGGATATGATAGAGACACAACAGTAATTGTCTAAAAAATTCGTCCCAAAAATCACTATTTCTAATGCACTATATTCAGCGGTGTATTATATACAGGCAATATAGGCAACTGCCTACAGCGGCATATTTTAAGGTGCGGCAAATATTGAAGGCAAACAAATTTATAAAAAGCGAGTTATTTTTTTATTGTTGTTAAGACATTATTGACTTCCTAATAATTATAATCGTTTTCATTTATTGTGTATTTATGATATGTATAATAATAGCTAAGTAATATATTTTGTGATTTATTAATAAACATAGACTTGTTTGAAAAATATATTTTTTTTTAAGAAGCATTAGTAGTGTTATGACAAAAATATATAAAAATGAGTCCCCTCCGACATAACATAATGAAGGGCGGCAAATTTTTAAATGCCCATAGGCGGAAAATATGTGAATACGCCCCTGACTATATTATTATTTCTATTTAATGTAGTTTACTATTAACATTTTTTTTATCCAAATACTTAAGCCTAGAATGATATAACTACAATTAGTTTACCAAAACCTTTTGCCGGTATCTCAGGGGGTCAATCCACATCTGCCCCCTATACAACCATCAAGGACAATTTTATGGGATACTAAAGAGGCGTGAATACATCTGAAATTTATGCAACAACTTAATTTTTACTATGTAATCAATATAGAATTTAAAAATTTTTAAAAAATAAAAATTAAGAACTAATATTATTTATTTAAAAGTCAATAAATTAGTATTTTTTCTTGCTCATAACTCATATTTTTAACTATTTAATGTATTTCTTGAGAACTAGCAACAATAACTATACAGGGCCCCAAAGGTAATCATCATTTGCCAATGTTGTCTTAAGTACATTAGTTAGATTATTTTATGAAAAACAGTTGTATTCATATTTGTTTATAATGAATTTGATTAGTTTTATTATAATTATAATTATATAATGTTTTTAAGTAATAAAAAATCAGATTTTTTAAAAATCTTGATGAAAACATTTCAACAATAATTTTTTAATGTATTAATGGTTTCTGAAATAAAATACAAATGGTATTTATTTTTTAAAACTAATTAGGTATAAAAGATAATTAATTTTGGATTAGAAACCTATTTTTTCAGAACATATTAAAAATTTGTGTAAATAGAAAAATTATTTGTTTCAAACATTTCAACAATATTATGTAGTAAAATAATAATCTTTTTAGGGATCAAACCCGTAACTTTAATTTTTTTATGAAGAACACTTATTTTAGACTTTATAATATAGTAGATGAAAAAATAACAAACAATTTTGTTTTTAGACTTTTTTAATTTGGCAACCATATGCGTTTTAAAATAGTTAAACCATTTGGATATAAAGTATAACTGAATTGTTAATTTAGTTATTTTAATACTAGAGGCATCAATAATCTGTTTTAATAGGTCATAGGTAATTCTTTTTACTGTTATCAATAAAAATTTTCCATACCGGTGATTAACAATGTACGATAGTTACTTGCGTTGAATATAAGAGTATGAAACAATTAATAGACATGAATTAAAAATAAAATTTTCATATGTTGGATAACACAAAACTAGTTTATGTCACAAAATGGATAGACAAAGACTTCTGTTATTCTAAAAAAACTAAAAAAAAAATATGTTCTAAAGTGATGACAATATTGTGATTACAATCATTTCAGTTTATTTTATTTAGTAAAAATAATGTCTTATTTTCAATATGTCACGAGTCAAATTCGTAATAACACATAAACTCAAACCGTCATAACTAAAAAGTTTCTACTCATATTGCTATATTCACAGTAACATCCCCTAAGGAAATAATGTATCTGGTAAAAATAATAGCTTGTATAAAATTGGAAAATTGAGTCTTCAATCATTTTTATTATCGCCCACTCGTCTTTTAGAAATGGAGCTCAGATAAGACACATAGAAAACTGTACACGATAAGACACACGACTTTTTCTTTCTTTTACAAGTCGTGTATAATAACTCTCCATCTCTCTCTATTATTTCCATAACAAATAAATATATACAGAGACTCTATAGAGTGAACACGGTATGAAATGTCGTTTAATGAACAGAGAAAACCTTCTGACCAAGTGTACCTATATATATTGCGGGTCTGTGTGTGTTTACGGTTATTTTTTCTCTTTTCCGCAGTCAAAAGTCCATCCATAAAACATTAGTTTCGACGAAAAAGTAAAGGCGCCCGGTGTATGTGTGGAAGGGAACTGCTAACTTATGGATACTGATGACTTTGCTCAATGAGCTTCCCAGACCATATTTCAAAAAAAAAACCTACACATATCGCTTTGAAAGCTTCTACTTCGAGTTTTCTTCCACATGATAAACTGTCTATATGACAAACCCAACCGAATTGTTCCAAATATCCTACACGGTTTGTCATCTTATGGAAGTAAAAATAAAGGCGGAGTTCTGAAAAGAATAGTTTTGATAGTGGTGTGCAACCACTATAAACCTTTTAACTATTTTATTTTTTAATTTAATTCTTCAATTATAATAAAAATAAATTAAAAATAATATATATATATATATATAAAGGTTGAACCTGTGGATTTTCCTCTTATTTTATTTAATTCTTCCATAATGTCTCAATAAAAACAATTGATCACTGGTGGTTAATGTCATTAAAATATATATTTAAAACATTATTTTAAAACTAAAAAAACATTAAAAATATTTAACTCCAAAAGACCCAAATCTATTATCTTTATTTTAAATACGACTTCTATTGTATATTGTTTACATAGTGGAATGTAAATACGAGATGAACAAAAAATGAATGTTACTTAAGTTTATGATAATGAGTTCAATTAAAATGAACACTAAAGGGTCCCTTTTAATTTGAACTCATTATCTCGTTATCATTATACATTTTTGACTTAAATTATAAACCAAAACTGTTCTAGTTTTCTCATAGCAACCAAAGTTACTTAATGTATGAATCAGAAAATAAATTATTCACATTGTATTCTTGTTATATTTTACTAATACATCCTTTATGAATTCTTCCAACAAAGTTGACCTCACTCAGTAAGTGAGGCTTGGTTGGGTTGTTGTTGGTTGGCTAATTTCCCCATTGACTGCATTAAACCAATATTTCAGACAAAAAATTACCTGAAATGAAATTATAAATTTTATTTTTAATAACTCTTCATTAAAAATGTATGGATCCACTTAAGTTCACTACTCTTATAAAATAACAAATGTGTACAATCAGCATTGTAACTTACTAGAGCTCATTTTCAATCATTTAAAAATAGATATAATTACAATATACTTATTGATGTGCTTATTACCAATATAAAATAACATTAGTAACGTGCTCCCCTATTGGATGAGTGTAAAATACTACTTTAAATCTACCCGTGTGCATCGTATATGTTTATTTAATAATCGGATGAAAGCGATACGTGGGAAAATTAACACCGTTTTCTCTATATATTATTCATATAAACGAGCCTGAATTTGCATATACACAAATAAGAACATACTTCGTATAACGACACAGACTTTACCAGATTTAAAACTTTTTAACTCACTCATACATTTTAGATACACTTGTTTTTAATGCACTTTGTGTGATTTATATAACTTATATCATAATAAAATATTACCTAAGATGGATGTGTACAGGAGACAACACCAAGTTTTATTTTTCTCTCTACATATTTAGCTTTATGTAAAATAAAGAATGTTGTAATATTTTTTTTAATGTTTTGAAAACACTATCTACATGCAAATATGTCATATTTCGGTACCATAGAAAAATCATTTTTTTTTTATATCAATACACTTTATATTATCAAATATATATATCTATTTATTTCGTTCATAACTAATAAAATTACAGTTAATTTTAATAATAGGTAATAATAAAAATAAAATAACACGTTCATAGATGTCGTGATAGTCTACGCCTAAAACTTAATAAGTACTTAATAATGATAGTATTTTATATAATAATTCTTTCAAGTCCAAGAAAAATATATCTACAATATTTAATATTTAAGACCAAACATCATTTAATGATAAATGGTATGATTCAATTATTTTTATTCGTTTTTGATACTAATACACACATTTTCTATACACTGACAATTCATTTTTATAAATATGTGCTCATAAGCAAACTTAGAAAAGTATATATCACAATTAGAAAGTTAAGTGACTAATGCAACATTTTAATAGACATAGATTTTAAACAATTTCCCATGTATGTATTGGGCTTCTATCAGACATCATATAAAGGTAACGTATTAACATATTAAAGTTAACATGCGCTAATTTTTTCCCATAAAATAAATAAATAATAGTTATAACATAATACGAATTATTACATATTAATAACATTTTTTTTTATTATTTAAACTAACACTTAAAAGGTTCTCGTTGAGTGACTATCTATACATGAGACAGGTCTCCATTTCCGTCAATAAACTTTGACCTCTATGAAACAAAAATAATAATAATTAATAATCAGTGAATTTATTAGCATAAATTTAATAAAACCGTCAAACCCTCCATTTAAAATTTTTATTAAAATGTTAAGTTTAATTATGGTTGATCGCTTTAAGTAACCAAACGCTAGATTACATTTAGGGGTATAGTTCATGGACGTTAATTCTGTATTATTTCTAAGGAACTTAGATACTTATTCAAATTCAATGTTCAGTTTATAGATTCACATTGAAAAAAAATACTAACTGATTATTGTAAAAAATTTAATTATTTACTGAACTAGTCTTTTTTTAAAAATCATCAGTACCTTCAGGCTGAAAATACTATAATAAAGAATAAGGGTAAAAAATTACACTACAGTTGTGCGAGTTTACCTTTAATTACATCGGCTGCATTGCTGTGCATGTTGTGTGTTTTTATAATAGTAATCAACACACGCATTTTGACAACCATAATCCGTCATTACTGTGGGAACTAAGTTGTATTATTAACGTACAATATAACATAATAAACGTTATTATTTTTGAAATGTTCAAAGTGTGATTTAATTGACCTTGTACACCTATTGTACTGCGGTTTTTTTTTTTTTTTAATTTTTTTTTCCTATTAAATTTCGACACCAACGAAGAAAAGTTTCCACGTTACCGAAGAAAAAAAATGAGATAGCTATCTTTAGATCTTATCTTAATGTCATAAATCATTTTTATACCAGTTGGTAATTATTGCAAAATAAGAAATTCTTGTAAAGGCACAGAAGGGTTTGTTCTTAAACGTTATTGAATTATTACAATTTAACGTTATGTGATTTTCATTCGGAAACAATCCATAGGTAGAACATGATACTATGCTACAATGATACACCCAAACAGATCTTTTTACCATTTTTAAGATATAAAATTAAAAATATAATTATTTTGTTTAATGATATTACAATATTTTTACCGTGATCGCTATTATTTCAACAATAATCTATGAAAAGATAATATAAAACTGCTAAAGTAGTTACAAAAAATGAATAAGGTACATTATAAGCCCATAAAATATAATTTTAAAACTAAATAATGAGCAAACAAGTGAAAGCATAGAATATCTTCAAAATGTATTTAATCATTATTTTGACCTGTTCAGCAAACAAATTTGACATAAATAATTACAGCGGATAAATGCGCTAAAATTATTTGACCTATACAACTCCAAACACACGTAAACTCGACCTTTCTAAAGTTGGGCATAATGCTTGGGATGGCGTATCCTTTCCAATCACATATCAGCGTCGCTTTTTAATTTTCACACGACCCTTGCTCAGAACTTTTTCATCTTTTCTGTACAGCACAGTCCTCGACGACTGTAGCCGGGTGTCGTATGCTGTGCGCCATGTGGCCACATTATATGGCGGCGTTGTGGGACCTTCACCTGTTTCCTCCAAGCCCGCATGAATATGTATGAAGAAAACGGCAGAATGTATCCGGCGCTGTGTGTTACGGAATAAATTATAAACGGTTCGACTGCTTTTCGACGGTTTTAATTCAATTCCACAAGCCCGTGACAATATTATACACAGCACACACACATATATATATATTTAGCACAAGCTGTAGACGTAGGTATGTTATCACAAACAAAAATAACAGTGTACCAAGCTGTTACCCTAAAAGCGCAATGTTATTTTATATGATTCCTATTAGACAAAAAAAAAAAAAAAATCAAACTGTAAAATATCAATTTTAAATACGATCGGAACCACAGTTTATATGTTCAATAGTAATTTCAATTTAACAAACACGTCCTATTCATTTTTGACAAAACCCTAATAATTAAACAAGTAATTATATTTCGAGAAATAAAAGTATTGCAAGCTATAGTCAAAGACCACTTGTTAGATACCTAAATATATATTTTTATTGTATCACAGCAATACTGAAAGCAAACGAAGGATTCAATTAAGGTGAAAATACACAATAAAAGGTTATGTGCACTACTTGCAGTTAAAAAAAATTATTTACTAATTTAATTACTAAATAGAAATCGTTTATTAGACCAACAAAATTCTTATTTTCAAAAATATTTCCACGGGATTCATTAAAACTATACAAATCATAAAATCTAGTTTAATCGAAAGAAATTTGTTGCTTCGATTCATTAATATGTATTCTATGATACATATGTGTTAGATCAAACACGCAGAATTATAAAAAATGAATGAAATCTACTAGTTTAGTTTGTTTTACTACTGGACAAATTCAATATTTAATGAAAAAGTACTCATTTGTCATGAATCGTCTAGCATTTTTTTTTTTCAATAGCAGAAATATTGATTTGCAATAATACAATTATAGTTATATTCAGGCAAACGGCCCCTACAATAAAACGATAGTTTAGTAATAATTATGGTTTTAATTACACACTCAAGCGTGCATTTATTCTTCTTCTACTCTCATATTCACACTTTAGGCGTATATAACCCGTTGTCGACACATTAGTTAAATATCTTAATGTATGCAGAGATGTGCTTTGAATGATAATCGACAGATTTAGTGACATGAATATCCAGAATACGTGTCGCTAACCGAGTGCATAAAATATTATAGACTGTAAAATACATTTTGTTTTTCAATAACCGTAAGTGCCGACGACATTCACCATAATAATATACTCGTGATGTACACAAGTAATCCAAAAGGCCGTCGTTTACAGTGAGCTTACAAAATAATGTCCTAGTTACAGTAACACGAATTCCTACTACAATAACTAAAATTATATCCTAGGAGATTTAATTCCCGAGTTAGTTATACCCCTTCCATGTATATGTATTCAATAAAAAAATATTTATAAGAAGTCATTCGGAATTGTATTTCATATATTAAAAATACTTTAATCCTATAATATATCATTTTTTATGCTTTATGTTCCGAGGTAAAATAAACAAATGATAAATAAGGTCATAGACACTCGATTAAAAAGGTCCCCTCTGGATGAACTTTAAAATACGCCCTTGTTAGATTGTAGGCGCATTTTTAAATTAAACGTTTGATTAATATTTCACCTTTGATTGCTATAATTTCATAGAATATTTATTTTAAAATTGCTAATTTTAATTCATTACTATTGCCATAGTGTCAACATTTTTGAGGAAAAACTTTTAGGAAATTAAAACTAACTTTTGAGTGATGCTAAACGATGTGAAATATTATGTCAATAAATATAATAAAGCAATAATGTTTTCCTAACGTCAATTCAAAATCTAAATATAAATAGTGTTTTTAAATACTAACAGTTTATATCTACTCAGTTGTGAGTTGTTGAAAAAGAGTAATAAATTATAATATATTTTCTACGTCACTGATGATGGTTCTTACAACGATAATATTATAACGCATGAATATCTTCAGTGAAGCAAGTAAATATAATCAAATACAAAAATGCTATTTCAAATTTTTCAAAAAATGGACCTAAATATATAACGTATAAATTGCTTAATAAAAATATAGATATACTATATATATAGTTACATTGTGTACAAATTCATATAAAATGGTACGCGTGATAACTTATCTTACCATACTGTTAAATTTCATTAAAAAATATCATAGGATTTCGTATATTTATAATAAATAACTATCATAAGTGTGATATATTTATGAGTCCATTTTCTTAATATTTCGTTTTTGTAATAATTACATACAAATTATATTATATACTTTTCGATACTTTACCAAGTATAATTTTTAAAATGGTCTATCTTTTACAATTATGTTGATATTTTTCTATCGCTACAAAAATTCAATTATGTCCAAAAACAAGACGATTTTTTATAGACTTATATTAAACTTTGATTTTATCCTATATTCTGTGTGTTTGAGTTTATTCTTTTATTTTAGTTTTTTTACTTCCCTATTGAATCCACTTGCTTGTATATTGTGTTAATGGCGTCCGGTCCGTCTAATTATCTTATGGCCAAGGGTAATTAAGGAATCTCGTCACGGAACGATGAATTTGTGTCCATGGAAGAAGAAAATAACAATGATAATAATACTCGATTCACTTTGCCGTGACAAGACGTCTGATCCGTGACCATTTTTGTGGTCAGAAAAAAATATAATACACAAAATGGACGTCCAGTAACTTTTTTATTTTCTATTTTTTGGGAAAATAATAAATTATAATTATTTTAATCCTGTTTGAATGATGATTTTTAAGCTCACTTTTAACGCTATTTTATTTCTACCTACGTAATACTTGAATTATTTAAGTTAATATTTTAATGAATTTTTAGAATACTGAACAATACTCTGACAATGTGCACCGAAGCAAATATTTATCACGGGGTAATTTCATAATTGTAAGTTAATAAAAAAAATGTCACGTTTAAATTAAAAATGGTCACTGATGAATGTTTATCATATCTATTGCTACGGCAAGCAAAATGACCTTAAATAAAATATTTGGGTAACATTTTATGACCCGTAAAGAAGCCATACACATTGTGAATTATTTTTTCAATAATCATAAGTTTTCTTTTGTGAAAATAAAATTAACATTATATTTTGTACACAAAAGCAATACAGTAATCAAAATAATTTTTTATTTAAATTTTATAGAATTTCATTTTCAGACGTTTAACTAGGTATCAAAACATTTTTTTTTTCAACTGATTATGGCACTATAATATTCTCATAAGATATTTATATACTAAAAAAACTGAAGTCATATTTAACTAGAATTGTTCAATCAATATAAATATATGTATAATACTACATCAGAAAAAATATAATTAATAGGTGTATGTACAATTAATACACAAGTCAATAATTTGTCAAAATTTGTTTGGTTTACATTACTAAACATTTCACTAATAAGAACAAATATCTATAATTAAATGTTAATCAAAACAAACATATCATAAGGATATTTAAATGGCGAAAAATTTAAATATTAGCTCTGTAATAATGATACTATGATATAATTATTGAGGTACTGTAATAATAGTTACGCAACAACCATAAAATTTAAAAGTAATTGACCTAATATTATTTAGATTTCTCCTAAACATATACATTATACACATATCTCTATATGTTTAAAATTACTAATAATGCCTTCACTGGTAAAAATAGTATAAAAAGTAAGATTGAATGTTTAATATTATATGGAAAATATGACTATATTATCATTTAAATTAATCATATATTAAGAGATTAATGAGATTAGCAAATACTTTAAATTCAGACTTGTTTGTGTATTCTTCAATTTTAAGTTTTAAATTTTACAGAAACAGTCTGGATCTTACTAATTGTTATTAATTGTACTAAGACATTTTTGCATTTAAATGTATCATATAATCTTGATATTTGCATTTAAATGTTTATATTAATTTTGTACTCATTATTGCTATTAATTTTTGTATTGAGCTTTGTCCGTTGATTATCAATAAATAAATATCAATATTCTAAAAATCCATAAAGGTAAAACAATTTGTTTTCATTATTAATGAATATTTTTTAAATTTATTAGTATATTTTTTCTTTATACAGAGTGATCTGTTTATTATACACCACTCAATTACTTTCATTCTAATTTTTGGACCAGTATTTCAGATGTTATGACGATTTTAAAGTACATACTAGGGAAGATGCGCTGATATAACTATTTCTACCATTAGACATTTCTTGGCAGCACTTCCCCTCCTGACCGATATATAAATGTTAATTAACTGGCATAGTGTATAATAACTTACAAATGCATAAAATGTATTTATTATTTTCTGTTATTGATAAAATATATTATTTACTATCGTGCATTTGATTTTGTATACACTATATAATATACTATTGTACTAAAGAGAAATTTTGTATTTATACCACAAGAAAACATGTATAAACAAGTTACTTAAAATTTGTGAATTTTATAAGTTATAAGACATAAATTAAAAAGTAGATAATGACTTTAATTACTTCTGCTACTTAAATTAATATTTCCAGCACCAATTTTTCAATATTGTTTGAGTATTGAGTGGCTTATACGATGGTTATTTTTGATTATGGCCTTTGAAATTTAATTTTGGCGAAGAAAATCGACGTAATAACAATACATCTTGTGTGGTATATTTTAAGCGGCAATCATGTTTAACAGTAAAAATATTAACAGACAAAAAAAAGGAGCAGGCCAATTTGCATAAATATGCGGAGAACTCATGATAAATTCGTTATACACATTGCAAACGTTAGCTTTCTTTTTAAATTAGAAAACAAAAAGGCACTTAGTGTTATTTTAAATTGCGCGGAAGAAATTTCACTGCTGAATTCCGATACTTTTCGGGAGGGTGTTGTAAACTTCTAGATTTTTTTGAATTTAAGAAAAACTTACAGTTGTGCATATCCCATTCCGTTATTATACGTATAAAGTCTAAGTAGACACTGGGCCAGTGAAGTAGTTATGTTGAAAGTGTAGTGCAGGTTGGCTGCTGTGCAACTGTGTGTGTGTGTGTGTGTATGCTAAGGGTAGATTATGCAAATTGATAACAACCGTACAAAACAAAATAACATTAGGGTGTATGGAAAGAAGAGATCTAAAACCTAAATGGAAACATTCAGGCCTGGTGCAGAGACGTACGGCGAGTGTTGCAGAGGGCGAAACCTCTTGCTTCTTACGAAAGTGCTGCACGGTGGGAGAATAAAAGAAGTGAAATAGATTTTTATTTTTCGCAACGAAAAAAAGAGATCTTTGTGTTTTCTTTCTTTTCATCACATCGCCCGCATTATTTTTTTCCTCATTCTTCGCGTTCACTTTCTGTGTAATATGAGGCGTTGTTCTTAAATTTAGTGGAATTATACACAACGGTGTACAAAATACCAGTAGGTAGCCAATTTAAATATTGCACGACGACTCCATAGAAACCAGAACGGACGGAGACGTCTACAGACACATTTTGTTGTGTAAGCATAATGTAATTGTTTTTGCCTGTCATTTTTCCGTTATTACTATTATGTTTCGTATTTATTCATTTGTGTATAAGATATTCGAGAGAGGAAAAAAAAACTACACGGTTCAGTCATAATTGGATTTCTAGGATGCGCGCGGCAAACTCCAGAGCATAATCGTTTTTTCAACCAAAAACACCATTAATATACCACATATAAGTACAAATATATTAACGGCTAATTGCAGCAGCAGTAGTTAGCCACTGGTCTCCTACATACTTTTTTGCGTGGATTGTTGTCATTGGTGGTCGCACCGTTGCCGCTCCGAGTGTTGTGGTTTTCTCGACATGGCTATTTTGTTTCTATGATATATTTTTGTTTTTACTTGATTGTAGCGGGTTTTGATGCGGAACTGTTGTAGGGGCCGGAAATCCGGTGTACACTAGGGAAAATTCGAAATCGACAAAATCCAAACCGATAACTTGAAAATACTATTTTCCGACAAATAATAATGTGTTATGCATATGACTTTTTATACAGCCGCTGTAAGACGAAATACTCTAAACTTTCATACTTGACATATTAACTATGTCGGCAACAGGAAGAGCCCGTTGTCGTTTTTTGAAACAATAATTTACACGGAGAAACCGGATTATTCAAAAAAGTCATAGAAATTTAAAAAGCATATTTAAATATTCGGCTTCCGTTGCAATTGGCAGAGTTGAAAATCAGTACTTTTGTAATAATACATTTGATCGTATAACAATAAGTCGGGTAGTTTCATAATTTCCTTACGGGCGCTGTACGAAACATTATCATAGATGTTTTACATCTGCTCAATTGTTAGCATAATGTTTTTACACAAGGTTAAATGTTTACTCGATATATGATTCGACACGATTACATGCGACTACATCAGAAGTCATGTAATCTAACTTTAAGCTGTTTTATGAAACATAAAAAATTTACAAGTGCAGGTACAATTATAATTTAAATACTTAAAACTGCTGTTGATTTAATGTTTTACGAATTAAAGAAAACCGAGTCGACACTCGATTATTTTATATGTACATAACTGTCGCATATTTTAGTGAATTGATTTGATTAAGCGAAATGTTTAAATAATTCAAAACCAAAATTCGTGTGAGCTAAAAACCGCGAGTTGACAAACCAACGCACAGTGAAGTCACACTGAAGTATAAACCACCAGAGGACGTGACCCCGTACGTTTGACTTCTGTGTAGTCCATCATTTTCTGAAACGGCTGCAGTGAAATGTCTTGAATTCGAAATTATCCACTGGGATGTATATGTTGTCCAGCAATTTGCTGATGCGAGACAAGACGGGTCGGTTTTAAGGCGATTATAGACGTCATGTACCTATACGTGTACATCAAAATAAACGTTATGATCATGACCGGCATTTTGGACGTGTCCCTCGATGCAGTTGCGTTGCTGTCCGTCCGATAGTGGGCCCCGATAATATGGAAATTTTGTTTCCTTTACAACTTCCGCCGGTGTCCGGCTTAGCGACTCCGGGGGCAATTTTGGGCAACGATGTCCAAGTCTCATAATACACACACACACACACACGTACACACACATAGTGTTACGTGTCTGAAAAAAAAACCACACATAACTCGGAGACTTCCTGTATTTTCCGTGCTCAAAAACAACAACTGTCGTTTTTTTTTACCGTCGGTAATCACGCACAGAATATATTAAAGTTACAGAAAATATAAAAAATAGCTTTTTTTTAGATTGGAAAAAGTCGATAGCTGCAATAGACGTAGTACAGAAATGTTTTTTTGAAACCATTTTCTTATCCTAAAATCTAATAAAAAAATCGATTTATTTAGGTTTCATCCAACTACGCTAATATAAATGAATAAATTCAAACAATTAGACCTGACACCATTAGCGATAGAAAACTCGTGATTAATTGGTAGCTAAACCATAACCTCATGCTCTAAAACTTATATTTCATCAACTCCACCAAAGTGCAACAGGTGACTTGTTATGTAAATTTTTTTACTTTTATAAATTAAATAGAGTTACAACATAAAATAAACACCCAAGCTCAATTTCGAAAATTGATGTTTTATATTTAAACGATGATTTTCCTAGAATTTTTAGTTTATAACAGTATTGTTGTTGTAACAATCATGGATTTTATGCAAATTAATTCATTTATTTAACGTCTTTTAGTATGAAAAAACGCCTAAATATTAATCTTAATAAGCTAGTTTATTATAATTACATAGTAAAATAAAAACATGGTGATAATTACTACAATTATTTCTAATTTCAATTATTTCAAAAAAGTTAATGTTCCATGGTTTTAAGACCGCCTAATTTCATGGTAACATTATTTTCAAGTAGTATTAAGCATAAAATCTTTATTAGTATTATTATTATTATTCAGAATATTGAAACAACAGTTAATAAAAGATTTCGTACATTGAATAACACACATAAAAGTAAACATTTGAATTTCTGTATTGTGATGGGTGTGTATGTCAAGAGTACTATTTACAGCATCATATTGATAGTTTTGTAAAATTTTTAGAAATATTTGCAAAATGCTTTAGTTACGTATGTTCTAAGTTATACCGTAAAAAATAATAGATGACGTATAGATTCAAATTATAAACAAAATACTAATACGAATTGCTGATAAAACTAAAATGTACTTTTGCTACTAAATTGTAATATTAACTGAGTTTAATTTATTAATTGGGTCATAAGTATATAAAAACGAAAAAGGCTTGTTGTCGGGTGGTTGAGTCACATTGGAGGTATTTCCACTCTGTGTTGCGTTTCTTTTTATTTATTGTTAGATAATTGTATGTGTGATTAAATAAATTCTTGTGGTAAGTCTTAAACCGGCTAGTCGAGACTTGCACCAGAGATCTGTTCTTGTTCGTGTATCTATCAACACCAAAATATTAATAGTACAATTAGAACCATTGGTTTGTGCTAAAACTACCCTCTGTAAAAGACCAATCTCGAGTAGTTTTGTACAATTGAATACTTTAATAAAGCTTCACAGTGAAATGTTTAACTTTTACTAATTAATTGTGTGTTAAAAGTACACGACATATATTATTCTAAGAATTTGCAAATCAGATTAGATATTTATTTTTTAGAATAAGAGGACACAAAATGTATTAATTTCGCAAAAATATATTCTTAGAAATATCGAATCTCTACTCTGATATTCAATTTTTTTTAGAATACAAAGAAATGTAGAAAATAGTATTTTAGTAAATTCAAAAAAAATCTTATTATTTTTTTTTTTTGAATTTGAATTTACTTAGATATATTTTGTTTCACAATTTAAGAATTGGCGTTTACTTGATTTCTGATAGTAATCACTGAATAACTTGTTGACAATAAACATAACAAGTTAAAATAATTACACAAAGGACAGAAAAGTGGAGGTAAATAATCATGTTTTTTATAAAAGTAGTAGTGGCGGTGGTGTGTGGGCGGTGCACATTATTGGAGCCACTACCTACAGCAGCGCACGGTACAAAATGGACGGTGCATTAATCATACCTATGTGACTTAATTATATTTATCACAATATAGTAAATGTCATACTATTTGATTAGCTTGTCTAGAAAAATTGATCTAAATTAAATTTGAGCTAAAAGGTTCGCTAAAATCCAAATAATTTCTGTAGTAAATAATATATACTAATGTACATATTTAATTTTGTTAGAAAACATCAAAATGTGTATAGATATATGGAATATTAAAAAGTGGATGTAACTGGTTATTATATTTTACTCTGTACTTCCATGTTCGATGTAAGATAATTTTTTGTAAATTTCAGTGTCTCACAAATTCAGATATCAAGGCATAGTTATGATATTTAAGAAAAACTATAAATAAAACCGGTGCTAAGTAATGTGATAAGATAAATGCATAGAACAATAACATAAAAATTCTATAAAATGCTATGATAATTAAAGGATTTATAATTTTAAAAAGTGCATGATAATTATAGATGCAAATAGGAGAGCTAAAAAGACTTAACCTCCCCAACAATTTTGAAAATTATATTTATTTTTTTACAAAAAATTAATTTAAAACCTTTAAAATTTTTATTCTACTTACGACTATGATGAGAATGTTAAAAATCTAATCTTTCAAAATCGTATGACACAAGATACGTATATTATTCCATACAATTACAGCTTAAGAATGACTCTGTAACAAAAATCAATAATCTGATCTTGACTAAATTTATGATAGATAATAAAGTATTTTTTCATAGGAAAATTAAAAATAGGTATACTCCAATTATTAAATAAAATAACAGTGCAGAGAGCCAAATAGCATAAATTATTGAAATTAATACTATCAAATTGATAATTATGAAACAATAATACAATTGTTCATACTAAACATATACATTTTTTTATACCGATGATAATAATAATATGCTCCTAGGAATTTAAAAAGTGATTGACTTTCCAAACAGCCTATTACTATTATGATAAATGAGAAGTTATTGAAAATTTTAGATTTTTAGAAACCTGTTTTAGATAAAAAAAATGTATATTCTTATATAAAATTTTTATTTTTGTAAGGTAAGTATCAATTTAAGGTCTGAGAAATTACCCTCTAGTCAAAAAGGTAGCTTAAAAATTAATAAACTTTCACATTTTATTGTTATATATCTATAATATATTTATTTTAAGCAATAAAAACAGTAAAAAATAGATTTACTTACAGTAGTTTATAAATCGCAAAATTTTAGTTATTTATAATATATTTACATGGTTACATAGCTTATTGCAAATTTTAAGAAACTTTATTAGAACCGGTTTTTGATTAGGTTACAGTTCTTTAATATAAATAATTCTTTTTAAAAAAGTTCGAATCTCTGCTGGTGAGCTGCATATTATGAAGTAAGAATATAATTTTTTACTAACTCGGTCGGTAACATGCCATGTTTCCGTGGGTAGCTACCAGGTTCGATTTTTTAACTGTTGTATTTATGTTTTCCCGTCCTCTATGTCTTAATCAATCGCTTTTAATGCAGACGTTAAACATTAATTAATAACTAAATAAGAAGTAAATGAATTTTCCACGGAACCGATCTTATCCGGGTAACAAAAACACAAAAACAAGAATCTAGAAGATGAGACAATGTATTTTCTCATGTTTTATATTTACACGCACTTTAATTATAATAGTTTAACTTGTATTTTATACAAGATGGGAATTTATTTTAATTACATTTGTGTAGTAAGTCTTAAAAATTCTTTTGCACTTTTTTAATCTATTAATTATTTTAATAGGAGCAAGAAATATTGATGAAATGTCTCCTGGCTTCGGTTAACAGGTGAAACGTCAGCGTTCTCCAGTCAGTGAAGTTCTTGGATAGGACGTAATTAATAAGTTAATTGTTATAAGAATGTAAACATCTGCTATGTATTTTCCACCTGACATAAGAGTTTAAACAATAACACAGAATTTTTCTTTCATCGAGAAAAAAATTATATTAATTATACTTTAATAATTGAAAAAACTAAAAAAATTAATAAAAATGCACATGTTCAATAAAACCCGTCGTGATTTTCTCAGAAAATAATTTCCTAAAACTCTAGGCGTTTTGAAAAACCGTTTTTATTTAAAATAAAAAATGATGTTCAATATCTATTGGTGAAATAAAAATTAAAAACACAATATTTTAGCTTTGATGCTTTTAGTTTAACCATAACATTTTTATGGTTTTGTCTGTCAATATAAAAAATTGTTTGTTTATTATGTCTTAGAGAATAATTACCAATAAGCTGGGTATTTTTTTAGAAAAAACTTGATGGATAAAACTACTTGGGATATAAAAAAATAGGTTGAGGTTTTCTAAAAGCCCTGATGTCTTGGGTTTTTTCAAAAACACCCTTTGTTTTGCCAACTATGTAAACAAATGAAAATTTTCAGTTATTTTTCATTAAAACTAAAAACTAATATGACCAATTATGTAATAATATTTATCATTTAATGAAAAATACTTGTTTGATTTTAATAAAGATATAATGACAAAAAGAATAAAATGTTGAGTATTTAATTTGGGGATACCCAAGAAAAATAACTGATAAGTTTAAATTGTCGTAACTGTACACAATAATTAATTTCAACTCGTTCAAAGCACATCGAAATTGCGAGTTATGTAAAACACCGCAAGATTGGAGTAGGATTGAAGTTTTTTATAAAAACGAACGGCATCCGTTGCAGCCGAGTGATCATTAGATGGCGCCTCCTGTACCACGAGCTCATATCGTTGCGAGGGCGTGCCACATTATTAGCCTGTAAAAAATATCGCCAATTGTTAGTTACGCGGCAATACAACTATAGTTTTTGAATATAGTATTTTTTCAACAAAAAAACTGTTTTCGTTTTTAAAAACATACAATTCCATGTTATTTTCGTAAAAAACTACAACGATGACCGATAGCGGTCGAGTTTGGTTCATCTGGTTTGCAGGTGCTCGACAGAAGCGATGGCAAAAAAGTAACAGCGACGACAACGTCTGTGTGTTGTGTACAAGCAAAGGCAAAGCTGAATGTACACTGGCGACGGCTCATTAGTATTCTCTGTGCGTTTACCGCTACCGTCGGGCAGCTCGTACACACACATGCACATAACTCCCTCGTGTGTACGCACATACACCAGCTATTATTGTTATTGTACGCACAGCCATCCGGACTACAATAACCGTGGCGATCATACGACTGCGACGTATAGACACCCGATAGAGGCATACCCCAAGTCCGAGAAAAAAGCAACAAATTTATGGCCATGAAATTGAAAGAAAATGGTCGTCCGAGAAACAGTGATGGTACACGTTATTATTTTTTATTATTCCGTTCAGCTTGTTCAATGAAAATATTTGCAATACCATTAATACTAAAACGCAGTAACTGAAAAATGCAACTGCATTTCACTTTCAGGAATGTCTATAGTATTGTTAATAAGCTTAAGTGCACTTTACAACCGTACATCTTAACAGCGGAATGAAAATCCAGAATTTTCAATTAAAACGCGCTGCAAACGGCTGATGTTTTTTAATGTAACAGTCTGTTATCAGCTAAATTACTATCGCATTACTTAAGGAAATCGGACGAACATTGACATATTTTAAAAATATCTTAAGTAAATGCAGCCAACGAGTCAGACTGTTTAGATACTCTCCACTGAACGTACGCTTTGAGTGGTGTACAAATGATTCTGGGAAAACAGTAGCAAAAACGTGTACCGAAGAATATTTGGCAAATCACAATCGAGTCATTCGATGCATTGAACTTCGACAGTGTTTACCCCATAAAGACAAAAAAAAAATCGCACCCGTGTAATCATTTTGAAATGTGTCCGTTTCAAAATTGTTGGTTGATTTTTATCAACATTTTTTAGCGCTCTAACAAAACTCAACGCCAAAAGTGTGTGTGTGTGTGTGTATTTTGAGCATGTAAAAAAAAAAGAGATTGTAATTTTTCGAATTAATAAACAAATAATACATACATCAACATCACGAACATCGGGAGAATAGCAGATGCATAAAAGTGCTGTTAATTACGCTAGAAGTGCTTTATTATGCAAAAATATGCTAAACAAAAACACGGTCGGCATTACGCTTATTGTTTGCGCTTACGGTAAACACACATAGGTATGTTTTCTCCACTACAACCACATTGTACATTTTATTATTGGCGTGTTTGACTTGGGTATTTTGAATTTAATCGAAGAAAAGTCATCAAAACGAATATTCCAAGATTAATGATTCATCTTAACGCTGTGCAGGCGAGTTACCGATTGAAAGCTATGCCGTACAACCCAAGAGGTGATTTATTGTAGAAAACTGTTTTGGTGGAAAATCACTAAATCGAGATTATTCCCCAACGGCACCTGTTTGTGATTAAATGGGATGGACAACACTGGCGTGGAACGAGCGGCGGATGTAATAAGCGTATGGGGTTATGTTTTGCATATCCGATCGTATATTATGTGTATGGAACATACGAATATCCGGTGGGAACGTAAGGAAAACGCGTCGCGCGTTGGGATTCAACAGCAGCCATAACGTGGGAGGGTATGTATACATTTTCCGGGTTTTTTTTTTTTTGTGCTACCCACAGAAGTCTTTTCAGGCAGCTTTCCGACTGATTTTTGCCATCGCTGACGACGATAGTACCTTAGGGTTGTGTGAAGTAACGAGGGTTGGTGTTGCGGTCTAACCGTACTGGAAAACCCAACGAAATGCCGTCCTACATACATTTATGCATTGGTACCAAAAATAGGTCCAAGCTTATGACGAATGCAAAATCATTTTAACACTGCCACTAATCTTGGTTTAACAGTTAAAGGGGAAAATCTTCAAATTTTAGGCGCTCTATGCAGCTCAATTTGAAACGCGTCGGAGGTATCGAGTTGTATTTCTGTTGTTGAAGCTTTAAAAGTTGTCCTTACCGAAAAAAACATGAAAATTTTTATATCGGCCGCATGGATTAGGATCAGCTTATTTTACGTGATATTTGAAGGTCATTGTAAATCAACATATCGAGATGAATTGTATTTTAGAGCCGGTACTTGATCAAATATTAAAATATATAAATTATAAAAATGTGTTCATTTTCAATGGCACTTATAACGTATAAATGAATTATTATTGTAAAATATTTACGGTACAAAAATAATTTCATAAATCATTTTGAAGAAAAATAATTAATTCATTACAATTGTAAATATCGGATGAAATAATCAACGTATTGTGTCCATAAAAAGTTATGCTTGATCTTTAGTGATGTTTGCTGACGATACATTTTTTTTTCATTGGAAACACGAGAGTACATTTTCTTTTGCGAACCACTGCTCTTTATGCGCATCCCAGAGCTTCCTGCTGCCTTTACTTTCACCGCCGGTCGACCGATTGACGCCGGGAGGAGTGGCCTCATGAATATGCATACATTTCGGCCGATGATCAAAATCCCGGTTGTCGGCACTACCCGATTACCCATTGGTCTGCGGCCCAAGAGAAGGGATACCGATGGTGAAGACGAGCAAAGGACGAAAGTGAAGAGGAGAAGTGAAACGAAAGGGATAAACACAAAGGGATGCGAGAGAGAGTGTAGTGGTAAGGGGCACGTTAGCTTCCTTGTTTACACCGACGACGGTACAAGGGCGGTAGTGGTTGAGCGTGCGATAATTTGCTTAAATTAATTACCCCTTGTGCTCTCCTCCACCCACAACAACTACGGACGTCGGCGTCTGTAGAACATGTACATAATATTCAGGAAATACACGAATACTGTTTACGTAGTTCATTTTCACAAATACAAACCAATGTCTGTTTTTATCAACTCCCAACTTCAAGATAAATAAAATGATTTTATTATTCTATAATTTATATAAATGATCAATACGTTCCGCATAAAATAAATTACCGTACACGGCAAGTACATAGATGAAAAAGTCATTTTAACCCGGTAAAAATCTTAAATATTAGCCAAAACATTTTTAAAATATTAAGTTTTATCATGTCATATTTATTTTAGAAAAAATAATAATCAGTATCTAAGGATTTTAACTTCGATGCGAAGCCAAGAAGGTATTGGTTTTGTAACGGTTTGCGTTTTATTTATGTCTGTCATTAAAAATTTTCAGCTCTCGTGGACCGATTTAAAAATATATACGTAAAAATAACTCGATTTTAATATATTTGAACTGTTCATCGTCAAAATTAGAGAAATTCCCTCGATTTTATAAATTTAGACAAATATCTGAAAATTACGTTTCCCTATACAGTTGCATTTTTTAATTTTTGTTCTACAATTTAAAACTATTAAATTTTAACAAATTAAACTAAAAACAATTATCATTCTCTGGTTATACTTTATATGGGAATCCAATGAATAAAGCGAGTACTGAGAGGGTTTGAAATTGACTACCTAGGAAATTAAATTTTTTTTTAACTTGATTTTTGAAAACGTTTTAGAAGGTCTAACAATTTCTAACCTATATTAAATATCCTACAATATTAAATAAAAACACTCGGTTTTTCTATTGTGTAAAATCGGTAGCAAAAGTAAAAAATTCACAATTTCCTCAAAAAATTACTTTATTTTCAATTATGCAAGTAATTTTACAGATATTTAATATTAGTGAAATTTTAAAACGTTAAAATAATGATGTTATAAATGTACAAATTATTTTGAAATTTAACAGACTGGCAATTAAAGCTATTTTGTAACAGTGATATTAATTACTGTCAAAAATCATCTATATCTGTCCCAACTATACCATGTCATCACTGTGATTGGTTTTTATTTTTTAATAATTTGTTTTAAAACTGAGAACTTAGTCATTTTTTAAGTATATTAATTTCGTTAAATACATACACAAAATATAATTATTGTCATTAAAAGTATTTTTAAATAAATTATTTTAGCTTTATGTTGAAATTATCCGTACACATTGAAGGAAATTTTGAAGTAAAGAAAAAATTATTTTGCACAATTGATCATGTCAATTTAACGATATATAAAGAAAATGTGTAGCTTAAATGAAGTAAAATATTTTATTAATTAATTGAAAATATAGCTAAATTAAGAAAAATTATGTATGGTAAACGTTTGTTGTTAATTTGACATACAATATGACACGGTACTGTGTTAAGTGGTATAAAGTGAATTCTGGCAGATATTTTTGCATGCAAAATATATATTCTCATTATAAAAAATACAACTTATATTTATCCCCTGGCCAATGTAAAGTTGCGGTTAAGTCAATGCAAACTGCTTAGTCGAGCAGACATATTGGATATAGCTTAAAGCTACAAAAAAAAAAAAAATTAGATAAAACGTCGTCGATGATAAAATACACGGTGTAAAATGACGGAGAAAGAGGTGTTTTTTTGTTCTTCTTTTCTTTATGAACTCGATCAATATTCACCAACAATGGCTGAGAGTATTATTTTTTCTTGTATAAAAAGGAACACCACCGTCACAAAGCTCTCTCAATTATGCTCAAGAATAAAAAAGTTTCCGGTACAATTTTATTTTTTTGCCAAACAGTTCTTATTTTGTATCATTATTATTACTATTCATTTTCATCTATTCGCTTCGTCATGGTCGTTTACGCTAAACTTTTTCTCAAAAAAAAAAAAAAAATCTTAGTATTTATATACATGTATAATCCTGGAAGCAACAAAGTTTCACCGGACCACAGCACAACGAATATTGTTTTTCAACATTTTTCATTTGTAAGAATTGAAAAATAAAAATGAAACTTTTTTTTATTTACCATGTCGTTAAATGCGAAAGAGACGACAGCGAAGTTTTCTTCGTTATTATCGTCGACTGGCATTTATATATTGTGACATAAACGCAATCTATACTGTTTTAATCTAATAAACACCGTATTATTTATCTAACTTTAAACATTTTGAATTATTAGCGATGGGCTTAGGCAATATGTGCGTTACTCGATGAGATGAGAACCATACGAATTAACATTATTTTAGGTAGTGTTGACAAAAATATTTCTATTAATGGAACACAAAATAATTGATAAAACAATTAATTTCAATATCATAGGATAATATGCATTTTTTTTTTTCACAAAATTGAAATCAATTAATTGAAATTTTATTTTTGTAAGTATAAATGTTTATAAGTTATAAATTATTGTTTTTAAAAAAGACATAATATATTTGTACTTTCATAATTGTATAACATAATATACTAAAAACTCTATTTATATTTAAACATAATTGTTATGTTTAACAAACTATAAAATAAACAGTGAATCAATTAATTAACTTTAATTATATAAGCTTAGGATATTCCACAATTTGAGTGATGATCAACAAACATGGATACCGGAAACGCTTCTTTAATTTGTTGTTTTACAAGGATCTCGTTCTTGAAAAATAATTGCCACGAGCTTATTATTAACTTCTTATAATTGCTGTCATTACACACAATACAGTTTGAAGGAATATAATAGGTGGATCCCGACATTACAAACGACCATCGGGTTGAGAGAGAAAAACATCAATAAAACTGAAAATAAAAAATTATTAAGTCTTGCAGTCATGTTTGTTATGCGCTTCTGTACATCAACTCTGCCATGATTGACGCGAACGGCCGTAAAAATACAAGTGAAGAGATTGTTCAGAGTGAAGGCGGACAAATATAAATTAATGGATAAACATAATACCAGTAGCTGGTGGTGGTCCACTCCTATCTTGACTCTGACGTCACTTAATTTTAGTAAGAATTCTTAATTGAAGTAGAGAGGTTTGGACAAATAGATAACTTATAAAAAATAACAAAAATGTGTAAATTAGGAAATTATCAACATTTCTTTAAACCACATATAATTATAGAGTTTGGCGAGCAGGATAAAAGTCCATTAAATTTATTTCAACTTTTGTACCTACGTCAACTTTTGTCAATTGACACTAACTGGGTAATGTAAAAAATAGTTTGCAACGTTTAAAAACCTAGTTGTTGGTAGTATACATCCATTAGACAATTTGTCTCAAGCCGTCTCGAACTCAACTTGTCTCTTATCGCCCGATCAAGTGTCAAACACCTTTGAAGCATTTAATAAATTGACAATGATAAAGAATCGTGTGCAACGACACGGTATCTGTCAGTATCGTTGCAATAGTACAGATGAGAAGCTTTAAACGTCGACGGCAATCAGATTGAAAGATGCAAATGTCAAAGTACAACGGGCAAGTATGTCTGTAACACTGGTGTGTTTAGAGAAGTAGAGGTGGTCCGCGTGGTGCGTGCGTTTCTAATCGATTTCTAGTGTGACACCACCTCTATACGCCCAACCACGAGGTTATCGCTTATGGTTATTTTTTATATTAACAATAATCATAATGCGATAATAACTGGTTATCTGGCACGTGAACGCTGCAAATATTTTATTATGGTTCCTTAAGGTTTAACTGTAGGTTGTTGTACCTGCTCGAACTGTGACGCACTTTGCGTTTTTCTGTGTTATAACAACCACTGTACCAACGGCGTACACTTGTTTCATAAAGTAAAAGGGAATACCTGCAGCGAAAAGACTGCGGACGCGGCCGAGGGAATTCCACTGTGGTGTTTATTGGCGCGCGATGATCTATGCAACGTATCAGTATAATATCACACTATTTTGTATATCATCTTTACGGGCACGTGATGCGAGAGGAAAAAAAAAACGTATACATATACACACTGACACTTGCGGCTGTTTAGTCGTTTGGCGGCGGCCCTCTCACTCGGAAGTAGTTGTTTTGCATAATTCATGAATTTTTCATAAGGTTTGCATGCACCACCCGTCGCGGGCAAACGTGCACACTGTTGTGAAGTGCATCCCTGACCGTGGCCAGGTTAGCGCCGACACAAATTTACGCACATGCATAATATTATAGTGTTTTGGCGGGAACATTAACCCGTACTTCGGACTCGTCCTGGTTGTGGTTTATCAACAATAGCCGTGATTGCTTAATAAAATTTTGTGTGCAAACACATGTTTTCCGAGTGGTACACATGTCGTAATACAAATAAAAATATGAATTCATTAACCAGAAATTAGAATATCAAGATCGCCTTCGATCAAGTTCAAGTTTGTACAATAATCAGAAAATTAAGCCGGTCGATCAACAAACAAACATTTTCCTGGTATTATTGTTAAGGTGCGGTTTATATTTAGGGGTTTTGGTGAAACCCAACAATCGGAAGCTACCTGACGTCTGCCCAAGTATTGTCCCTGTACCCTTGAATGAGTTTTAATTACCTGAAAGAGAAATAGGTAATCGCGTACCTTAGTTACTAGTGATCGATTATACAGGGTGTTCAGTAATTAAGGAAACAGGTCAGTCGTTACAAACAGCGAGAACAATAGAAACCCGTTTCCTTATCTACTGAATACCTATAGAATAAGGTTAAACCATTTGATTCAACAAAAAAGTAAAGTTGTATTTTGATTCTTTATAAGTTATGCGCAATGTACGACAAGTCTCACCTAAATCCTAGCGCAATAATTTTGTAGGTAATTCACGATAGTCAAGTAGGTGTTTAGATTAAGTTGAGTTATTGACTGAGTAATTAAATGAATGTAATGAAAGTGATAAAAATACATTTATAATGGCCGCTGAAACACATATGGCTGTTATTAGTTCGACGTCAGAAGCTTCGGGCTATAGACGAGTAGAATTGTGCACGTCAGCATCTGTGTTAATTGATATATTTAACGGATTGAGTAAGCGAAAGCAAAACGTTTATAAATATGAGTGGTAGGAAATAGTAATAGATGTTTTACATTATAAAATGAAAACGAATCAGATGAAAGCTAAAAACTAAATCGTTGCTGTAACATTTGTGTGTTTTTAAATTGTTTATATATCGATTAAATATCATCCGTTAGATTATAGTACTTTTTTCTCGGTGGATAACAATACATGTTACAGTTCGGGCGGAAATGCGATTGTATAAGGTAAAAATTCTTTGGAAGCTTTTCGCCCACTACGCAGGTTGTTTAATTCCATTGTTATGGTTGTTGATCGGTCACGGGCGAGGCCAAAGACCCAACGGTGGACCACAATGATGAAAAAATAAAGTAATATTAAAAGGAAAACGTTGAATTTTGTTATTGTGATTTTAAACGGCGATGGCACAGCAACATTAGGTGGTTACAAAAGACCAGCTCGCAGTAAATCTTGGCCGAACAGCGGGGGCGTACAATTTTTTACGCACGTTTTCGTCATATCTCCTGTACAACGTTACGTGTCTTTTCGGGTTTGGACCATACAAAAACCAAACCCAAATGACGGCGAGTACACAAGAGTATTATATTATGTATCGGGATGAGTGTGTGCTTCCATCTGCCGGCGGGTACGCAATGCGCCGCCGTCGAGCGGTTTGCGTGTATATTGATTACGTCACTGGCCGGCGATGGCGGCGGCGTCCCCGGGGCGGCACTTCCATGATAATAATATCAAATTCCCCTCTCACCCCCCTTTACGAACAATAAACCCGCCTTCGGGTCTCCTCCGCCGGATCTCTTTCCCCGCCGAAGAAATTATTGTCGTCATCATCACGACGATGTCGAAGTTAGGTAAAAAAAAAATACCGTTATTTGATAAGAAAAATCACGAAGTAGGGTTGAAAACGCACACGTGTATACTTGTAAATGTATTTTTTTCTATTTATTTATCCCTCGTATACGCCAAAAAATACATTAGTGATATTATTTTTCTACCGTTTGGTCGTCAGAAGAATGATGGTTTTACGCGTCGTGCACCTGCCACCACCGCTGTCGGCGCCATTATATACGTTGGTGGAACTTTCTTTATGTCGTGTCATGCGTGTGATTGATAAGTAAGCAGCCGAAGGATTGTACGCGACGAATCGATAATGGCCACGAAGAGATGTCACACGACCGATAATGTGCTCCTGATGTACGTCTATTGTCCGACCTCGATAAGAGTTTCATTAATATCCAAAACGCGATTGCCATTTAGAGGACCTAAGTCGCCGTCTGAATTGCTAAACGAAAACCACGTCGATATCCTGACCTACTGTAAACGTGAATCGCACTCTCACATAGCAGTTGTATTTGTACCTTTGTTTGTGTAACACGGCTAATGATAGAGAAGAATCAATTAAAATTGAACCAATAAGTTTGCAAGTTGTCGTTATTACTTAGCTTAAAGCCATTCTGTGCCCAGAAAAATTACAGAAATTCATACGTTAACGCCATTTGTCAATAACACAGAACACTTTTTCGATTTATAAATTAATTTGTCACCTAATGTAAATTAAGAAAAATTATTTTTGTCAGTTCGACTGAAAGTAAGATATGTTAATTGGACGTTAATTAAAAAACTTATATTGCGACTTTTGTGCTTTAATTAACAGTTTTGACGCGAATTAAAGTTTGATTGAATGTAAATCAAAACTTCGTTTGAATTAAAAACAATGAAGTTTAAATAAGAAACTATTATTAATATCGTTGAGATCGAATAAAATATTTTGCTAAAGAAATCTCCCGAGTGATCTTTGAGAGTTTAAATTATTATATGCGTATATAAATACAATTTGTGTGTATATAGATGTTCTGAAGCCTGAAGTGATGATTTCGAACCGAAAGTGAATTGAAAATACGCTACCCGAACTTCGTTATACCATAACACCCTACACAAAGAAAGCCGCCTTCACTTTACTATACACTGTTGTCGTCGAAATGTGACCCTTAGGGGCGGAAGGAGAAGAGAATGACAAAAAAAGCAACCCCTCTCCTTCTAAAGCACGACGACTGTAGGCAGACTTGGCCTGCTGAATATGCATGAGCATCTTCCCTCACTCACACACACTAGACCTTTGAATGCATATACCCGCTGATGACATCACCGCATCTTTTACCCCAGACTTTATGTATATAATAATACGTATATATAATAGTGGTTTGTGTATATTACGTTACTCAGTTACGCATACCGTACATCTGAGTTTAAAGCTATTCTAAAAAATCGCTATCGTTGCAAATCTAAAAACGCTAAAAAAATACCTACTTCACTTTTCATTGATCCTAAAAGTGATGAAAACATTTTTTTAAACTGAATCGATTATTAAACTAGAATAACACATAAATTTTTTCTCATAAACAACAAGTCATAATAATTATAGCACCAACGAATTAAAAAGTTAAACAAATCTCAAAAATAGTGTATTTTTATATAAAAAATAATCATGAAAATCTCAGAATAAATTCTACTTTTTTGGCTGTTTATTAATATTGAACTGATTCATCATCATTAGCTATCAATTAGTATGACTCTATCTCAACTATTTAAGATTGGCTCTACCTTGCAATTTGACAGGAATTCTACACTGACTGTTAATCTAACACAACCTCATTATTGCCCGTAAAAGAGCAAGGTGTGAGTCACTGTTAAAGTTCCCGTATGGTCACCCATCCGAGAACCAACAGCAAGCAGCATAGCTAAATATCAGCCTTAAGAGGGTGACTAAAAGATTCATTAGGCCATACCACACCTAGAAGTGAACCTTTATATATCAGGCGATTATTTTAAAGGTAAATTTAAAAATTAATACTCTATTTGTAAATAAAATCAGAATAAATTTTATTAATAGAATTTTCAATTCTAATAATATTTTTCATGTGTACACAGCAATATTTAAGAAAAATAACTAATTATATTGTTAATGTGCTAAATAATAACAATTATAAGCAATGTCTTAAAAAAAAAAAAATTTTTAATTAAAAAATAAAATATTAATTTTTTTATTTAATTTATTATGCAAACATTTGTTTAAGAAAATATTGAATTATCTGTGACAATCGAAGTATATTGTTACTTTTGTTCTAGTGTCAATTGAAATGCAAGAACAATTTTTAGCCTTGTTCACAGGTGATGTGACGATGTGGCGTTAAGTTCAAGCCCTCGTCCACTAACCACCATGACCCGCTAAACAAGATCAATGATGCGTGGCTAAACGACGGCGCTAAATAACTCTTTTCATGCCCACCCTTACACCCTTTTGGTACAACGAAAACTCTCCCCCACACATGTACCAGAAGTATACGTTACACTATAATAAAGCACAATGGTCCGTGGACCGTTTAATTCGGACGCGTGTAGTAGTCTCCGGGTGTGCACAGAGTTCCACCGTTATTATTATCATTATTATTATTATACCATCCAAAGAACTTTCTGACGGTTTTAACCAGACTTGTCATTTAGTTAGTGTAGAGTGATTAATGAGCAACCACGTCAGGTCAGGGGAACCGTTGACCTCATCGAGGGGGGCGATCGATAATGATCAATGATGATCACTCATATACGCACATCGCGGTGACGGCAACAACGGCAGGAAGCACGGATGCGTGAAATTCCTCTTTGGGGGCTCCATACTCCTACCGCAGCAGTTGTTGACTAAATCAAAACGCTCACCAGTGGTTAAGGCCAACTTATTTTAATTGATGTAATCGATTACTTGTTTAATATACAATCAAAAACACAATATTAGTAAAGAGTTAGTGTAGCCACACTTTGGTGTTGTAGGTGAGGACACAAAATAAGTGTCATACAAATAAAACCAGTTTTCATTGTTATGTGCATAATACAGCACTTTTATTTGTTTATTATTATTAAATATTTTTTTAAATTTTTAAACGAGAGTGGTTAACATGTAAACATAAAAATATACTTAAATTGAGATTTATTGTGCTTAAAAAAAAAACTTTTAAATAATATTAAGACTAATAAGAAATTAACTTGTAGACATATTATTCAATAATTAATAGTGGGACAATATAGATTGGTAAAACTTTAGTAAACCTTAATTAATTGAAACCAGTAATTTTTTAATATTACACAAATGCTAAATATTTGTTTCTTAGAAAATTATTACACGCATATTCTAAAAATTAGTTCAACTTAGAAACTAAAATTAAATTTTAGCCATCACACATAAATATATAATTAATTTTAACTAATTTTTAGCTATTCATTTTATTAAATTTTTATTTTTTACATAAAAGAGAAAAATAAAAATAATCTTTCCATAAAAAAATTGCAGGTAGGCGTGTGTTTTTTTAAGAATATATAAATTTACCCAGTTTTAATCGATTTAAAAATTCAATTATTATTAATAAATAAATCAATTAAGACAGAGATGAAATTAATTCCAACTTTTCTGCATCTATACTGATTCCTACTAACTTAGATGTCTATAAAGTTTATAACACGTTTGAATTATATTATAGTTAAAGTACGTTTAGTTTTAAACAATACATATAATTTAAACGAACTAATTTTTGAATTGAATAAATAGCACAATTTATGTGCTAAATTGATGTTAATGTAAATTATCTTAACTTTATCAATAGTTATTTTTTACTTATTCTAATTTAATATGTCATGAGACCAAGATAAATAGTTACCAAGGATATTTTTGGTTAGAAGTAATTTTCATTATGGTTCAATTTTTATTATCGAATTTCGAATTGTTAAAGATTATTTAAATGTTTTATATTTCAGAAAATCTTTACCAGATACTCGTATAAATTTTGGTTTGTCTATATTTTGTTATTTACATGAAAATCTGTTAAAATATGTCTAATTGTGCAATGAACCAAAGTAGGGTAAGTCTACAAGCCTAGGGCGATACTCAAAATTGACAAAAATTACACAATTAGCGAGGGTGTCTCTTATACTCTGGTGACAACGGGTGGCGACATGACGTGGGGTGAGGTAGAATTTATTTTATTTCATCCAGGGGTGTGTTTAGCCCGAAGCTATCTACTAGTCAACACAAAGAGGTGTCCCGCACTCGATATAAAAATGAATAAATTACTCTATGCTAGGCCGTGGTAGCGGTGGTCAATCACCTAAAGCAATTACCATTAATTTGCCATTTTCTCTCTTTCGCACAATGGATGCAACCCAACCCCTCGTTGTCGGCCCTTGTTAGAGACCATCGATCCTTTCACGCGATTCATACAACCTGGCGATTAATCGACGCCTACGGTTAGATCGTTATAATAATAGTTATTGGCTTTTATTTACAATAGTGTAGGGTTAGACTCGGTACCATACCCATTCGACGTGACACCTGTCTTCTTAACGTCACTGTTCTAAAACCAATTGTTCAAAACGTTTGATGACAATCTATTCCAGTTTAATGGATAGGGATAAGTACGATCTATAAGTTTTTCTAAGATAAATGAATCATACACAAACGGAATCTAAAATTAACGGTTATTTTTTATATTTGATAGCAGAAAGAATGACGCTACTAAATATTTATCAAATGAACACTTAAAGCTTCGCTGTTTTCGCAGAGTATTAATTATTTAAATTATTTTCATCAATTTACTATTCATTGTATGCAGATGATTCATATTAATTCACAAAAAAAATTTACTTTTCATTCAACCGAAAGTTTAATGATGATAAAAAATAATGAAAGCTGGAGTGAAAATAGATCTGTAATATAAATTAATGTCATTAACTACTCCAAATGTGTAATAACGTATGAACAAATAAAATTATTAGATGTATTAAAATAAATATGAAAGTTTTTTTTTTTCGCAAAAAAATGTAGCGCACGAACGAATACCGAGAGAACTTTAATCGGTTTAAACAAAGCGGAAGCGCACCAATTGCATAGATTGACATAAATGTCACCTCGTTCAAATTGTGTTGTTTTTCCCTCGGATTCATCTATCGTTTGTTATTTTGCACACACTCCTCACCTCTAACAGTGACTATACTACCCATAATCCTTATAATATTGCAACGCAAAGCCCCGTCGTTCCTTTGTCGCTACAGAGTCTCTTTTACTCTGCTGTCTCTAAATCCATTGCCGTATTATCTCATTTGAATACTACTGTCCCCTTATATTGATCGAAACAGGGACGATGCCTTTAATTTACTCTGTCGCCCCTTCGTCGGCTCTTTTTTACTCGTTTCGGTTTTTCCCTACCGACCGGCCAAAGTCACGGGTTCGGCGGCCCAATGTTTGTGTGTACGTGTTTTTATTATACCAATAAAGCTCGTCACGGAAGGGTTTAGGGGACCGATGCTGCTGCGGGGAACAATGGTATCGAAAGGAAAATTAATTTCTCTTTAAGCCCGAGCATATAGTATATGAAACGGCGGTGGTACGTAATGAGAGAGGGTCGGTTTCCGATAAAGTCATGCGTGTGCGTGCCAGTGTGCAAACAATGCCCAAATAGCTTGGTGTGTGCCTATAAAAGGGTTTATCGCTGGCCGTCGTCAAAGCATAATCGAAGCATTTATATCAATCCGTTTAAGTATTGTTTTTATACAAAAGTGTGACGGCACCGTAAAGTGTTGTCAGTCAATGCTCACCGCAACGGTTTCGCAGAGCCCGTACATTCTTGTATGAAATTACGGATAATTTACTTTTAATTAGTAAATTTTTTTTTATTTCATCCACTCACTCCAATGATAATTGTAAAACAGACCACAGATAGTTAACGGCAATTAAATCAAACAACACGCGTTAACGTTTATTTCACACATCATTAAAAGTAATAACTAAATCAAACCGGAACCAAAAGTTAAATGTTTGATATTAGAAAAATAACGAATTTAGGTTGTACACAAAATAATCAAGTTCCGTGGAAAACTAAAACAATAATTCATCCAAGTAAAATATATGTTTGAGGAAAATCTTGTTATTTCGCAAAAAAATAAATATTAATAAGTTAAATAAATATATTAACAACTGTATAAATGTATGAAGTATCCACTACATTGGTTCGTATAGTGAATTCTTCAACTCATTCAGAACTCTGTGGAATACTTAGAAAACAACGTGAACATGTGCGCGGTGGTTTCTTAATTACAATTTGTACTAAATATAAGATTAATTGAAAGCCATAAATCAAAGTAATGGTTTGTTTTCATGAACGTTTAATGGAATATCATCTCCTTAGTCTATGTACAAGTTAAATATTTAAGATTAAATAAAATCAGACTTTGTACTGAAAAATTAATTTAGTTTTTCTTAATTAACTGCGAAATTTCTTTGTATTCTTCTTAATTTATAAAAAAAACCTCATTGTTTAGATTGAAAGACTAATAAATAAATATCGTTATTAAACGACCCCAAAAAATACGGTTTTTTAATACAAACAAATTACCGCTATTAAAACCTCTTGAACGAAAACGCCGGTAGGAATAGATCTATGTACGCGTACACAAAAGCAATGCGGTAGACTGACAAACAAAATAAAGGAATTGTTGAAAAAAAATTCTCCTATACGATTATTAGCTTTGGCAGCATCTTTGGTGACATTTCAAAAATAAAACCCTTTTTCCCTGCGGGACCTACTGAACAACAAAAGGAATATATATACATACACACACTTACGTCTGGGGATTATTCCGCTATATTTGCTAACAAGGGCAGTGTCAAACGGAGGTTCCATTGTTTGGGAATACCAATGATATAATATCGATATATACACCGGCTGTGGTGGCGACGGAACCGAATTGTCTATAGTCATTGTGCGGGGGCGACCGACTATGGGAAAGAGGAAAGGAGGAAGACGCAAACAACAAACTATGTATAGCTACTGGCAAACAATATTGCGGTAGTTATACCCATAGATTTGTGTGGTGACGAGGCGACATTTTATTGTGTATTTATTTTATGAGTAGTAAAGAGTAGAGTTCTTTTCATCGTGAAATGTGATGAAAAATACTGGTAAAAAAGTAGTAATAATTACGCTCACAACTGAAAAATTACCATTACGCATTTCTATTTCTATACACCTTAAATAACTTCTAAATAATATGTTTCTATTCCAGTTATGTATGACAATTATTTTTTTATCTGCTCATCAAACAAATATTTTAGAGATAAAAATTGTAATCATTTTTAAGACGTTTTTTAATTTTAATATTAATTAATATGCGATCATTTATTAATCTCTAATCGATTAATATGATTCTCTGTACTACCAAAATAAATAAAGCATTCAATTATTTTTCACTTAAAATTTTTTTTTATAATTTTAACATCAAAAAATTACAACTTACATAAGTATTTAATATGTTCTAAACATTTAGGAACGGAAGTCATACATTAAGGTTTTTTTTTTCATTAAAATTTTATAAATATTTAAAAAAATAATTGGCTTAATTTAATTTAGTAGTAATACACAATAGTAATATAAATATTTATTTACCTTTTAAATGGCAACACAACTATTAGCAATTAAAAAAAAGAAAATAATTTTATTACTATTGTTTTATTTATTAGTAATTATTTTTTAAAATGACTACTTTAAATAATTCTAAATGTCCAAAATTAATTAAAATAACATGTGCCAAAGACATTGAGATAGATGTTATAATATTGAAGTCGATGATAATGTACGAACATAGTAGTTTGATGTATGAAAAATATCCAATGCTCTTTCCAGTTAGCTATAAAAAAAGTGATGGAACATGCAAGTCAAAAGAACTATCTGATGATTTGGATAAACTTCCGCCAATACCAATCATCATGAATCAATTGAAACACCAAACAAATAATAAATTACCATATAAAAAACTACTGTACTGCTTAATATACAATAGATTAATTTCACCTCGAACAAATTTAAGATTCGTAACAAACTCTCAAACAACAATTTTTATGACGTACATTTTGTTACAAGAATTTTCAGAGCCCTTTCCCTGGAAATATGAATCTCTCAAATGTACTTTGTTTCAAATTGGCGATTGTAGTAATGTTTCTACTGATATCGATGAAAAGAAAAAATTTGTTTTCCAAGGGTGTGCTATGTACGAAATTATTATTCATTTAAATAAGTTCGAGCCTACAGTTAAAGTTTCATCGAGTGTTCAGAAAGCCCTAAATTCTTCTATATCGGTGAAGTGTTGGGAAAGGAGTACTTTGGGCGAATATTTGTTAGCTGTTTTGGCGTATAATGCACCAGATGATTTTGATTGTAAAGAAATGTGCTCAGTCTCTACTGATATTTTAGATGTACCAAGATATCTTATAATATGGTCACATAATCAAAAAACCGAGAAAATGCTAAAGGAAATGTGGACCAAATATGGGTGGGGTAAAATAAAGGTTAATTTTAAAAATTACAATAAGGATCATGAAAAAAAAAATGCTTCAGACTCATTTTTTGGTAAAACTATGAAATGTGCTCGAAACCTATTTAGACAATAATAATTAACTCAATTGAAAAAAAAAAAGTAAAATATTATGAATTCTAACATCTAACGTTAAGCTAAAATAAGTGTTTAATTATTTTTTATCAGTATCATTGACATTTTTATTAAAAAATAAATTAGATTTCAAAATAATGTTATTTTTTTTAGAGCAATTTAAAAGTTTTTAAATGTTAATACAATAGTTAATACAATTAACTATTGTAACGATTCAAATGTGTCGTCCAATTTGTAAAAAAATCCAAAAATTGTCTGCTCTAATATATTATTTTTAAATATAACTTATAGTATCTAAGGTTATACTTTTAACATTACAATTTGATTTCTATTAAAATAGTTATTATTTTAAGAAAACTCTTTTTGGTATAATGAAATTTTACATATTTCTTAATTTTAAATTTAAATTAAATATTTTTTAATTCATCCCTTATACGTTATAAGGACATAGATTTTATTTTTTTAAATGGCATCATACATATTTAACTAGATTATAAAATAGGAAATAATTTAATTAGAAAAATTACTGATTGATAACAACTTTTGGACCAGTATTCCAGAAGTTATTAATCATTTAAAGTAATGACGGGTGGTGTGGAGTGGGTGCTGTTATTTTTATCACTAATCATTTCCAAGTCGTACTCTTATTAACGAATATATTTAATTAGCTTATGAAATCGTCTAAATAAGAAAATGACTGGCTGATAACAATTTTTCATCCATTATTGGGAAGTTATAACTATTTCAAAATATTGATTGGTACTGAAGTGTGAATTATGTTATTTTCATCATTAAATATTACTCTATTGCGCACTTCCTCCACTCTATACTTAAAAACGTTAATACATCTTAAAACACTAGTTCAAAAGTTGTTATCGATCAGTTATTTTATTAATTAAAGGTTTTTTATTTTGTAAGTAAGTTAAATATTTATGATTGCATTAAAAAAAAAAGTCGATTATCTCGAAAGTATTACTAAAAAAAGTCAATTAATAACGTATGAGGGATGAACTGAAAAAATGTTTAATAATTGATAAATCGAGGAATATATGAAAATCTAAAAAATACCAAAAAGTATTTTCTTAACATAATGTACATTGTCCTAACATTATTAAGTAAGAGAAATCGAGTGACTAATTAAAAAAATCATTGTTTATATATAATATGTAAATTTATGCACAGCAGTTCATTTTTACATACATTTTTTTGTTTTTTAAATACGGTTTTGTTGAAGGCTCAAAGTGCACTAACTGAGTTTCAATTTTTTTCTATCCAGTCTTAAAAAAATACTCCGAAATTCCTATTAAACGTATTAACATAAAACTTCCAGTAAGTTGGTGGTTTTTTGAGTATGCCTTACTAAGCGTGGCTTGTATTTTAGAAGCAAGTGCGTTTGATAGATTTGCTGACTAAACCAATTAGTATTTCACTATTACATAGCGAATATATTGCAATCGTAGTGTACCATACAAATATAGTAATTATAGGCCAACAGTCGTTTATTCTGCCAGACAGACAAACAATTTCGTGATGTGGTCTGAGGTTTATTTATGTAGGTAAATCCATCCGATACGATAATGTATTGTAAAGTTAATGTATATCTATAGAGACGAACGAAAACGATACCTACTCATCAGCTGCCTCGATTGGTCCACGTCAGAACTTCTGACTTAGACAAATAATAATAATAACGGTAGTAACAACAGCAGCAGCAGCAGCACTGGAAATCGAATTTACGGCAGCGGTTCATCAATTATCTGCGTGACGACTAAGGTAAACGGTGGCCATATCCACTGAGACGGGTCGGTTAATGATTTTCTTCTCGAACGTTGTAGAAATATTGGACCGTCTGTATTTTACTCCACTGGGCATTGTTTAAACGAAACATCCTGGAGCAATGTTTGCATCTATTACGCATAAATAATTTTAATTAACGTAGCACCAAATGATGTAAGACGTTTGATGAGATGGTGTTGAATCGTCCAGCGAAGACGTTTTTTTCCCTGTTGTTTTCACACTAAAACCGTATGAGAATAAAAATGCATAAGAGGTTTTATTTTATACGGTTCGATCGGTTTTCCATTGTTAATTATTAACTAACAAAATGCGAACAAAATTACTAATATCTAAAATGTAACCGATTTGGGCGTGTGGTTTTTATTCGTTTTTGGTTTGTTTACTGTTAAGTAGATATATAAAATGAATTCACAATGAAATTCGGAAAAAAGTACATTTCTATTGCGGAGCTGTAATCATTTATAGTACAAGTTTACTATAAATTATCGCACATGAAATAATGAAACAACTGAAATTGGTCCATTAGACGTTTATTGCGCAATACAAATGGGAAACCATAAAAAAACACTCACTGTACGCTGTCTAATTTTTAGTAATAAAATCATAGGACACGGGGGACGCATTAAGTATTTTCGAAAATTGATTTCCTCCGTCGTAACATTGTACTGGGAGTGTAATTTTTGTACGCGCGCCGTTTGATTGGTTCCAAGCCTTCGGGGCACACTTAATCGACCGACCGGAGGGGAGGGCGCGGGGGATCAGGAGAAATACGAGGATAAATATAATGCGCATAGGGTGTTGAATGGACGTGTTCCCGAGGCTATTTCGCTTACGACTGGGTATTACATGGTGTAGTGGAAGACGAGAGGGATCAAAAACCCTGTGGGTGGTAGTCGTGGCACGGGATGGGCCTTTTGGCGCAGACTTTTTCAAAGTCGTCGTGCTGTGCGAGTGTCGCAGGGAAATATTGAATACGGTAAAACTGTACGCACACGTTTACAAGCATTTGCCGCACAAAGGAGAAAAAGATTTTGCTATCTTCTAAAAATAATACAATGTCAGCAGATTTTCGAACGGGTACCTCTTAAGCCTTTCAAGAACACTTCGATGCCAATGTCAACTTGACGTTCTCTAGAGACATAGAAAAGTTCACCGATCAAGGAAATCATCGACATGTTAAAAAAATTTCAAATCAAAAACATTTTACGTTGAGATTTCAAATTTTTAATTAATTTTTTTTAATTTCAATGAAGAAAATGCTACTCATCGATTTGTTGAAATATTAATATAAACCTCTTTCTGTCTCTATACAGTTTGTTTTTATTTTTGATAAATTTCATTAAAAATATTTTTCGATAACGGTTATATTTTATTTTAGTATTAAATTTAAAAAAATAGGCACTGATTACTCCACTCCAGCCACCGAACAATCAAATTGATTCCAAAATATTTCTATGGAAATATTGTAGTATTTTTATATTTTTATTGTAATGATGATCAGCACTTGGATTACATTTGTTAAAAAGCCAATTGATTGTAAAAAATTCGTCATTGCATTTTCTCTTTAGCAAAAATTGCTGATTGGTTACGCGTCTTGCAGGAGAATAAAGAGGTCGACAGACGTGTGGGGGGGGAGTGGGTTCCCATTAACAAACTAGGACCAGTCACTCGTCCGTTCACGTCGATCGTCCGTCGATCGTTTGATTTACGATCTTTTGTAGTCGACATTTTTATCCTTGGAGTGTGAGCGAGACGAAAAACTACCAGAGGAGAATGAGAATTTGAGCGAATGTCTGCGCGTGCAGGAATTTTTTTATTAAACAAACATACCCAACGCTCAATGCTGAAATCACTAACTGATTCGGTTGTTTTTTGTTTTCAATTTAATGTCTCATTAATGCTTTTCTAATTCATTGTAATGAATGAAAAATAAATCTCCCGTAAGTTAGACATATTTCTTAAAAAATTTTCTTTTGAATTGATTTATTTTAATTTGAAAATATGTTGACGAGTTACACAGACGAAGTAATCGAATAATAATTGGAATCGCGGTTTGTCGAAAATTTAGGACAATACGGCCGAGATTTATATCTATTAACGTTTTAAAATGAATTTGTACATAATCAAGTTAAAAAAAGAGTAATGAAAAATAAAATATATGAGATAGTATTTACATAAGAATTGTAAAAATGTAAAATTAAACTGCCTGAAAACTAAAAACGCGCGACGAATAAAACTAATGACCTAAACAAATCAACTGGCACTACAATAACGTCATTATTTATTCGAACATTTAAATGATGAGGTTAAAGAACGAATTAAATATCTCAGTACATTTAACTTATAACTCGAGTAATCTATTTTATAGCCGGGATCGCGTACATCTCGGATCCGGCCGAAAGAGACAATTTGTGATAATATACAATGAAATTTAAATGAGTCTTTTGTATAAATACAAATTTATTTCGGAAAATTTCAACGAACGGACCGAATAAGACAAGATCAACTTACGATAACGGTAAAAAATCCGGCATAATCAGTGTTTTATTTAAAAACTGTTGTTTTTTCGTTGCTCTGAAAACGAATGCGATTTAGGCAAAATCGGAGTGCATTTATATAAGTGATTACAGAGTCGTGGGGTTCGAAAGAAATGCAGATTTTCGCGCCGTAAAAAATGAAAACTTTGACCCTTTTCAACAACAACTACTTGAGGCTCCACAATGATCTGTTCGTGGCATTTATCTTTAAAATACACATTATTATGTTTCGGTAATTCGTTCCGATAACAATCGCATGCGTCCGCCCGAGGGCCAGAGGGGCCGATGATGAGCTTGAAACACTGTAGTGGAAAACTTCAATCAGCCGACACCATTAAGCGGCTTCGCGGATGGCTGTTGTTTTTTCGGTTTAACACGTATCCGCCAGCCGCCGCAGTTTTTCATCGCAGTAATCCGATTTAGACGTTTTCTCTGCTCTCTCGCCGTCCAACAGATATTACTATTATTGTTATAATATACAGCCGTAGCAGTCGTCCCTTAATATTCCCTCTCCGTTCCGCTCGCCGGACGTTACAAAAATATCAGATGAACACATCAAACGTCGTTGTACGTTTGTCCATTTAGTCAAAACAGAATGTGTGACACTTTCTCTCGTCCCTTTTCTGCGGTCCACGGCCGGAGCACGGTGCGTTGCTTAGCGTAACGTAACAAATTTCATTTTATACCGTAACACCTCCTCCTTTATAGCACACGACGATGGTGCTCCGCGTGACGCACAAAGGGCCCTCCGCCATTAGGGTCTCCGCACTGCTTAAATATTAAACACTCTTGCTCTCTATTACTTATGTGAGTACAAGCTAAGCGTAAATTTGTTTATGCGTTTCAAATGTCAAAGTCGACATTACACTTAATTTTGAACAAGTGTCCACTGGATTGAATCGACCCGTCGGTGCTAATGTAACTTACCTAGTCTTATCACGAAATTATATTTTCAAATATTCATATACGTTTGGAGCTCGTCGCACGAGATTGCCGGCAATGATTACTTTTATCGCAGTGCACACTATCATTTGATTCACGTAAAAAGTAGTTGCCAGTTGACAGTATGGTAGGTAATCGACAAATTCATACACAAAATATTTAACTTCATAAAAATGATGAACTATCTCAAATGATAGGTTTCTGCCGAGCTCCTTTAACTGGCTGATTTTCATGTGCTTTGGCGGGTCATTTAGTATCATTATAAACGTTTTGTTCGACGCACACAATCTAAAATTGATGTTTAGGTGAACAATTTTTTCGTTTTCGATGTAGACTTGCATATCAGATATAATAGAATTTATAGTGACTGGACGGCCTTTTTGTAAAGGTAACTGCTAAGTGACATAGAATTCGACAAATATAATAATGTTTTTCATTTTACTAATCTGACATTTTTGGCCAAACTTCTATAGACTGTGTAATACAGTCCATACAGTTAACTTTTTAACTTGCAAATAAAATAATGTTTTAAAATATATATAAGTGTTATAATTTAATATTATTGTTGTAAATATAAATTGCAATACACATATGAAGTATGTTTGAGCGGTAAAACATAATTAAATATTTATTTTCTGAACTCTGATTATTGTTCAATAATTAAACAACTTATTGATTAACAAATTTCTGAGGTAGTTTAAAAGAATGTGTAAATCTCTTCTCGAGTGTAGAACAAAAAGTTTCTAATTCATTAGTTAACTATTTTTGACAAAACTTTCTTACTAATGCACATTTTAATATTAAACAAATGCATTATGGTAATTTTATTCTGAAAATTTTCAATGTTGAGAATCAAACAACGACGGATGCAAGCAACTTTTTAACTCTTACAGTTTATATAGCAAAAATACCTATGACGATAATTGTTCATTTTATGATTTATATACAACATTAATCCGGAGTTGTGTAGCATGTTAAAAATAATGAAACGTATGTGTACCAATAAATAACGTGAACAACCAACAGCTTTATAGCACAACACAGTCGTTTAGTTGTTCATTGAGAATAAACAACATGGAAATTCATCTAAGTATATTACCAACAACTGGCAATTTGACTTTTGTACGCATCTCGTCCGCAAAACGTATATTCCCAGCCCTTCGCGATATTATGTGTTGGGGTCGCGAAAATGGGCATTGGAAAGTTTCAAACTGCAATCTGTGGCATTGTCGAAACGCGTATGTATTATATTAAAAGCCGTATAAGGTGAATCATATGCTCGTGTAAGGAAAGGGTGAAAATTCTACCGCAGCTTACCCGCACACGGATGCTCGAGAAAGTTTCTTTGCCACATTTGTTAAGATGGTTTTCACACTTGAAGTATTCCGACGACAGCAGCCGTTCACTTTATGAAGTCGCAATTCCCCTCGGCACATCCACAAGGTACATAACACTAAATTAAGACTGTGCCAACAGCATTGACAGAGGAAATATTTTAAACGATTTTCAATGGACATCGCGGTTTATTTAACCTTAAAATAGGAAAACTTTAGTGGACCGGACGCGATAGCACTTTGTATTTGCAATGTACACCGATGAAGTGGACGTACGAGCGCAATGTAAAATCCATTACAGATTTTTATTCGACCCTATTTATCAATATACGCACATCATATAGCACACTATATGAGTAACCATATATCATCATCATTTGCGAGTTTGCCAGACACATTCATATAATGTAATCTCCTGATACAATTGGCGGCGCGTATCCAATTATGCGTTCCAACTGGCGGCCGACTTCTCCATCATTTAATCACATGCTCAAATCTATTCGTTTGATAACATATTCGGTAAAAATCAACCGCCGTGTTGTACTGATCGTATAATTTATATCAGAAAGCAACAGTTTTAATTGCACTATCCAATTTAGTTGTCATAATTTTGCGGTCATATGGGATTAATTCGACACATGAATGTGCTCGTAATATATTACGCTTTTGGTAGATAACAAAACTAACCTATTCGATTTGGTTTAAAAAAGCGGACAGTTTTACCACAGGAAATAATTTAAACGATCGAATGCTTGTACAAAAGCTTTAAAATCCAAACATTTGTTGATATCTTTTCTAGTGTAGTCACTCTGAGGATTTGAACCGAGTCATTATTCGGCGTGGAAGGCTAAGAGAGGCTCAACTTAGGGTACCACGTTTTTATACTATTAACATTTATTTTTAATATTTTCTTGGTATACGATTTTTTAACTTCATTATCGAGTAAGCGATGAACATTTAAATAATTTATCAATACTCAATATAGAAACGGACATAATAAACAAATTCTGTTCATTATGACATTGATATTGATGAAATTTCGACCTCTCAATGTATCACAAAATAATTATATGTTTAAGGAACGATTTTATCATTTCCTATGATTTTAAATTAACTGATCCTCAAATTTCTAAAATAGAATTAAAATTTATATTTTACTAAAATTTGCTTTTTTGTAAAAAAATTGTACTTATCATTTCTTACTCAGAAATTAATGTTTTGTAATTAAAGATATTCTCTGTAGATAGTTTTATTTTTTTTTCTATTCTAAAGACGTGGTTAATCACGTTGTTGAGTTGTACAACTAAAAATGTCAGGAAAAAACAAATAAATAAGAAGGACACACTATGACTGAAGTCTGAATGACTTTTTTTTAATGTCGTAAAACGCAGAAGACTAAATACGCATTATAAATTATCTGGTGTGCCGACGAAAGGACAGGATTATATTTTTTATCATATCACAGATATTTATATAATTATATGCGGAATTTTTCAAGTTTAATTTCTAGGTATAATTAATTTCTATGAATTATGACAGGGGCGCATAGAACATAAGTCGAAATTATAAAAAAAAGATTCATGAATTTTTTTTTCCTATCTTAGAATGTTCCCCGTGAGTGAGAGAATGTTATCATATCATAAATAAATATAATAATAATAAAATTATGACTGGATTATGTTACCACAACTTTACAGTTTATTTTTTTTGACAGTAATTAACTAACTAAAATCTGATAAAATATTTTGTATAAAACTCAATACGCGAGCAAGTAATAAAATTTTATTTTCGAGATAAATTAATTTAGATAATCGAGATAAACGCATCAAAACTAAAATATTTTCATAACTTTTGAGTAAATTTTTTTTGTATAAGATAAATTTATTCATTTTTAATTTCACCTGAATGAATTTTCATAAAAATTTCACTTTATCCCTTAGATACTGAGCACCACGAATTAGTTATACGTTATAAATACATGTTTTTTTAGTTGTGTAAAACTTAATTTATAAATGAGCCGTTTTTTTCGAATACGTTCACTGTAAAAGAAAACTAATTCATTTAAAAATTATTCAAGAGCTTCATCTTAATATAATCATTATAAACTAGTATTTTTTAGAATTCACATTAAACACGTGGAATACTGTATTATCATAAATTTTAATACTACAGATATTTTCGTAAATTTATTTGGGTTCCGAAACAGTGAAAGACTAATTAAATATGTACATTTTGATTTTAACACCGAGGAGAATAATTGTCAAGGTCAAACGATTGGAATAATAAGTATTATATCAGTCAGAACCTTCAATATTGAGTTAAATCATGATATAATTTAAACCAAAGATGACATCATTTACAAAATGTTGAAATCGTCAATAATATTTTTCATAAAAAAGATATTGGCCAACGATTTGCATACACATCAGTTTTAAGTAATCCAAAAAGCATTTCCATGGTAGTTATGAAAGCAGCAATTTTTATTACTAATAGTAACTTTACGATAAAGATTTTATTTTTTCATTTACAATATAATATGAGTTACATGAAATATTTTTATAAAAAAAACTATTTGAACAATTTAATCAATATCTTTTTATCTTTAAAACAAACTGTAATGTAAAGGTTTGTTGTAATTAAAAGTGCATAAAGAGAAAGTTTAATTTTGTATGTTTAGCGAATCATATTTCATTGAAATTATAAATGCGAAATGTCAGTTTACTCAACTATACTTGTAACGGTCACCATTACCTCTCCCTTTTGTGGTTTTGTTAATTTCGAATATAAAGTTCTCCCCTAACATTCAGATCATCACGAAATGAACATCTGGACGAATTTAATTTTGAAATGTCACTTTGGATTTTTTCACTTCTTAACGATTTAATTTCCAAAGGGATGCGAACAGTATATAAAAAAAAAAATAGTCATTCCATGACCAACGGTAACGGCGGTAATACTCAGGGGAGGTCCGCGGGCGTTTTTTGACAGCCGTCAAAACGAATACGATTTTACACATACAAAAATCAACCGGATTGACAGAAATGCGCCGTCGTTCCGTCGGGGCGACGGCAAGAAATAAACATGTTAACGAAGCGACGAATGCCTTCATTTTCTTTTTTACTTTTTTTGTCGAAAGGGTCATGGTCCCGAGAGACGGTTCGCTATAGAAGCGCCGAGTCGAACCCTATTAAAGGGTCGCTTGTTCGAAAACTCTTTCAGCGCACGTGGAAACGAAGAGAAAGAAACTTTCGCGAAAATAAATATATGACAATGGCAAAAAAAAGCGACTCAAAGTCGGTTAACACAATGTGCCGCCGCCGTTAGGTTCGATTTTCCCGACTGCTGTACTTACTCGCAAGAGACCGGCCTTTGGTGATTACGCAGGCGGCATTCGAACTGGTTGGCTCCTTTGCCGGTTGGCGGTTTTGTTGCCGATTGGCGTGTCACGCACTACGTCGCTGCAATAGCACTGCCGAGCCTGTCGCAACCTCCGGCAAAGGTTCCGGCTAAAAGTTGTGATGGCACAGCGATGTCGGGTACAAGGTTTGCATGTTAAAAAGGGACTGTGCCGGCCCATTGCACCGTCTGCGTTTACGTTTATACATAGGTATGCGTGTAAACGTGTATATATAATATTATGCTAAAGTATGAATGGGCCTCCACCGCCGCAACAGTGCGGAGAGAACGAGGGGGTCAATGCATCCGAATTAGCAATTGTAATGAGGCTGCTGTTACCGACACTGCTGTGGAGATCGATCGCTCTACTACTACCATTCCGGAGCAAGTGGGTTGTTGTGTGTGCACAGTACGCAAAGGTCTCCTGATTGATTTTGCCGTTCCGAGTGTGCTTTGTCACTCGTGTGCCATAACAACAATGCAATAAGCTGACGAGTGATACGCAAATACAAAATGTCATTTATGATAACATAAATAAAATGTCGCAACTGAAAACATAAAAATTCTGTCGTTGCAGTTTATTTGAACCGATCGAAAAATAAATCCGTTATAATGTTCAGCGCGTTTAAATTACCTTAATTTCGTTGCGTACTTATTTTAATGTAAACAATTATATGATGCAGTTTTATTAAATGGAATTTATTTACAAAAATATACCAATCGTTTGCTTGATAACAATAATTGAGTGATTTTAAATATCGACTCGCAAAATAATATTTCAAACAAGTCAGTGTGTTACTTCCTTTAAAGTAATCATTTCATAGTACATTGCTTTTTTAAACGCGTCGTCTCTTAATGTGTAGATATGAGATTCGACTTTGTTGTGCTGAACTTATAAGTTTAGCCGTTCTCTCTACGGCAAACGACACTTCATTAAAAACGAATTAAACGAATAAGCCATTAGGAAATTTTTAAACAAATACAATAGGTTATCCTGAAAACCCTAGAAAAATAAATATTGACGCCGTACCGTATGCTCTGTGTTACTCAGAACACTCACTCGTAAGTACTATTTTTAAATGAGTACTACAAAAAAAACGATCTCTGTGATAAAGTTGAGGTATTCATTACATTAAATCGTCAAAATGGAAAACTCGAAACCCAAAAACGTGCACCAACCCACCAAATGTGTGGGTGAAATAGAACTAATGAACTAGTATCTCATATGTAACTGATAATAATGCAAGAAGCACAATTATAATTTTAATCCGTGATTCACTGTAGGCGTTTAAGTTAATTTAAGTTAAACTAAACATCTAGATTTATTCTTAACAGTTGAACATATCACAATTATTTCACAAAAATCAAGTATGCGCGTACATTTATTCTGAAATAATAACTCTTTTCAGTGTCTGTTTTTTATAATCTTTTAATTGAATTTTACACGAAAATTGATTCTATTTTAATTATTTTAATATTATTTGAAAAGTATATTGTCATGAAATTCAATTGGCGTTGTTAGACAACAAATATATAAATTTATATTATATTCTTAATAACTTTAAATTTAAATTTAACAGAAACATTTATGGGGGCGAGGGGTAAAATCTATGAGTTGTATGATTTTTTTATGGTTTATTCGAATGTTTATACATAGTATATAGTGTATTATTTAATTTAAAATATTTCATTATCAACAAATGAATTTCAGTAATTGATATTTTAAATAATATCCATCAGTCTGTTAGATCGCATTTTAATAGACTTCAATTATAGTTACGAGTATGAAAATCACTTTTACTCATATTATTCTAATTTATTAATCCGTATATTAGATATATTTTTATAGAAATATGAACCAATTTTTTTTAATTCAATTATTATTTTTTGCCGTGTTAACTAAATCTCGATTTTCTCTATCCATTAGAACAATTAACAATTACATTTTATGCAAAACACGTTAAATAAATTATACCAAACATATTCATAAATACATATCACATATACCAAACGCAATTTGTGATTATCTAACAGCAGACACAAACGATATCTACTGTAGTTGTTGTGAGAGTATTGTAAAACGGCTCGTATCAGCTGATAACGTCATCTATTGCCATTAGGTGCTACACAGCGATTTGTTATTTATAATGCGAGTACCATATTTGCATTATTTTGTCTCCGTATAACTAAATGATTTGTTCATCTACGAGAATCGAATGGTCCATTTGCAAAACTAGTGCCGATATACATGTAAAATCGCTATACAAGTCATAAAACATTAAAATTAGTTTATATAAATAAAAGAGTCATAACTCATAAGTAACATAAAATGTTATCTGTGCACTATCGGCATTGATAAATGATTAAAACTTTAAATAAGGTATTCTTTTTCTACATGAACTATTGTTGGAATAAATTAAATTGGTCAAACAATATGTTGCTATTATGGTTTGCCTAAAAATACGTGTTTTTTACATCTACGCCAGTCTGACAAACTAGTAAATTTAATTAAATTGACGATTTGTATTTAATTTTATGTAATAATATGTATAATAAAAACTTTGAAGTGTTTATTTTTTTCCCAATCTATAACTTAAAAAAACTCTATTCGGTACTTATTTAAATTCGATAGTCTTCAATCGATTTCCTTAGATGTGTCCATAGAAATAATTTAGAGCTGTCGACTTAACTGAATAGTTAATCGCTTCTTCGCATTCGAATTGACAACATTCTTCCCACACGATTATTCAAATTTGTTTGCTTAACCACTGTTGTTTTTCGTAAATATTAGTATTTTTTAGTATTGTCCATGTATGGAGGCATCAACGAAGTGTTATTTCAAATAATAGTTCTGCTACAATATAGTTATAAACCATTATTTACATAGAAAAGTTTGTAGGCGAAACTAGCCGTTTATAGTAAGCATTATAACGTGATTTATATAGAACTAAAAAATTGATCGTTTCGTCAATTTATGAGCATTTTTTTTAGAAAACCTCCTATAGGTTTTCAAAATGAAAATATAGCGATAGAAATTTTAGCAGCATAGTTAACAAATACTTTTTCTTGTAATTTATTTTGGCTTTCAAGTATTTTTTGCTTAACATGTCGCCGTATAGAATATTCAAAGGTGTCGAAATCATAGAAATCAACACGCGCTCACGTATTTCGCAAATAACTGTTCGTTTTTTACAACGGTCACCATCGGTCATGTCGATTACGAGTACGCGAAATTCCTGTGACCATATCGACTGTAGGAAGACGCTATTTTTTACTACAACTGTGACCATGCCATGGTATCGAAAGATCTTTCTTAGGAGCACCGACGCCCTCAGAGAATTCCGTTATTATTGGATTTAAAACGAGTAAAACGTGGACCTTGAATGAACTTCTTTATATTAAAACACCCGCATATACATGTGACCGTGGCCCCGGGCGCGTTTAAATCCCATTCATGTTGCCCGAACCTCATCACGACCACTAGGACAACGACGACGAACAGCTCAAAACTTCGCCCACGTACGTCCGCATATTATTTTATTATTATTGTACATTATTCCTCTAAAGAGATAGAAAACTGTGTACGCACACAAAACACACTATTATAAAAACAACCGTGCGTATGTCTGTGTGTGTGTATATGTGTACATCCGATCGTTTTGTAGTCACGTGAGTCTGCCGGAGAAGTATTTTATTGTCCGCATAACAGTTTATACATGTAGAGAGGTATAATAACATTGTGAGTATCTGTTGTACGCGCGGGGAGACACACACACACTCCAAGTGGGGACGTGGCTTAGGTGCGCCCCCTTGAACAATATTGTCCTCGAATTTTTTGGTGGGTGCTATATCGAGTGGTACACTAAATTTATTGTCGAATAAGTCGAACGAATTCACACAAGGAGACAACATAAATAACGTCTAATAAAAATACAATGTATAAAACAAGCGATGCAATCGTTATTTTTCTCGAGCACACGTGAACTTCGACAAAAAAACAAGTTTAAAAAACAGTAAACTATGAAGAAATCGTAATACGAATAACAATTACAAGTTGGACTCGAGATACATTTCAACGTTCAAACTAAACGTTTCATTTGACATTGAAATTTGGACTGGTTGTTTTTAATTGGTTGACTATGAGAATTGATACACTTTAATAAATACTAATTACAATTATTGTCAATGAATTATTTAGTTTATTTACCGAGATACACGGTTGGTCAATACACGACCAAATATTTAAAGTTTCAAAGCTACGCATATTTTTTAAGATCCTTAAAAAGAAAAGATTATGATCTAAAATTAATAAAACCGCTACTCCAATAACATAGGCCGGCGCCTATAGCGTAAACAGCAGTAATGTCGTGACTTGAACATGTTTACATTTGCATTTTTCCGAATAGTAACTGTTCAAATTCTACATTGTAATCAATGGAATATATATTCTATAGATATAGTAATTTAATTTAGATAGAAATAACATTTTTCGTGGAATCTCAAAAGTTTTTCAAATAAACAGTAAAATCTCAGTTAATCGTAAAATTTTTTATAACTTGCCGCAATTTTAAAAAAACTACTAACTCTGTTCTAGTAAACAGAATGGGGATAAATAGGTGAATATAATAGGTTACATTAAGTCGTTGCCCTGTAAAATATATTTTGATGTACGAGTAACATTTTTGAGTAATCAACCCGGAAAATAGTGTGTAAACTAGTCTAATTATCCTCTACAATAATTTTATTATTGCTAAAGGACAGCACCTCGCGTATAAATGAGTTTTTATATGTTAAAAGTAATTTATATTGTAATGTTTTCCTTCACACCGAAAGACGCGTAAACGTGGGCGAATCACACGACATAATTAATCTATTAACTGATAATTATACGTGACATGAAAGAATAATAAGTAATGTATTCCTGGCGCTGAATTAATTAATAAGTGTATGCATTATTAAGTAATGCGTCGATCGATTTTCACAACTAACTTGTTCTAACAAGACGCATATTGAAACTGAAAAACTATTTCATTTCAACAGTATCCATCATTGGACAGCTTACCCTGAAAAATGATAATTGGGTGAAATACATTCATTAAAATGTGTTCATATTTTAATATTGAAAATAGTCTGATGTAAACTGAAAGGTGCCCAAAGAGTTGAAATGTTTTTTGAGATATTTTTATAATACCGTTGCAGCCGAGATGATACAAATGACTTCAAACTTCCCAGTGAAACACAATCGGATGGAGAATTCTTGTTCAGTGGCTGACGGTGAAATTCCAGTCACAGAAAAATCTCCAATAACACATCCGATGTTTACAAAAATATATACTAGTTTTCATTTCTGTGCAAACACAATGAGCCCATATTTACTCGGCTATTGTCTGTACGCACATTACTGCCAAGACAATGCTGTGTTTATTAACAATGCCGTCCAGCTCCCTAGCACAATTGCAACACGTCTCGTGCATTGAAGAGAGCCGGTTTACTTTTCTTGTTCTTCGAAGAGGCTCAAAGTCAATAATTACTATTGGCCATAGAGGTGTTTTGAAGAAATGAACGCAAACCCACACCTTGTGACGTTTAAAACGTTCATAGAGAATAGCATATTTTAAACGATTTCCAATTGTTGGTCTCTGCAAACTATTTGGCAGTACAACTCTTACGAATATTGCGGTGAAATTATGAAAATATTAGTAAAATCGACCCAACCGTGTAAGTTGTAAGCCCGACGAAACATTTTTAAACGCATTAATGTGTTTGTTAATTAAAAATAATTAATTGCGAAATTGTTTTTAGTTCATTAAATCGTCGCGATGAGCAACGAAATTCGTTAGATTCGTGTAGGACATCCTTCTCCCTGGAAACAATAATTCCGGCGGCCCGCGCATGTCATGATGATGCTTAAAAAATTCGCTAAAAAAAACTCTCCGGTTTGAAATCCTTACAGAGATTTGATACCACGCGGTCAACAGGACGGTGGTCGGCGTCTCCACAGTAGCCATTGAGTCGGTCACGGATGGTGAGTAAGTTGCGATAGGTAAAATATTATGACTGTTGGCGCGGACAGCGGGTGCACTGCAAACGAGATGCGATCGCAGCCCATTGCAAATAGACTACGGATCATGAGATTTTGATCCGTCAGCTTAACCGTCGTGCAATCGACACACGAGTGTAACGATGTCATTACGGTGCACGTGATCGTTACAGGACAGGCATAAGGAAAGCGCGAGAGAAAATGTAAAACGAACAGAAGAAGAAGAAGGACGTTGGATACTATTGGCAACGGTCGGGCGCCTGGTCGCACGTGACTCGAAGGAGTAAAACGGGTATTGCTCGCCCGACATATTTAGTCAGAGCACGTCACCCGTTAATGTCCCAACCTTGACTCGGCTGACGGCAGCGGCGGTAGAAGGGACCGCACTGACCGGCGAGTGCGGCCAAAGGATTTGTAAGCCGGAGACATGTGCGTGCGACCTGTGTAGGAACCTCCCGCGTCGTCCAGTGGGAACGCCGCGTAAAGGTAGGCGCCTGAATTCATTCAAAAACTCCGCGGCTGTTCCGCCGGCTGAGCTCGCCCGACGTGTGCGCTGTCCGGTTCAACGTTCGCTTGGCGGTGCGTTACCGACGCCAACAGCAGCAGCAACAACAGCCTACACCGTGCGATTCACCGGCATAATGGAACTTTAACGAGGAACGTGTGCTGAACCGCAAAACAAATTTTTCACGTTTTTCCGTCCGTTTGTTACCGCCGCGGAAAGGTGTCGGCTGTTATTAATTAACGTTATCATTGTGCTTGAAAAAATAATAATCTAAAAACAAACGGAAAAATGGAATACACGACGCTAAATATGAACACCGCGCGTTTATTTATTATAATACATGATATTGTTTTACTGTATGTTTTATAGGCAACAGAGCGCGACAGAGTCGTGGTGCCAGTGAAAACAATGCAAAACCGGCAGATGTTGGTTTTGTTTTATCTTTATTTTTTTAACTTCCTTCGCGCGTTATATTCGCTACAAGCCTTACACGCGAGTCACAATAGCGCTCGTTATAGTCGTCTTACGTTATTTTGTTCCACGTGCAAACGGCGGCGGCACACGGAGTTCATTGAAATCGGAATTAACGTTAAAGGGTTAATTATACGCGTGGTGGATAATTTTTGTTGCAAACCGGTCGACTGCTGTTGAAAGGCCGCACGTAAAGTGCCCGTGTAGTTCCGGAGGCTGAGAGTTTGGCATGAGACCAATTTATCGACGTGTACTCGCGAAGGTCACGACGAATCGAAAACAAATTTCGTTGTCATCCCAATCGTCTGTGGTTTGACTTGAGCGTACTAATCTCGGAGATCTTAGTATCATTTTTTGTCGTCCGCAGTGGGCGCCAGAATCAACAACAACATCATTAAAAAATATAATAATAATCACTTATCCGATTGACACTGCATATTTTTCACGAATGACGGGGCAGAATAATATTCCAGTGAATCTCTGCCAGAGATCACCTTTAATTATTATAGACTCATGTATAATGTATAACTCTATTTGTAGATGTATTAGGTGCGCTAAATACACGACTAAAAATGATACAATGACATTTATGTTAAACATTATAATAGCGATTGTTGTCGTGAAAATTATGCAATTCAGTTCATACGCTTTGTTACTTTCAATGCCGAATCACGGTCACCAAAAATAATTCATACCATTTTAAAGGTTGTAATCCATTTTTACGGGAGAGTAATAGGGAATTATTCAACAGGGAGTGGAATTTTTTTAGTGATCAAATTTTATTTATATTTTTTTTTATCATCTAATAATTTTGCACCCGTCTTTTGAAATGTGATGGTCGTACGAAACAATGCAATGAACCTGTTATAACAATATGAATTTTAAACAAAATTTAGTGTTTCCTTATTCTAACAGGCAATTCGGCCTGAAAATCCTTTCTAGGATTTTTCCTAAAGTTATAAAACATTTTTTTTACATAATTTGTTTAATTTATTATCTGATAGCAGTTACTTTTAGATGTGCTTTACTTTATTGATTTCATATATTTATCAGTCAAATTAATTTTTTACCATTAAAAAATAACTACACGTGTAATTTTATAAAAAACGCATCGATGAATTATTTTATTTCATCGCGATAATATTTAACGTATCAAATAATTTTTGTGTTATTTAACGATGTTTGCGATGAATGAGTTTAATGATTTTTCACGTAAAAGTCAATCTCGTTCGTTAGGTTTGTGCAGAACATTATTAACCAAAAAAAACCACACAACTGACTCGTAGAGATTTTAAACGTACCCGACAGAACTAGGATGACTTTGGAGAAGGTGTTATCACACTGTGCCTGGTATGTCGTGTTTCTGTCAGTTCGGTTAGACGGAGGTACTTGCTCTCAGTCAGTCCTATCAATCTCATCGAGCAATTCCCGTGTAGCGACCACTGCACGATATCCATTAATTTGTTTATTTGTACGTGTGTAACAACTATAACGTCTGGCACAGATGATCGGGGCGGCGTTGGTTCGTTTGCATATTCATGAGACGGGGTTGATACGGCGGAGAAGCAGAAATAAAAAAATAATACCGTCTTGGCTGACGTTTCTGTACAAACCATGTGTAAATACTTAATAATAATATAATGGTGTGTATTATTATAATGTGCGTGTAGGATACCTAAAAACCACTTTCGGTGCCGAGGTGGTGGTGGTGGTGGTGGCGGCGTCGGCGGTTGTAATTTATCGAGCGGACAACTGCCACCGGAATTAATCTCGGACCCCGACAATTGCCGGCCGTTTATGCAAATCGAATACATAGGCCGCCGTCGTCACCGCCGCCGAACGCATTAATATTTTCTTCCCGTACACTTCTATACCTATATAAAGGTACACACAAACAAGTCGAGTGTTTTTTTCCCCTTTCGAGTCGCTTTTTACCACACGTCTTCTTCTTATTTCTGTGTCCTCCATCACCGTACGCACGGCAATCCGGTAGCCGGGATGAAATCCAATACTATCCGCCTACCGCCTCACGGCCGTACGCTGATAATTAAAAAAGCATAATAATTCAAAAACTGGCTCCTGGAATTACCTGTCCGCCCGGAGTACCTACGCATCGCTATTATTAGTTTTCTCTTTTTTTGATTTTTATTAAGATTTTTCCTCGGTCAAACGTCCGTCAACGCCTTTTGAACGGTTCTCTTTTACCAGCCCCCAGTAATAGTGACCGAAATTACAATTTTCGACGGTACACTTAAATCATAATAACGACGATGTAATGAATATCGGAGCGGTGTAAAGAGATTATCGGCAAGTTCCTACCGAGAATAGCTCGTGCTCGAATAGGTCTCATACGTTAACCAGTGTAATGGCTTCCGAGGATAGCGTTGTAATGATGATTTACTTGTTAATTATTTTTCGTAAAAAATAACAGTTTTTACAATATATTATTGTGTGCTTCATCATGCGATACATATTCCGTCGTTCGAGAAGGATATGTTGCCGTCCGGAGATTTTTTTTCGTGGTAATTAACTACTTTGAAGTTCATTATTGGTGTAATAGGCCACTAAATCAAGAGACTATGTCGTTGAGTTTTCCAATGCTTGGTTGAACATTACATTTGAGAACTATGAGTATTATTTTTATTTTTAACAAGCAACTAACTTCAAGTTGTTCGAAAAAAGTAAATATTACGCAAAAATATCGCTTGTTTTCTCGATAAAACAATGGGAATTCTTAATAACTTATCATTGTTAGTGGTCATATTCAGTCAAAATCAAACTTCATTACAGATACTGTTATTAATAATCATGACTTATATTGGCAAAATAAACGCAACACATTTTAGAATAACTATATTAAATATGAATATAATATATTATATTTATCCATTCTGTGTCACAATCTCATGAGTAAAAATGAATTTGTCACCTCAGAGAACTAAATAACTGCTAATGCGGTATTGTATTGCTATTAAAATAACTTATCGATTGACAAACAATGATCAGCTGAAACAATATATAAATACTATACTTAAACAAAACTTAAGCTATTTAAATCAAATATTTGATTAATATTTAAACGAATTATTTTATTTAGCTTCAATTACAGTTTGATAGTGTAAATTTCACACAGTTTTAGTGTGATAAATTATTTTTACCTAGATCATAAAAGCTCAACTTGGCCGATATTGCGAAATGATCGACGACAATCGCAGTGTTTGATGAAAACGGCGTCAATGAAATTTCGGTAGTCTACCGGCTAAGGATAGTGGTAAAGTTCCGAATAGAACTGCTAGGAAGTTAACGATAGGGGAGGGAGTCTCATAAACCGAATGGCATACAATCACACCGCGTGCCCGCTTATTACTCACACACATAACCATAGTGTGGTAGTCATGGCGACCAACCAGCGCCATTTGCATATTTCCCCCCAAAAATCGCTCAAAGCGTGTTGTTTTTTATTATTATTATTATTATTATTATTTTTATCAATTTTCACGTTGTTTCGGTTTGTTTGTGTCCTCGTGGAACGCCTCCAGTACGAGACAACCAAACTTTTGACTAGTAAACAAATAAATATTGTAGAATTCAGACAAACGGTGTGTTATTCTGAAATTATTTGTTTCGCATTGCGATCCGACCGAAAGACGCTACTCGGCGGAGAAGGTGACCAGCGATGTGTAGAGGGCTAATGACAAAATCGTGTTCAGCGGCTAGTCGTGACGCGGACCGTCACAGGCACCGGTCTGTCCCACGCAATTGCACGCCTTCTAGGACCACGGCGTGGGCTGCCAAAAACTCATAGTTATCCCCTAGACCTTATGATTTTTTTTGCTAATCCAAATTTAATAAGAATCATTTTTAAGATTATAGTACGTTTTCGACGATGATATACTTAAAATAATCTGGAGACGAGATATTATTTGATTTATTTAAATTTCACGGTTAATGGAATATTTTGCAACAAATCTAAACGACCTTTAATGGTATTAAAAAATAACTAATTATGTGAAATCCTGAAAAATACTATGTATGTTGGGTTAATTTTATTTACTTTTGACCTTAATAGAACCTTGCATAAAATTGATTACCACGAATGAAAAACACTTTTCCTAGTTAACAAACCTGCAATGAAAAAACTGTTAAGTTTTATTTATTATGCTTAAATGAAAGTACGTATCAGTTAATTCGACAGTGAAAAATCACTTTAAAATTTTAATAATAAAAACTTAGAACAAAATAGTTAAGATCATATGGGCAGGGTTAAAATAACAAATAACGTGGTGGTTAATTAAATTTTAAACAGGGCTTGAAACCGTTTTTATAACGTTATAACTACCGACAAAAAACGTATAACATAGTTCAAACGAAATAAAACAAAAATCAAAACATAAAGCTATCTTTCGTTGATTTACTAATCGATTTGAATAGAAATATGTAAGAGCAATCTTGTTGTGTACAATCTGAGGCGATGGAAGATGTGTAGGAATAAAAAGAGCAAGGAGAGTGGAGACTGTATAAGGTACTAAACAATGATAAAAATGTAACGCACGTATTGTTATAAATATATAAGGAATTAATATAATCAACAACACAGTTATTGTGGTACAAATAATTTGGACGAGAAGTTATTTAGTACTAAATGGCACAATGACGCAAACAATACAATTAATTACATAATATTAATCTAACAACTACAATTAAACGTCAAAGTAATACTCATCTAATTGGTCTGGTCGATGATTTGAAGTTAGAGTAGATTGAGGAGAAGGGTAAAGGAATGGACAACACATCGTATCAATGGTCATGCTAAGCTTAATGACAAAAATTGGATGAGAAGAGCTATGAATACATCGATGATTGGCGAGAACCAAAAACGGAATACAATATAATCCATAGCTTTTTAATTATTTAAAAGGTATAACTCAATGTTATTGTTAACGTAAATCAGAAATAATAAATAATATTATGTAGAATGTTTTTTTCCTAACCTAACAAATTTGAATGAAGTATCTTTTTTTTTGTGTGTGCACTGTTTTAAAAATTTCTTGTGAGCAAATAATAAAAACTTAAGGAGATATAAAGTTCACAGATTTTTAAAAAACCCTTAGAAGTGCTAAATTTGAAGAAATCATAGAAATCCTAATATTTAAAAAGTCTTATAAATGCAGAACATTTTTGACTGCCATAATAAATGCTTCGTTGCGAATCTGTATATTGTATTTTAATAGAATTTGTTTGGAGAATCCCTTTATTTGCATAATTCACTTACATTTTTAAAAATATATTTCAGTTTTGAAAAAATTCTAAGTTATTAACAAAAAAATTAATTACTTGAAAATTAATAAATTATCTTTTTATCTTTTAGTATGTAACATAGCAAAATTTTCTATTAAATAGTCCCATTTTAGAATATCTTCTATAAATAACATATATATATATATATATATATATATATATATTATAATTTAGTAAATTTAGAGGACTATGATCATATTATTTTCTTAAACACATAATTTTTAGACACTATAATACTATTTTATTATAGAAGTAATATGCAAAACAACAAAATGTCATTAAATATTACTCGTTGAAAAAAATTGTAATTTATTTGGTAATATTTAAAATAATATTGTTTTAATTATAAAGTAATCATACCTAATTAACTCAATATTGGTAGTTTTTAAAAATTAGTTAATCATTAAATGCATCTCTTAATTTTTGAATAAAATTTTTCCTGTAATAAACATAAAAAAAATAGGTAAACCAGAATACCAAGTATCAGGTCAATAGCCTATAGGTAACAAGATGGTCCATTGAACATGTTTTTTTATTCGATGTTTTTTAAATTCAAATTCATAATAGATCTTTCCTCGAGATTTTTGTAGATTTACCATAATGCAAACGACAAATGTATATTTACACTATATATTCATACGTTATAAGTGTGCGTTATATGTTTTATCAATAAGCCATGTCAACGTATACAGAAAACGATACGGCCGTTGACATTAATAAATATCAACTAGTTACACTATTTAGCATAATATCAAATTTAAATAATTTATTTTAGTACCATAAATGTAAATTATAATCACAATGTTTTTTTTTTAGTTAAGTAAACACGAAAAGTTAAGTATGTTGATAGTTTTTAAATAAAATTTCGATTTTACGATTTTATATTTTTACTAACCGTATAGTAATTAAAAATATAAGTATACTGATGTGACTATGATATTTTTAAGTAGTTGACATTTAACAACTAGACTTTCATAATTAACACATACGCTTTATCGATAAAAGAAGATTAAGTATTATAAGTAACCCAATTAATTAAAAATTCTACTAATAATTATAATTCAAAACTTGTTATAGACTACCCAATTCTTTAGCCAATTTTATTTTATTTCGAAAGCAGTTTTTTTATGTTAAGGTAGCTTCGTTTGGAAATGTTGTTTATGTTTTGAGATGTTACTCCGAATTGCGAAATTTTAGTGATTAAAAACCTCCAATATATAAAATACATTAAATTAATATACATTATCACATTATAAAAAGTTACCTAGAAAGTGTAGAAGGAGCAGTTTAAAGCTATAGAAAAATGTTTATTTGAGATCATCTTCTACTTTAATAGAAAGTTAACAATTTTACTTAAAACAGTTCAAAATAATGTTTATTTATTTAAAAACTACTTTTACTACTTTTCAATCACTGAGTTATTTCTTGAAATATATCTAATTACTACGGTAATAAAATGATCTAATAAAAACTCAGTACAACAGAGATTTGGCCAAGTAGAATCCTGGCACATTATGCAACAGTAGTATTGATTGAAATCCGTCAGTGGTTATCATCACATTTCATAAAACGCCTCGATTCGAACGTGTTATGAGAAAATAGTTTTGTCGAATTTGAAAATTTGTGTTTTTCTATATGGTACTTTGAAAAGCCTTTTATTAAAAAAATAAAATAGAAAATATTTTATGAATCAAAAATAACACATTTTATATTTCACGTATTTTGACCGTAGCAGCTCCGCATCTCGATTCTGATTACAAGACACATAAATAGCTCAATCGAAAACGCGCCTTGCCTCAGAGCAAAAGTATCGAGATTCGATTCCAATGTTCTGCACTATATAAAGTCCACGTCTATTTTCAGAGATAATATAAAATGACAATTTCTATTTTTCCGTAAAACTTAATGAAAAGTAAAAATATACTAAAAAACATTTATGCCCATACCCTTAAGAAAGTTAAATATGAATAAGACTCATTTAGAAATGCAACATTTTTTCAAATAGCAGTGTTCATTCTAAAGAATATTAAGGGAAGGTAAATAAAATCTATCCTAGCTAATTATGACATATGTATATATATATATATAGATTACAATTTTGCTTTTTCTATTGAATTCTAACTTAAGGTGAATATAACCGAAATTTTTCTCTAGCACAATAGCATCGCAGCGTTTTATAATGATTTTTATCACTGTCGGATAACAATCTATACTAGCCCCTCTGAGTTGGGTTCTTCTGTCTGTACTAGGTTTTTTATCTACTTAAAATTTCTGTTAGTTCGTATAGTTGAACGTGATGGCGTCGAATTGGACAAAATCACATAATAAACTGATATAATATATAAAAAGCGGCTTTTCTAGTTCAGTCGGTACCGTATCGTGTCTCGATGCGATGGTACCGTAGTTTGATTCTGTTGCACTGGGCTCTGTAAGTTTTCCTGATTAGCATAAGCAATAACATTTAGAGATAAAATATACGTAAATAAATAATGATAATAATAAATAGTGTTTGTGACTTTATGCATCTATAAAGTTTATTTTGGTCATCCCGAGTATGTCATTGATAAATAGATGTTCGTTTTTGTTAACCTTAATTAACATATATATATATTAATTAGGATTTTAATTCTAAGGGGTGTGGGAGGATCATTTCCACTAGAACAGAAAAGGTCCTGTCGTTTATAAATATAAATTTTTATGGAGTTGAGTGTCCCAGAAGTGGTCCAAACAAATTTTCTAAACACATAAAGTACCGGACCCAAATAATAATAATAATAATGTTAACAATTAAAAATTGTATAATTCTTTTACAGTTTTTATCTTTATTTACAGGTGTATCAAAATGTCAATTCAAAATTATTTGGGAGCTCCGTATTGAGAACTTATCTCGATATATACGTTTTATCTGAGATATTTCAGCGAAAATAAAACAATACTCATGCCAATAAGACAATAAGAGGGAATTCGCATATGGGCTCCGGTCGTGACATAGACGGGCGCCCTTTGCTTACAGAAATGACCACAACCGCTACTGTGCACCCGGTAGCGACCACTTGCTTACACCGAACGATCACATAATAGGTAGCACATACAGCCTCCCCCGCGCCTGTGTTATTTATGCTTTTATTGTTGCATAGACCATCGTCATGGGAGAGATCGTGATCAGGTTTTCACCGGCAAATCGACTACACGAAGATCACGGCTTTATGCACTTGCCCATCCCTGCCTTGCTCAATATAAGCGCTCTTTGTACCGAATTTGGACACACCACAGACAACGTAAAACTATGTATAATATGCATACGGTCGGCTTCAATGTATAATATACACGATCGTTTTTGCTCACGAAGAAGTAACTGGAAAATATATAAAATATTAATGAAACTATGTGATAGTAGTTATTTTATACAATACCATTTTATTCTTTTTTTTTTGATAAAATAAACCCATGATCTTTTAAAACATTTCAAGGATAAAAACACAATAACTAGAAATAAATATCGACTTAGAATTTCTTCATTGAACATATCAATGTTAATGTGTGAACATTCACAAAGACTCTATAATTTATTTATTTTATATTTAAATAAGATATCTTTATTTCGCTCTTTGGTCTATCACTACTGAGTATTTTTTACGTAGTGTTAAATGTTGAAGGAAGAAGAGGTAAAGGAAGACAGAGATGTTATTGAATGCGATATGAAGACGGCTGATATGGTGTAGATCATGTAGGAGATCGTGTCAAGTGGAAGTTTTAAGGATAAGAAAGACCGAACCCAAGTAGTTGGGATAAAGGCGAAGAAAAAGAAGAAGACATGCTGTTAAACGCAAGAAATGAGGTAATTTATCTCAAAATTAAAAACATTTATATTACAAAACTTATTTTTATAGTGGTTCAAATTTAGTCTGAAAATATTCTTGCAAATATTTGCAAGAAAAAATTTAAAATATATAAAAAATCGAATGATGAAAATATAAAATATATATTAATATGATCAGCATGAGTTTAAGACAATCTTGACATTTTAGAAACTTTAGGAAACACCATTAGTCGTTCAAGTAACACAGAAAGGATTCATCCGCACAATCCTATTCGGTCACAAAGGTAGCCCTTTTATTTTTATTCCATGTAGTTTTTATACAAACAAAGCAATCGCATAACTCGCGATACAGCAACCATAGGTCCTTACAGCACACTTGATTTATGGTACTGTTTTGCATAAATATTTTATTTGTGTACTTTATAAAACCATACATAAATGTCACACTATACTAGTTTACATTAATTAATTATCACCAGGTTTTTAAAGGAATGTTTTTTTACAGTTCAAATAAATTTTTTTTTGGACCAATAAATCATACATTAATGGTTCACGTAGTTTTAGGAAATGTTCAATGCTATCGATTCCTAAAAATCTTCTATAAATGTATCAAGTAGAATAACCACAATGTACCACATTTTTTAAATTAAAAACTTTATTTTTTTTTTTGAGCTATACAAAATGTAATTTATTTTTTATTCGAATTAAATTAATTTACTACCAACACTATAAGTACTGTAAGTATAATTAGAGTAATTATACTATCAAGAAAAATTATTAGACTTTTAAAAATTAACGAAAATCAATAAATATATTATTTTTAAATTTGATCTTGAGTAATCGATTAAAATATTTATTAAAAACATATAATAAATAGAATGGATTTTTAATTAGATCATTTATCTTAATAAATATGTTATTTTCTGATAAAGTCGAGTAGATCTCTAGAAGAGTTAATTTGAATATTGATTGATTAGTAGTTTTGAAAATAATTACTAATTTATTATTAAAATACATTAATTTAGATAATTGCTATAATGCTACTGAAATATTACAAATATATGTAAAATACAAATGAACTTTAATCAGCCAATACCGTTTCAGTTGTTTTGATTGCCTACACAAATCAATATAACGGCGATAAGGTTCTAACATAATACTAAACTCCTTTGGGAATACAATGTCAGAGTAAAAGCTGCTGTTTTCCCCTTTTAAATTGTTATTGGACATCATTACGAATCGGCGTGAGGGGGAGGAGATCATGTGTAGTTGGAATAAGCGGCCTTAAGACCCCGTAAGTATAATAGGGGACGGTGACTTTTAACAGAAAAACACATACACCTCATGTTTGGAATAGCGTGTCGTTAACCTCAACCCGTGTGCCGGTGACCAATTAAGGGCGCGGTTACCGAAACCTCCGATGACCCTCGGACACATAAAACACGACAGATACGTAATTTAATGATCTTAGCAGCCAGCCTCTATCTCTACCCCTCAGACCACCGATCCGTCGATATAACATGGTACACGGCTAACGACTAGTACTTAGACTCTAGTATTGTCCACTAAATGTAAAAAGAAACGAATGGGTTTAAAGGTCTAATGTTCGACAAAACCCTAATGACTTAAAAATGTAAATTACCCAGAAGAGTGTGTCTTAAATTATAGCTAAAACTCTCCGTTTTCAGATAATTCTTATTCTCATCTAAAGCTTAAAAAAAAAAAAAAAAAAAAACTCTGCGATTCGTTAACTGTAATAACTAAGGGGTACATCAGTAAATTAACGTTTGTTTATTCTTCATTAAAAGAACAATTTGTTTTTTATCATAAGTTATTGTAAAATGTTTAAACCATAATTTCCGATTAGACTTCTACTCTGTTCTGTAACTGAGTTATTTTAAAGTTAAGCTATGAACTCTACAGCTTTCGGTATGATCACATGACAATGATGTTTTCAAAGAGAAAAAAACTTCTCATCTCCTATGAAAACAGGCGATTTATCTATTCGGCGATGGAGTGTAAAGCCATTGTCCGTGTTGATGTTGTACAATTTATGCACAATATCAACAATTGACCGATGAAAAATTGGCAAAATAAATGTTAACCATAAATAACGAAAATGTATATTTAAAAAATATTGAAAAAACTCGGCTACCGAGTGCATTAAGCTACCATGCAGACTTATAGTGGCCATTATCCATTGTTGTCCCGGGACGGATCTTATCAGAGAGGCGCGCACCGGTTGATGGCGACCGCCGTCATCGATGATTTGTGACCAATCCCGCCGGCCGGATGTCACGTCTAATTGCGTTTCCTATTCGTGACGTATCTACTCCACACGTATAGGTACACAAGCTCAGAAGAGGTACTACTTCTCTCTCTCTTATTTTTTATTTATTATTATTATTATCTTGAGTCGTCCGATCGCAATTGCGGCGCGGTGAAAGAAGAAAGGGGTTACAGATAGATGTGCTCAATTTTTTTTCGGGGTCTCGGGCACGTATAAAACCGATTTTGTGAGCTCTGCGGAGTCAACAGTCACGAACTGGCGATGCTTATCAAAGTGTCGGGCCCACTGTATGCTTGGATTCGACAAACTCGTCATTATATTCCCTGGGTTACTAGGCGGACGAGCAAGGGGTTCATCTGATAAGACATTTGTGTACGTGTGTTATGAACCCGGCGCGACTCTAAGGGGTAGTTTTTGATTATTTCTCTCGTGCTCCTCCGTTTCCTCGTCTCGTGTCTGCATTAACACTGCTAACGGTTGACAGTAAAAAATAACGCGTATTATGTATACTTATGCATTTATGAATGTGTATACATTTTTTAACTGAATTTTATTGCTTTTCAGTTTGGACATCACTTCTCCTTTACGGAAACCTGTCTAGACAAAAAAAAAAAAAAAACAAAGAATGGGTTATCTTTAAGCAGATGATAAATAAATATTATTTAACTACGTCACGTTTAAAATAAGTATCGGCCTCTTTTACTTGTGTACCGGTGTTTTTATTCTAGAGAAAAATAAACTTATTTTAATAGCTTATTTGAGAAATTATTGAACAATCAATAGTATTTTTTTATCACAAGTAAATGTCGACATTTCAATCGGATTTCTTATGATTATTTCCATAAGTATTATTATACCATATTTACATTTCCATAAAATCTTTGTAGAAATACCTCTGATTGTATTTTCGTACTAAAAATTAAAAGTGCTTTTTATTTTTCAAAATTAAAAAATGAAATCAGAATTTCAAGAAAAAACAACTAGTTTCAGACATTTCGTGTGAGTTTTGCTATTGGACAGCCGAGCAAATTTGATTTTCAAAGATTTTCACACAAACCAAATAAGGAGAATTATTTTTTACCGAAACATCATTTATTTCGATTAGTCACGCGATACCAACCCCGGTGACACGTCGTACATGTACAGATTTTATTTTAGAAAAAAATATATTCTTTTTTTCTATCCCGACAACATTCGTACGTTACCAGTACTACAACACAGTGCAAACCAATACACACTGTTGTTCGTCTCGATAATTCTAAACAGACTGTCATCATCAGCGGTGACGCGAATCTACACAGTCGCTGCCGTTGACGTGTTGATTTCACACATGTATGAACCCGGAAACGTCAAATGGAACCATAGCTCTTTTTTCACACATAAAAAAATTAGATACGAGGACGAATTTTTTTAATTTGCTCTTGGCGCACACAAGTGTGCTAGACACTGAGATGAAGTGAACACCAAGAGGAAAACCAAATTTGACCGCATAATAGATTATGTCAAGCCATCGCCGTCAAGTATAATTTAACATAAGATTACAAGTTGCCTATATGAAAACCTCATACATCGCTCGATTGACAGCGCCCGTTTTTGTAAACGCAATATAAAAAAAATATCACACAGAATTACGGTACTCGGTACCTTTTTATTTGGTCGAAAACAAATCTATTAACACTGTATTAAAAATGGCGAGTTTGGGTTTCGTTATGCTGCTGTTACTTAGTGTCACTTGTGATCGATTATGATTGGTTTTGAAAACTTGTAGAGTTTATTTTTCAACATTTTAGTTAGTTTATTTAAATATTAATTATGAGTCTATTGCTATTTTTGTCACTGAATATATAAAATAATTATTAACACACATATTAGTTTCCCATGCGCGGAAGTAATTAGGATATCGTGTTTGAGCAGAGGCATTTATAAACAATTAGTTTCTTTATAAAGTATAGATTATATCAATACTTATATTATACTATATAATAAGTAATATTATCATTATTTTCCAACAAATTATATAATACTTAAAATATATTTTTAACTGCACAACATAAACCGTATAGGATAAATTGAGAACTACAACATTTTCATGTCGAAATATTGTTATTTTTTCATTAAATTTTAAGAAAAAAATTCAGTTTTTAAATTTATGTCCTAGATGTTTAGATACGTGAATTTTTTAACTTACCGAGTAAAAAGTTATGGAATTCTTTTACGTTAAATGATTTTTATAGTTTATTTAATATATTTAATTTGTAAGATTTTGCGTTTTATTACATACTATTATTCTGGAAACCTATAAAACAGTCTGTACCGTTGAAGTATGATATTTTTTTTCATCCTAAAAGGTCTATTAGAAAACTTAGAACGTATATGGTAAGTGATTTGTAGTGTTTGAATGATTTCTGAATATATCACCGAGTAATTATTTAATCGGAACGAGATGTAACAGACATTACTTAGCAAGTATTTCATTGTGTACCCGTGTACCTTTAGCATGAATTACCATGTAGCTAAATATTTCAGAGGATTGTTTCTGCAGCGTCCTATATTGGATTGCTCGTATCCAGTATTGTTATATGTTGTGTGGACCCTGTCTCAGGCACGCAATATCGTTTATTGAAGACGGTGGTATAATAGTTTTAGCGGTTGTGACAATAGTTGTATAGCAGCGGCGATAGGATAACATAGAGCAACATAGCTCTGATGCCAAAGGAGGAGGTGGCACGTCGCTGTCGTTGTCATGCCGTTTCCATTGTATGCTAATCAACTTAGTGATATTGCATTGTTTTCACGAAATGTCTATAGCCGCGTGGCATGGACTTTTTCGGCGAAACAAAAGAGGGATATCCGATCCGGTGGCGGCAGTCGGGGTGGGGTAATTTTCAAGAAAACAAAAAGGGGAAAAACAGGTCAAAAGTTCTACGTTTCCTGCCGTTTGTGGCCAGGTGATGGCAACAGTGTCACGTCCAAATATAAAAACATGGACACGTTTATATGTATAGTCTTCACCGGATGTGTTTGAACGAGTTAGTCAAGACTGACTACGAGAAAAACCAAATAAATGATCAAAATAAAAAAATCGAGAGTAAATCATAGTTAGACTTAACGATTAAAACACATCAAAATCAATTGTATGGGTTAAAAAAAAAATGAAATCGAGACACACAGAAATTAATAAAAATTATAATGATGAAATCGCAGCATTGTTAAAATTAATGATATACAATTATAGTTTATTTGAATATCTATTTTATCAATAATGTCTAAACTAATTAAAAATTATCTTTCTCTAGTTCTCTAAATACAATATAAATAAATAATACAATATTATATAATACAATATAAACTTGAAATTTTTTGAAGGGTAAATGATAATATTTTTTAAATATCATAATGCATACTTATTTTTTTGAAATTATAAACATTTTTTTATGTTAGTTTAAATCAACTATGTTGACACAGGTCATGACCACTTGCATAAATTAATAATTGGTTGATGTCAGAGTAATGTGTTTTACAACTGCTTAAGTATTCATGTGCTTATCGGTCGCATAAAATAACGGTCACAATACACACAACTTACTAATTTTTTCTTGCGAGTAACACACATTAAAATTTTATGATATCAAATAAAATTTATAATGAATAATAAGTTATAATTTATTGCCCCTAATTATAGAATATTCAGATGATAATGTCATAGTTGTACAACAAAGGGAGTTAGTTTTCACCACACACGCTCTGAAAAACTAACGATATCGGTTTTCTTAAGTACAACCAATGGACTTTCCTTAAATAATTTCTCAAATGGCAATATTTTTAATGTTAAATTTGAACCGACAATTATTAATTTATCTAAGGTAATTTACTGAATTCATTTTTAGTGCGATTAATTTAAAAAAATAGTTTGATCCTGCAGATTTTTCAGAACACTAAATTTTCCAATCAATATTGGTCAATTTTAAGTAGCACGAGTAAGAATTAATATTGGATTTATAAAAGTCAGATTCTTCAAGAGACTCGTAGACTGATTTTCAGTGTTTTTTTTAGTTTATGTTAATGTTTGAAAATTTCATTTCACGAGTGTAACAATATTGTTACTAACCAAACACTACATGTCAATTCGAAAAGGCTCAAAATGTATCATGACTTCACTTGGAAATACTATAAATTTCAGTCTTTTGATTGAAAATATGGCACGAGATTTTTTTTCTTTAACGTATGCATATAAACAACTAAGTAAAAATGTCGTAACCGAGTGTTCAGAGGCCGTGAAATTTCGACAATAAAAAAAGTGTTTTTTTTTTACTGTTCCCCTCTGAGCTTAAGAAATGTAAAATAAAAATATTACCGTTTCGTTACACGACTTATATTTAAAGCGATTCAATTAATTTCTCCTCGGGGACTCAAGCAAGTCGTGCGTGTTAGCCGCGACAAAATGTCGTCGTCAGTACTGGAAGATTGCTCGGTGCGAATCAAGTGGTGTGTGACTCTTTACAGGAGGGCTGTATTATTATTGTTATTACTGCCAAGATACGCACACCACCACGACATTAAAAGAAAATGTCTCGGTGGTCGTTGAGGTTTTTATATAGATATTTTTTCGATGTAAAAAACGAATTCGACCAAATAATGGAAACACAAGAAACAACAAAAAAACGGCACACAATTTTCTAAACCAGTGAATACTAAGTCGGCGATTTCGGAACATTTCTGACAACTCATCGCCTCTTTTTTGATGGTGACCATCTCGTTTTGCGGGCACGCACTTGATAACCTTTCAGTTTGAAAAAACCTACTCATCTAAAATTTATTGACGAAATAATGCGATTTAGCTATAATAACGATAACAAAATGTCAAAAATAGCAAACAAAGTATACCTAGAACAGAACATATGAATAATAAAAAACTGTAACAGTTTCCCATTATTCTTATATAATGTTAAAATGTCTAAAGTAGACATTTCAAGTAAACAACGTTGTTTCAAGATAATAAGAATTACCAATTCGAACAAATTATTTGCCTAAAAAAGTATTAGAAACTTTAATTTCAATATTTATTTCATAACGTATTCCGTTAAAAATATAATTAATATTTAAACTTAATTACTAACGATAAAAAAAAAGATTAATAATTGTACTATTGAACAAATGAAACATTGTTCAATTCATGAATATTATTTCAACTAATTTTTTTAAAGTACAACTATTTTTGAGTCTACCGTATACTGTAAGAATCAGAATAAGTTGAGTGATAAATAAAGTCGATTTAGAGACACTGCTTGTTACACGTTTCCACATAAAAATAACTGCGTTGATATGAAAGTTTATCATTGTTACCGTGTTATGGCCAATATGAAGACGTCGTTAGGTTTTTTTATTCTATTTCGAGAAGGTTTATTATTTTATGGGGACTGAGGCGGTTGGCCAAATCACTAGTACGCGAGACTGACCCTTAGGCTAATGTATAATATGAGCTCTGGTTTAAAGACGTGTGGTGGCATGGACAAAAAAGTGAAGCACAATAAGGGAGACAAAAAAAAAAGCTATCCGGGGAAAAGAAAATACTAGCCGGAGCATTTGTCACGTCCTACACATGTATTAGAAGTCACCCTTGCATTATACTTGACTTAAATTACCCCGGGCATATCGCCAAAACATGCGATTTATCGGCCAAACGATCGACAGCCCCTTGGATTATTCTAGCCCTTTTTTTTTCACTATTTATCCTCCTCGTCCTCCAGTCGGCAATAAATCGGAAAACACTACTGCCCCGTTGGGGTAGAACACAAAAGTCGTAGCCGTCTAAAAAATTCATACAAATAATCAGAATTTCCTTTTTTCTCGTTTTCACGCGAAATCGCTCAACGGCAATCAAAAGTAATCGAATATTTGAAAGCGGACTGTTGATTCATAAATATTTTAACCACTCTGGTAATGTGCACACGTTTACTACCGCGGCATAGTTATGGGCAACTTCTATGACGCCCTAGACATTTGTGTACTATAACGACGGTTGTCAGACACAGCTAGGGAGATTTAGGAAATGATGATTATGGTTTTTGAAAAACCTCCCTTAGAACGGGAAAAAAAAAGGTATTTCACAAGGGTGTTACAATGATAGTGGGATGATACGGTTAAATAAATGAAAAAGAAAGGGAAAAAGATAAAAACGAAGGGATTACAATTATTATCACGCGTTCGTGATGACATGTATGGGATTTTGATGTGTAAGTATATACAATGAATATAAAGTGGAATAATAAGGTTTTGCTATGCGATGAGTTGATTGAGGGTGGACAGATAAGTATTTTTCGTATAACTTCCTTAAACGTGGATTAATTATAGTCGGGTAAAACGTACAACTTCCATTGAAAGGCGAAAATAAAACGATTGTGTAAAATACAAACGGTTAATAACTAAAACATTAATTTTACAACAAGACGCGTTTGATCATAAAACGTGACAAACAAATCATTTAAAAGGGTTCTCTTAAGAGAGTTAACGAATATTTAGTTTCGTCGAAAGGGTATTGAATAACGCATAATAGTAGATGGGGTCGATGGACCAAAACAGTGTAATGAACATTGTCGGTTTAGGGCGTTATAGTTATCTTCTTTTGTAAATGATAAAGGAAAAATAGTTTCAGCTGCACGTTAAACCAGTCGACAGTAAGAATTAAGTCGGTCTCGGTAACCGGATACACTGTCTTAAACAGATACTATTGTAATGATACGTTTTTTTACTGAAATACTCTTCGGCGTTATTGTTAACTAGGGTGGTCCGATCATAACCGTGGGCTGTTAACGTTTTATCGGAATGATAATAATAAATAATAACAGTGATTCGATCGAGAGATTACTGATGACCAAGGGATGAATTCAAGTAGTGATGCAGTGTAAAAAACATTTCGTCACAAAGAAACTTTTTGGTAACTAATCGGCCGATCGAAAACGTAGAAATGTCAATAGTATCTCAACGTTATTGAGTTACATTTGAATAGTGTCTATGCAACTGAAATCTATACAGATGTCAACAGGAGATTATTATTCGACTGTTTTCCGGCACTGCACACAATTATTTTCTAGGCCAAAGCGGTCGGTTGTCGTTTAAATGTTTTTTTACTAATAATTCATTTAAATGAGCTTATATGAGCACTGAAAAAAATGTTATGTAACTCGACCCCTTCGATAACAGTATCCGACATCGAGTTCTCTTAGAAAAGCGAAGAATGCCAACTATTTGGCATTCGCTTAGAGGACACGGACAAAGTCCTATGGTATTGATTAAACTTGGTTTCTAAACTGACTACAAGGCGTTCTGACAACTATTTTCTGACTGAAATCCAATAAGAGGATTAAGTTTACGTGTCGAGATGATGCTTGGTTGGGGTAAAACTCAGTCATCGAAAAAGATATGTATTGTCCAACAAGTCTAGTGAGCGTTGGCAAAATAAAAAGAATGATGACTCGAAACATGGAAAAAAACTAGAAAGCTAAAATATCGTCCACCGATGTTCCAATAATATTGTTAGTATCTAGGTCTTTTCCAATCCGGTCGAGTGACGGCAGATGTCTGTCAATACGGAAGAGCGAAGACATGTGTGGACATTTTGTCGCCGCAGTATTAGACCTTGTGAGCAAACTCGGCAAAATCAATCATTTGTACGTCAATCAAGTTTTACTTGTATACCCGTGACAGAATTGTTGATCTTCACTGGAAGTCATAAATCTTGCACAAAAATATTGCTTTACCTTGACGCGAACACATTCGGCGCGGTATGAAATATTTCACAACAAAAAGAATTTATTGGCCTTATTGGCGATCGGTGGGCGATCAATTGCTCATCATCCTACGAGCACACACTCCAAAAGCCACCGCGTGATTAGGTTTAACTGGTGTTTTAGAAGTGACTAATGTGTATAGTCACGTTGATTGATGGAAATAATTATATTTGTAAAATAGTAAATTTATTCTTCAATCGTATTTGAACGATTATTTATAACGTTATAATCTTTAATTTGTCCTTTGTATAAAACCCACTAGATCACTAATTCGGATATTTCATTTGAAATTGTTTTTTATCAAATTAGTATCTTTGAAGCTCCCACGTGTGCGATACATATAGTGTTATTTATGATTCGATTACTATGACCATAAACTATATAAAGAATACACGACCAAAAGAAATGTGATTTAATGTCATAAAGTTTGCATCACCTTGAAATAAAAAACAAATTGCAATTTTAAATTAAATTTTTAACATGCAGTATTGGTGTTCAAAATAAAGAAACAACTTTTTGGATTATTATACTTCAACAAAATGATAACTTTATCAAAAATTATAAGCGTCGTCAGCTAAATCTGAGAAACTGAGTATATTATTTTTGTTGAATTAACCGAAAAATAATATTGACTTTTAAATTATTTATTAGATGGATAATATGCATATCAAGTTAGAGATTAAGTTTATTTATTTATTTTGATTGCAAACAGGTTTATATCTATTTTAAAAATTTTATAAAAACATGTGAAATATTTATTTAGATTTCACATCCAAAATTTCGAAAATGATAAACATCCATCTATTTTTAAAAGTAAACGAATAGTAGAAAATACGTTTAAATATTTCAATTCATATCTATTTCGATGGAATTAAAATATTAAATATCACAAATAACTTTGCTTCGCAGCAATTAAAAAAATAAACGTCAACTATCGAGATTGTTCATATTGACATTGAACAGAGGGATTTAATTACTAATTTTGATCAGATTCTATTTGAACCTGAAAATCGTAATATAGTTAACACAAAAATAGCAGTTAAGCGAATATTAACATTAAAAAACTCGTGACTGGTTTTTCAAAGTACACACGAAGTCGGGTCTCGTGGTCACTGTCGACCATGACCAGATTTCACATACATAACATGGCCAGCCTTGAAATACTTAAGAAGCAGTAGAATTTTTTATTTTATTTTTTGATAAAAACAAGTTTAAACACAAATTAACACGATATTGTAGAACTTTTTTAATTCGCAAAAATAATACCGCTAATCAAATTAGCTTGTTGAGTATATAATTAATACAAATAACTAAATTGGTTGGTATATATTTTTTTTTTATTTAATATGCCACAAAGTAAAGTTAATTATCTTATTCGATAAAATATTCACGACACTGTATATTTTAAATCGAAATCGAGTATTTGAAAATTATCTAATAACACCAACTATAAATCAAATTGTAAGAAGATATATCCGGGAACTTCTACTATAGACAAATTTATGAACACATAAAATACAATGTATTTTATGTTATGTCATAACATATTAAGAAGACAAAATACATTAAATATTTACTAGTTGTGACATAAGGAAATTGTAAAAATCCATTAGTTGTGCATTTTACATTAATTTTATAACTAAAAAAATTGAGTGTTTTTAATACTCGTGCACTTCAAAAGAATTTTGAATCAATAACAAAAATTTATCAATAATTGAAAATGAATGTTCTCAGAATAAATCTATTTTGTAATGATAATATTTCAATTAGTATATAGACTAAATTTTAGGTAGGAAGTCGAAGAAACATATACATTTTCTAAATGCTAATACTCAGTACTTGCTAAATGCTAAAACTAGCTGAGAACATTAATTCGGACTAATAAAAATATGTTACAATTATGTACTCATTATGAATTATGCATTATCATTGAAAATACCAATCATAAATAAATTGTTTTAATGATATAATATTATAACACATCCACAATAAATTAAGTCAAGTCTGTCTAACTAGTATCTCATTTATAAGTTATAATATATTATTATTTTAGCATGATTTTGTTGCTAATAAGATTAAAATTTTAGTTAAATAGCTCAATTAAGAAAAAAAATTCAAGATCACGTGTGTTTGTAATTATCCATAAAAATAATTAACTTTAATGTAAGCCACTGAATACTAAATTTGAAATTTAAATCTGTTACCATTCGATTAGCTAAATGATAACTGACTCATATTTGCTCAATAATAATTTGCAAAAAACAAATAACAACCATACTTGAAAATAATGTTAATTAGACAGTATAAAATCTCATTGATTACTACTTAGTAACGCTTAAAAAACAAGTGTTTAGTCAAGGATAACAAAATTTATTACCATTTTAAATCGATAATAACGAATTAATTTTAAAGTAAATTTAAATAATATGGAAAATTGTAAATTAAAACCGAAAGTACGATATAAAATCTCTTAACTATCATTCATTTTGATGTTATATGAACTGATATTGTAAGGGAATCGTCTAGTTTCAGATCAACGAAACCCAATAGGTTTAACTGAAATAAATAATTTTTTCCGTATTAACTACCATAAAAAAAATATCTCACAAGTGAAGACATTAATTAGAAATGTTTAAAATGAATTCCATTGTTAAAAATACATAACACAAAGTATTTTGCCAAAATGATGCACGTGATGCGCGTTTGGGCCCAAATTTGGTCTCGTTAAGGCCATTGAATGTTACGATGATAACAAGGAAGATGTTTAAGAAACAAAATTACCCATACATTGGCTTAATTGGACGGGATCGAGTGTATTTAAGAAAACGCTTTGGTAATGAAGGCATGGCCAATGAGCAATTAATAAGATCTGCGTAAAACGAACAATTTAAAAGGTTTTTAACTCGAACGATAGCGTTTCTAATGTTCGTAAATTGTATCTGATTGTAATGCGTACAACAAGCAATGAATTGAATTGTTTTCACGATAAACACCACAATCAGTTGTTCGCAGTGTGTTTTTAGAACGCGTTCCATTGTGACGCCAGTGCCGGACTGAACACGTGACCTTAGCGTTGGGCTATTATTTTTTTTGTACGTCTTACGACATCGACTGTTACTCCTTTGAATCTCGAGCTTAAAAAACCGCGCAAATGTCCCGTTGTAACGCGCACGTATTAAAAGACAATCATTCCGGACGGTCGTCTCGCGGGTCTCAAACGGAGCTGAGCAACGTACGCTAAATTCGGATTAAGGGGCCCGTTATGGTTATAATATATACGCGCCGAGTAATTGGCACATCCACCGGAGCGTCTCAGTGTAACGTTTTAATCCGAAAAGTTTCGTACAGACGTGCGGCATCAAATCGCACCCCGGAGACCGTTGTTGTTAGTTTATTTTGTTTTTTATCGCGACCCCTGCTTTAATTCCCGAATAAAAATTAAGTCATCGTCGGATCTTCACGCGCGCCGCGCCTACCCCTTTTGCCCGCTCCTCGAATCCAAAAATACTCGTCAGACGTTTCCGCTCACTTAAACTGCATAACTGTTTGCCGCGGTGTGTATATATTTTACACAAATCGCAGCTGGACGCGGAGTCGAGACGGGCGTAGAAAAAAAAAAAAAAGAAATTAAAAGAATTCCCAGCCCGCCGGGGAATGAAAGGGTTGAACGCCGCTCGCGCAATTAATTAATATAGCCGTTAACTTCATTTACTACTCGAACGGGAAAAACACGAGCCGCCGTAGGACTGCTGCACATCATCACGTCTTCTCCCGGAGCTCACAATAATAAGGGACTGACTGTTGGGAAAAAAAACGCAATAAGTTTTAACACCGCGTTAAGAACTGGGACGATTTATACATTTTGTTTTGCGCCTAATTAATATTTTTCCCTTATTTTTCAGCCCTTGTCCTGTGTTCGTAGTAATGCCGTCTTGAGTCGTAGGCTATAACGAGAATGGAAAAAAAAAAAGGGGTTTTTAAAAGTCAGTAAAACTTATTGGGATCGGTTGGACTCGATCTAGAACATTGCAGTTGGTCTTTATTATTGTACACAGTTAAATGTGACCCAACTAGATAGTTTTTAGATAAAAAAGCGGAACAGGTTTACTAAAATTCTATTTATAATTTTCCTAGAAACAAACAGTAAAAATATTTTTATGGCGTAAGGAAGTAATATACTGTACACAATTATGTAATTTAATCTTTAAATAAATATTCGTGGTTTTTTTTCTTCAGAAAACCTCTTTTTAATGGTTTCCTATTAATCCTGACTACTTGCCCGGTAGATCGAAGAAGATAAAGGAGATGCGACCGCATCAAAACAGTATCGCCGACCGATATATGCAAATCTTGCAACGCATTACACGACACGTTGAACAATTAACGAGTTTACATTGTGAACAATAAATCATTGCAAGGAAGACAAAAAGGACTCTCTAAACGATATCATAAGCGTTGCATATTTTCTCCACTGACAACTCTCCACTCGGAGCTGCGGTCGGTCGGGTTAAGAGCGACGCGCTGTGGTCGTTCTCAGTACACTGGCCGCAAAGTCGTTTTCGACGAAATCGTTTCGGTGCCGGACGCGCAGCCGACACGCGTAACGCGCCGCTCCGTTACGGAACCTATCAAATATTGATGGCGGCCGCGGTGGATGCGTCACACGCGCGCGCACAGGACAACGTCGTAAATCTTCATTTTCGCCGGCGGCACATAAATATCGGGGCCTGCAGGGACGTGGGTTTATACGCGGTTCCCCTTGCGCCATATTTATAACTCGCTCGGCGCGTCCGTCGTCTGCACGCGACACCGCATTCCCGGACGCACAACAATATCGTTATTGTTTTTTTTATCGTTGTTGCCGTCCTCGGCCGTACCGAACGGGATGCGGTGTCTTCCCTCGTCGGCCGCAGCCCCGCGAGAATAACGTGAAATATTATTTTTGGCGGAACCTCTGAAAAATCACTCGGATGCGGTCCGTAACGTGATCCCGCGCACGGCACCGCGGGACAGCCGGAAGGCGACAGCGATCCCTTTTCCACCTGGCCACCGACACCGGCGTTTATTGGAACCCGGTCACCTTGTGCGCGCTTTACAATGGCCTCGTATCGCGCCTAATCTCCGGGCGGACAGCCCGGGCACGTTCCCAGTCAATTATTGCGCCGTTTATACGATTACGCGACCTCGCCGTCTCACACGGTCTCCCATTGTGTGCGAATAATAATAATAATAATAAAATAGGTGTACTAGAGAGAATTCGGCGGTGGGTGCGGCTCGACTGACAGCGACGACGGCATATTACGGGAAAAGGGATTGCTTTGTTGCGCGTGTTTTCCACCGAGTCATAGTATTCCAATTTGTCATCGTATCGCGCCGCCGAGTGTGTGTACGCGGCGGTGGCCGACCGAGGGACGCTGTCGTCGCCCACCGCGTGAATTGCTCGCATTCCGTCACATAAAAGTCGTATTTCTTGTCAGGCCGACCCTTTTATTTTTCTATATATCCGATAGCAATTTCTGCTGTGCTGTGTGTGTATTTTTTTTTTTTCGCCACCCCTCACTTTGGCCGCGTGACCCTTGTTTTTGGGTTTTTTTTTTTTTTTCATTTCCATTGCGCCTGTTTCTCCGTCAAAAAATATTGGAATCGCCGAAGGACGTGTGTCGCCGAGGGTATGACCGACAAACGGAATGAGATTCGCATTTTTTTACCCCATTCCCGTGTCGCCGACCGAAAATACGTTTGTTGGACGTGTCAAACGCCGCCGCCGCCGTTAATAGTTCGGCTCGTGTCTGAAATATATCGACGACGGTTTTCGTGGGCCGAATTCCATTTGTCAATAAATCGCATCGAAAACAAACGAAATTTCTTATTTATTTATGCGTAAAATTCAATCGTCGTTTTCTCGGGAAATATTTCCGAGCGAATAAAAAACAATGTGTCGTCTACACGACGCCGCAGTATTCGTTTGCCCGTAAATCGTCAGAGTTTCACGGCTCGTTGTTGATAATACGCGGGCAGTAAAAAATGTGTTGTGTCATTGAAAAACGAACGGTAATAAAAACGGCTCGCGCCTATTTAAACGTCGATTAGTTATTATAAATTACACGTTGTGTCGGTCAAAGTGTATCGTTCATTCATAACAATAATAATGTGATTACCATTTTCATCTCATATAACTGGCGTTTTTAAGCGCGTTGCCTCTGCCCGTGTAATTGCAGGTTCCAGTTACGCGGAATTATCATAAATAGGAAATAACAATTTGGCTAGAAGGCCTTTTATTTACTCGTGTCCGAGTTGTTGTAATAACGTTATTATACACGCCGCCTTTCGTTATTAGTATAAACTAGTGGCTAATGTAATTGAACGGCAATGTCATTAGTCAATTAGTGTGCACCGGTTTTTTTTTTTTACACACACACCACTGGGAGCTCTGATTTATTCAGAGTACCGGTTTTCTTTATTTATTTATTTTTTTGTTTACATTAACACTCATAAATATTACTGTTATTATTGTGTTTCGGTAACGCTCGAGTAAAACAATTACACAGTCTGAGACCAATAAATAAGTTTGAACAAAAATGCTAACGTTTGCAGACGACAACGTATATGCGGTTTTAAAATCGAATTCATTTTTTATTTTTACCTCTGCAACGAAACGTTTTAATTAATTGGCAATCCAAACGGGACGAACAATTTTTTCGACCACCGTATCGCTCCGACACATTTTTCGCCAATAGTTCAAAGGGTAGACGATTCTACCGGTCCGGGACGTCAGACGTACGCCACCGGCTACAAATACTGAGGTGTAAAGCAAAAACGCTGCGAGTCCTTTCCGAGCCTAACGCGGTCCGGACTAGACCTGTGTGGCCCAACAGTATTGGAAGGGCCGCCGACAGTATCGATTCGCGCCTCGGGTAATCCGACCAAATCTTTAATATTCGTCACTCGTATATCGAAATTAGCCTAGGGCCCGGTTGGTTTTTTCTTCCAGTGATGTGCACGCGATTTTATTAAATATCTCGCTTTTAGGCTTTTTTCTCCTCTTGTCGGCGGGTTTTTTTTTTTTTGTCTGCAAGTCAAACCAGTATTGATCTCTTAGCCTCTATATTTTTTTTTCCTCACTACTATTGCGCTACTACACTCTTCCAAAAAGAACATTCGCCTCTCCTCGCCGCCGCGTCTTTCCGCTGATTGTACGCCGTGCCGTTCTATATAGCCGACTGCCGCCGACCATAATTCCGGCAGTCCCTCCTTTTCTTTGCCCCGAAATGTGGAATTGTTGTGTCCTGCATACAAAGCAGTCTTGCACGCGCGCACCCGCCACGCACGCACCGCTACAGTGTACACGTAACACCCTCCCCCCGTCCCTGCTCCCGTTGCCGTAATCCAAGACCTTTTTCCTTTCTCGAGGAAAAAAAAAATCGTTCCCGTTGTCCTTTAGCTCTCTGCTGTTTCCAGTCCCGGACTTGGCCGTTCTTCGTTCGCCCGCCGTGCGTTATGTTGTTGTTAGCGGTAATCGATACTTTTCGAACATATTATCTCGACACCCGAGTTGGCCGCACCAGCGGCCGGGCAGAGGGGCCTCCTCGCCGGAGGAGAATGCTTTTAGCGAGAACTACGACGACCAAATGTATTTTCGACGCACACCCTAATTACCGTTGTCGCCTACAACGCGACCGACGGGCCCGCCGCTCACGCGCGACGGTGTCGGTCGTTGGAGAGCGATTGCACAACCGCTTGTCCGTCACACCGCTAAGTATGCGTTACGTTAAACAACACCCGCGCGCGTACAATGAAAAAACACAATGCATCGCGGCCGTAATTAAAACCGTCTCCTCCGAACGCTGCACAATAACACTGGCGAACGCGTTCACTCCGCAGAATGTCACTAGCGTAATTATCGAGTATCGACCGATTTGCGTGTGTTATTAGTCATGATCGGAATACGGTCGTACAAGTGAAAACGGAGGATGATAATGATTTGGCATTCTACTAACGGACCTAGAGGAGAAACAGTAGCGGGCGGCGGAGTGGAAAAGCGGAACGGTGTGTGGGGGGTGGGTGAGGGGAAAGCGTATTGTCTACAAAGTTTTACGTGGGAGTGCGACGCCATAGTTTTCTTCTTCTGTAGTGTACACGTGACGTCGTCGTTTTCAAAACGACCGAATGAGAAACCCAGTCACGGACACACATGAGGTTGAATGTCACCTTGTTCGCCGATTGTTGTCTGTCAATCAATCCGATAATCTATAGACGACGACGACGACAAAAAAAAAAAAGGAGAGGTAAAAAAAAACACGTATGAACGAAAATAAAATTCCGTTTCCGAGAACGTTCCGAAACAATATAATAATAAAATAAGCACAGAGCCTGAGGTCGAAACAAGTTTGATGGGAAACCATGTCCTACTGGGCATTGTTAAGTTTATGGTAGCGAGCAAATCCTTCGTCTAATACTGCAGAGAAATTATTTCTATTATAAATCTTAAAAGCGTCGAACGCTCCGAGGCAACTATTACTGTTGCATCTAATTGGCATCAAGTCAAACGAGATACTGACGAAATTATTATTTTTTCAGCTACAAAACATTAGAAAATAAACCGCCAAGTAACTCGTGCGGAAAATTAAGTGTACTCACACGCTAAAACAGTCCATTTAAGTGACTTGTGACACACACGAGTATGTTTTTTAATATGATTTTATTGTAAAAACGACTTATTAAAAATAAAAGTATAGTGAACACCCGACAGCAGATGAGGTATATTTAAGATGTTAATATGATACACTGTAATTTTCGAACCCCACGCAAATCAATTGGATTTTCAAAAAGATGTCAACACTTGCAGTCGAATTATAATTAATACCAGTGTCAATTGTAAATATTTTCATGATTACTGTTTCTGAATGACGTTGGACAGGACTAAATCGCAAGTGTAATTCCGTTATAAGTACTATTTTCGAACAATTAATACACACACACACGCGAGATAATGTAAAAGACGAAAAAACCATTTGCCCGATTATGACTTCGACTGACCGTAATAAATAATTACTGGTGTCGAATTAATTGAATTATGGCGTATTCGGTAATGATAAAAAAAAAAAAAGGTTTTCGCTAGGTGTCTCGTCCGAGGCATAGCTATTGTACAGGATATTAATGATTCGACGCAAAAATTAGTATGCAACTGTTGTAGTGGCAACGAATACAGGTTTCCGACATTTAAATCCCTACGACTTTAATGCGATAAATAATTTACAAACCATAACACTGTTTTTATTTGGTTTTTCTCGATTTACCAAAACGTTTATTCGTTTCACTACAACGTACGGTCTGTTTTTCTGTCGAAATTATCTCTCACAAACATAAACCGCCCCGTTCGTGTCTCATTACTTTAATTAACCAAATCGCGCAAAAAATGGGAAAACAATTTAAGGATAATACGGTTCGGTGGCTCAGATTCAATGGCTTATAAATTACATTTATCGATATTTCGTGGAAACCTAAAGCGAATCGCACAGAAAGTAAATTATGTTGCGCCAGAAACCAAATTCCTTGTGAAAAGTTTGAGTCGGTCAAAATGCAACGGGATAAGACAGAATAAAAAGTAGAAACGATTTGGGGCTACGGATTGAAAAATTTATTAGAATCAACGGTTTTTAGTTTTCAATTTCTACACATAATATTGGGTACCAAATTATCGTGTAACATTTTCAAAATAAATACTAATATTTGTATTAACGTATCAAATTGATTATATTTTTAAAATTGATTGTTAAACGAAATCGGGTTAGGTTTAGAAAAAATACAACTGGGACGCTATCTGAACTTGATGATCGTTGGAAACGTATAAAGTATAACGTCCAAAAAAACGTATCACGTCTTAATGCGCTTTGGAGTAATCTTATTTCGTTGTTGTTTTCTAATAGTCGTCTAACCGACAAAACAAACGTGGCCGAGACTTCTACATCCCCTAGGTCAATTGATACATGTGTGTACCGATGTTTTATGCCCCGACCCTTTTCTGCTATTGTTGTAATCTTCTTTAAAAAGTATCACGCTGGGCGCCGCGTCTCCGTCAGTAGGTTCTGAACGTGAAAGATAAACACGGTCCACTAGAACCGAAAAGGTTAACGCATCCCAGTGAAAAAAGCTACTCGTATTATTATTTTTTAAAGCCCGCACAGCAGTGCATTCGTTAATACGGGTTCTTCTTTATTTTGTTTAGAACACTAACATATTAACGGCCGAATGTCATAACGAGGATGTCATTCGTGGTTCATAGGATGGCATGTCGTGAGCATTATTATTATTATTATTTTTTTTTTTTTACGACCGAAACGTGTGCCAACTCATAAGTGCAATTTCTAGCGAGTTTCAGTTTTTGTCGCAGCGAACTTGGAACGGAAATTTTTTTTTCACCGCTAATTTTATTATCGACTAACTGTACACACCACAAGACGTTTCATTCGGAGCGATTATAAATGTATCGGCTAAACGACTTTTGTTCTGATAACTTTTTACACAAAAAACTGGTTTTTATTGGATTTAAACACATTTATTTTGTGACTAATACACACTTATATTTTTGGAATTTTTTCTAAATAACCAGTCTTTATTTTTTAATGTTATCTATCTTTTTTTTTACTTATCCATCAAATCTTAGTGAAAAATAAAATTTTATTTTTATTTTTTTGGAAATTATTCAACATTTTTTATCGATGCTATTTAAAGTGATTGTGTTAGAACGGGTTCGCGATAATCACATTAATTTAGACGAGTTTTTATAATGAAGGTGATTATTATTCTAAAACTATAGAATTGATTGTCAAACGAAAAAATGAATGCAATTTTTTTCCACTGTACAACTACTTTATCTTTTCATATTATCGTATAAGTACGGTAATTTATTTTTATCATTATGTTAATGATCAAAAATATATTAATTTTTTTATATACCGATCAAGGTAAAATTATTATTTAACAAGTTATCGCATCGTATAAATAAAACATGCAGCGAAACGATAGTTATATTTGTTTAATTTATAAAATGAACCAGTCAATCAAACCAATTAATTTTTACTAATAAGACATAAATAAACAATATAAAATACACATTATGATTGGTCTATTTGAAAAATTACTTTTCATAGTAGACATTAAATAAATTATTTTTACTGAATTAAATACTCAAAATAATTTTACCTTAAATGAAATACAAAAAAAAACATTTTCAAAGAGATTCATAGATTGTTTCTATATTTAGATTTGTTTATTTGATTTTGTCGTTTGACTCCTGGAAATTTATCTATTACAGTATTATAACATAAAAACAATAATTATTTTGATGTTAGATGGATTCATTAAAGTTTAATTAATTCGAATGAGTCCACCTAATATAAAGTTTCTTTGAAAACTTAATTAAGTTTTCAAAGGAACTATAACTTTTTATCAACTACTATAGCTATGATGAGTTAAGTCTCATACCCAAAAACTTACTTATAATAAATTTGACTTGTATATCGACATCTTTTTTTTTTTGAAATATTAATAAACTGCGTTTATATTTTTGGTCAGTGCTTAAATGTCAATAAATTAAAAAATGCTACTTTTTTTGTTTTTACTTGGTCTAGAAATTTTTATATTGCAGTGAAAAAAAACATTACTTTTTACTGCTGACATCGTACTTGGATATTGGCGAACTAGGTATGATCTATATCATTAAACTTATCAGTGCACTTAAGGTACACTGATAAAACATAAACATACAATAGTGACTTGAGTAAGTCGGTCGGGGCGTCGTATCATGGCAAATCAAAGTTTAATTCCGTCCTATCGAACTGATCTGGTTATCTAAAAACAAGTTTTTTATGTACCAGATATTTTTTTTGGTTTTAAAAAACAAGAAAGAAACATTCACGTTTAAAAAGCAACCTCAATGTTTCGATCGGGAACGCGTTGACGTGGAGGTTCAACTCTGTTCTAATAAATTAATAATGTTCTGTTTTGAGTACGAAACAAATAAAAAATTAAAAACGAACAAAATTTAAGGCGTTGTGTCTTAGTGTGCAGATAAAAAGGTTCGATTCCGTTCCAGAAAGCTGGTATTGGTTTTCTATCCCTACTTAATTCAAAAATTGAGTCACTTAAAAAAATACGGTTCCATTAAATCAAAATTGTGGAAACTGTCATACGGTTGAACGACGTCTGTTGTATTTAAAAATACAATAGAATCTAATAAACAAAACTAATCTATGCAAAATTTAGTTTTTAAAATAAACTTAATCAATTAGTATTAGTATTACATAAACTTTAATGATATTATTATTTTCAATAAATGATTGTACAAGTGATTAATAATAATATTTTATGATCTTTATTTTCAAATTACCTAAAAAAAAAAAACTTACATTTTCTCGACGATTAAAGGTAACAAAAAATAACATTTATACCTTTTAAGTAATTAATTATTTACTCAAGTGTATAAATATATATATAGTGTGTTCTAACAAAAAACTCATAAAAAAAACATTTCAACACAATTTTTCAATATCGTTTCACGAGCGAAATAGCAGCACCTGTATTGGTTTTTTATTTGCGAAAACATTGTCAGTTACATCAAGTCGACCTCACGACGTTAGAAAATTGTTCAAGTGAACGGGAGCTGGGAGAGGTCGTAAGGAAGAGTTTTGAAAAATCAATTTGCATCACACGATGCAATAACCGTCGGGTTTTCCTTGATTAGACACAATTTACCTGGACGATTTTCCGCATTTTTTACGGACGGGGTTGTGATTCGGTAACGAGTGAGCGCACACACACATCGAACCATTAAAAAAAATGTACACACACATACTATATATATATATGGGACAGTGTAATAAACGCAGTGTGCACATGCCAGCGGTGTTAACGGGTCCGCGAGGACTCGTCTCTCTCTCTGCCTCACCGCCGAGCACTCGCACAGTTCACGGAGACGTATTTCTGTCTTGCTCTCAGCACACGTCCCCGGAGGTCGGGCAGCTGCTGCGGGGTCCTCCGGTTCTACCAGTTTCGATCGCCTTCAGCCGTCAACGCGATTGTCGGCGGCGGCCGCTGCTGCATTGCGCCCAGTTGTGTTCGTTTTGTTTTTTTAATGGAACCGTCGTTTCGACGGACCGATGGAAAAAAAATGTAGACGATGATCGATAACGCTGGGCGGCTAATGATAATAATTACGCGTCCTCCGTTGCACACACCACAAGTGTATTAAAAACGTATCCGCCGCCGATGCAACGGACAAATGGTGAGGCGCGCGCGCGTGGCCGGGTGGTAGGCGACATCCACCGCGCCAAGGTCGGCCGCCGAGCCTCGAGCGCCGGCTAAAGTTCTGGGGCTTGCGGCGCACGGTGGCAACTCGACCGGCGTGCGGAACACAATGCCGCCGAGTACACCGTGTCGTTATTATTTCTCGTTCGGTACACTCTAATTGACGACCGACAAACCAATTAAACTGGAAGATAATACGAAAAAACCTTCACGGAGCGATTCGCAATGGCGAAAATATCTCCGTCGGGTCCGGTTTCAGCGAGAAACTATCGGAACGCGTTACGAGGAAAAAAACCACAAAAAATAACACATCGTTATAAGGAAATCGTTCGTGTGCATCGCGAATTTGAGTTCAGAAAATATCAAACGGTAACCTTGTCCTTTACCCCTAAGTAAATATCAACAAATAATTAATAGCTTAATAATTGATGTTTTTTAGTTGCTCATTCAAGGTACTTTTATTAATGTCTCCCCTTAACGCCCTTTTTGCCTTATGGCTAATGCTCGCGTTATAATATAATCGCATTACTTACAACGTTTACATATAATTATAAATAGTTTTTGAACAAATTACTAGTCGTACTACTATGTTTGCCAAAACTGGATACAAAAATAACTATGTGGACGCAGAAACATGTAATTTTCCTTAGATGCAATCGTTCGACAATCAATTATAAGAATAACTCTGTAATCAGCTCTATAATGATATTTGATTATGAAATTATTTTTTAAAATATTAAACGACGGTAAAATTACTCGCAAATTAATAGTCGACTGAATATTTATACGTTAAAGTACAATGTTACACTCAAACGAACAGTGATATTATCTAATTTACAATATTGCTACAGTAATGAGTATAATTTCACTAAGGTAAATACTTAACAGCTGAGAACTGAATAACTTATTTGAAATCGATAACAATATTTTTCTTGTCGTATTAATATTTCGATTAATTTTCGTATGAATTATTCAATATTTAAACGTTTGCGAATCGTGTTAATAACATTTTTTAAAGTATAGGATTCGCACGATTTCATTGTCCTTCAATCAACATAATAATACAGGCGCCACCATTTGCGCGTTACATAATGTTTCAAACTATTTGACTATCATAATTCTTTTCGACAAATTGGTTTTTTCGACTGTAAATGAATTTAATAACACGCGCACTAGTATTATACGGTCAGTTATGAACAAAGTATACGCCTAATCAATATTTAGTCGAATGAACGATGGAAACGGGTCGGTCAATAACATCACTGTGTCAGTGTCTTTTCGGAGAGAAGAAGAAACGTCCCGAGTGTTACTGCAGCGACGGGAACGCGATTTCAAGAGCTGCAGCACTCGTCGGGTTCTTAACCTCCCAAAAGAGCATAATACTAATATAGACATACGACAAAGTGATTACGATGACTTGGCTGAACACGATACGTGCGCGCGATAGGCCCCGAGTACATTTTCGAGTGGTAAGTACACATACAACCGTTTGGACTACACGCTGTTGTTGAAGACCCACTACCGGTCAACCCCCTAAAAAAGTAAACACATAACCCGTACGGGCGCGTTCCACGAATCGTCTCCGCGGGTATTGCTTTTTTACTTGTGGCGACACACCGAACGCGTCGCGTTATTATATCACGGCGAATGAATGCGTGGGAAGAGCAATTGGCCATCGTTTAGCCGCATACGTACATTTATACTTGTGGCAATTAAATTGCAAAATTATTGTAGGCCGCCGTCGCAGTTGCGCTTTAGACATTGCAAAACCATCTGAAGCAGTGGTGCGTATCGAGTATAACCGGTTGGTTCAAAGATCCAAAGAGTCCTCAAGGTGATGCGATTTAATTTTGTTCACGTGTACCCAAATGAAAAAAAAAAAAAACTACACATACATACATCTACCTATGTGTACACACACGTATATAAAACCGAGCTACCTACTTCAGATTTTTTTTTTTTTTGGCGATCACAACCTTGGCCAAGTAAATAAATAACGTGAGGCACGACATTAGCTCGGACAGTTAGGAATAAGAACTGTGCGAACTAAAATTCACGTTTGAAACCAATGATGAGGTACACTCCACTCGATTAACCGTTTAATGGATATTTCTATAAACCAAAGAATAAAATAAAAAAATGCTGAAATTAAGATAACAATCTACAAGGTAAAACAACCGGCATCGTATAACTAGTCATCGGTGTTGTAAAATGTTTAAGCCATCAATTAAAAACATTACTAATACTATTATGTATGTACGCGGTGAAAAATCTTGGAATATAGCCATTTGATTTTTTCATTACTCCAACATAATTGCTGCCCGTCATCCATCGTACAGATTCAAATTACATATTATTATTATTATTGTATTTTGTCTATGTAAGTCGTACGTATAAAAATAAATTGTACCTGTACCGCGTTTTTTAAAAAACTACAGCATCCGACCGGAAATCTCAAATTCAAGTCTACCTGAAAAATAACTATCGCTTAACACTTCAATTGAATAATCGTTTGGTTTTATAAGTAAAATTACTGCCATATTTTTTATATAATGATATATTATTTGTAAAATATACTAAGTATCCAAAAAAATTATAATTTATGTGAAAAATGTCTATAGAACATTTGTTAATTAACAAAAAGTACTAATATTTAATCATTCCTTACTTCATCGCATATAAATATGAATTTAAAATTTTATAACGAAAATTAAACTAATTTTACGTCGTATATAATGCAGCATTGGTCTTCATACTTTGCGTTTTCTGAATCATCCCACACCCTCAATTTTGACAAATGATTACCTCTAGGGTACAAAAGCGATGTTACGAGTTCATATTTGAACTTATGGTTGACATTCGCCTGTAGTGGACAACTTGTATACAAACACCCATTTGTATCCATGTCGATTAACGGAACATCTATTAATGCATTTACTCCATAAAATCTAGCTTTTGGATTTGGAGTGCTGAAATCTATAAATAAATGTAAAGTAATCTTTATGTAAAATAATTATATTTAAATTTACAATAATCAAATAACCAATTGTATAGCTAAGAGATTATTGTAAATTTTAACATACATTCTTCTAGTAAAATACATATATATATTTATGTATGCCGTATTATTTATAATATGTATATTTATATGATGTCCAATGTTAATTGTTCATTATTTTTCACAAACAGAAAAAAGTAATGAGTAGGTTATTAAAAAATACTCAAAGCTGCTATAATTATAGTATACTTATTTTTATATATAAGCAAATAAATATTTTTGAAAATTCGTCTACAAAGTTATGTACATATAGGAGGTAGAACAGACTTAACTGAGAACTCTTATAATTATTGGTTCAATAATCTTTTTTCACACTATATTTTAGATTACATTAAATGCATATTTTTATCATTAAACTTTTATAGAATAAATTTAAAAACAAATTATTTTTTAAAATATTTCAAAATAATTGTTTTCTTAAAAAAAATTGAGACGAGTTCATAGCAACATTAGAATAAGTATAATAACTCATGATCTGTTCCTAAATCCTGTATTTTGTGTGTACAAATATAATATGTATAATACCGTATCATTGCTTTGCATCTATTAGTTAAGCAAACTTAATTTAAATTTATTAAAATTATCAAAGGTATGAAAAGCTTATTCATTATTGACATTCGACCTTTAAGTTTAAAATAAATAAGATTACTTCGTTGATCGTATTAAATTCAAATTTAGTCCAATTATTTATATGAGCGTTATGCAGTTATCACAGATTAAATGAAAATGACTTTGTAGCAATAATTAAAGTTCTGTTTACTATGCGAACAAATATTTATGTGATATGAGAATTCAAATATACTCAATTTATAATAAAAAATAAGCTTATCACATGGTTGTTATATTGACTATTTTTATTGGGATGACCAAATTGAGAGTAAAAAAATGATTTAATAATATTAAATAATTTTTAAATGATAACATTTAAAATGTCAAGGAATATTTAATTTTGGTTTAAGTATCATTAAATTATTCAACTCTGGGTAGCTTCATTTTTTTGCTAAAATTATTTTTTTAAGACTATGTATTGAAAAAAAAATACTGTCGTTTTTTATTAAAAATAATAAAATTCTACTAATTTGTCTTAAAAATAAGACTTTTGAAATTTAACTTTTCAATAAGTTTTCAATCACAAATCTGAAATTTTTTTCTACTCTTTTGAAAAGTTTTAAAAACTGGAGCTGTCATACTATTACACTGATATTTTTAATTATTAGAATGAATATACGAAAAATGTTGCAATTATACCTAAACAAATTTAAACAATCAATTATACTCACGAGGCGTAAATTCCATAACCATTGAAGCACTTTCTCCCAAAGGAATTTCACAGACATTTCCATCTAGGGCTTCAGGGCAAGGATTTATGGATACTTTATGAATTGTACAATTTGAATCTATAAAATATCTATAAATAAAATATATACTCATAAGAATATCACTCAATTTAAGAATATTTACTTAGACATGGGCGAAAATTTGTTATTTCTTCAGCATTAATAGCACTGAAATAAATAACTCCCAATAAGAAAATGTTTAAGTTCTTCATAATGTGGTTGTTTGTCGAACAAGTGGAACGAACTAGACCTTCGTGATAGTTATTTGTTCTATTTGATAGTCGACAGTATTAAAATAATTTTATTCGAATAATTCAATATACCAATAGCCTTTTTAAAACATCGATGTATAAAATGAAATGTAGAAACAATATATCAATATGTTCAATAACAGTGTATTTAGAGGGGGACACATAGGCACATGCCCCTTCCTCGATACTACTGACAGAGCGATGCTAATGTTTTATCAGTAATATATTTAGTGATTAATATCAATTGAAAAAAATAATTTTTTTTTTGATAATCAACGATAACATGTGTTTATTAAACAATACAATATTATATTAAGCAAAATTCCACGTTCAGTAAGATTGTCCTAGAAACGTTATCACTTATCATTAGAGAGCGGAATTTATATACATGTATAAACTGTGTTCAGTTATTTCAACACATCATCAGCCTGTACAAATTTGTATTAATAGTGTTGAAACGTTAGTAATATGAACTACTGGCTTTATATTGTTAGGGTAGATTAGGGAGGGGGGTTAAAAAAATTATTTGCACCCAAAAATGAAAATTATTTTTACGCTAATGTATATTACAAAGCAATAAATTCATTATAGTTAGATCAAACATAGATGATATCGACTGCGTTGTCTATGAAAAAAATTGTTGTGCCCCCTTCCCAACATAAGTTTTTAAATATGTCCCAAGTTGCTAAAACCGAAATTGATTTTTCGAAATAATCTGTTTAATCGACAATATTACCGCAAATTAAAAACAATTAATCGGTTATTTGCAGAGACAAATAAATAATAATAATTTAACACAAACGAATAAACTACTAAGAAAACATAAGCAACTTTAATTTTTACTTAATTGTAAAAATTATGCATTGTGCAAAATTAACTAATATAGTTATATCAATTATATTGATATTAATATCTAATATCAATATAGAATAGGGTTCGTTACGTTTTAAGCATGCAGTACTTAAAACACCAAACATTCAACACTTACGTAATAAGGTACATTTTAAACGGTTTACTTATGTTTTAAACATGTTTTTTACTTTAAAACATGTTTTTAACAACCCTTATAAAGAATATGCATTCAACTGAGTAATAAAAAAAAAATATTAAATATGCAAAAAAAATGTTTAGTATAATAACATTTTAAAATATTGTATAATTTATAACTTAATTTTTCATAACTATGAAATTTTATTGGCGAAATCAAAATAATATCTATGTTACGATTATACAAACATAAGTTGGCAGCAATGGTAATTACTGCCAATGAATAAATACAACACTCAAAATAATTATTATTTTTTAATTTTGATAAGTACATTATCAATTGTACTTATATATGATGTAATGGCCGAACACGAATAGTTGGGATTAGGGCGAGGAAAAAGAATATATGATATAAATCGTAGTATTTGTTAAAAAAATATATTCAAACAAATTTACAGTACCTTGAAGAAAAATGTGTTTTAACATTTTATTGAATTTTTGACTAATTTTTTAATTGAAATATCAAAAAAAACTTGCACATTTATGATTTGACATACTTAAATAATAAAACATTTTTATAGAAATTCGCAAATATACTTATTAATTAGGGTAAGATTTATGTTTAAGGTCTTTCTCACGGAGAAATATGGGGATTACAACCTCCTTCCATTACAAAAATAAATATATATATTGAAAGAGGTAGTAAAAAATGTCAAACATAGACCATGAAAAAAAATCCCGAGAACGTTCTGTTTATGTGGACAGGGCCCCTGGGAAATCATAATGAAAAAAACCAAAATACGGTCATCCACTTTTGTTATCAATCTCAGCATTATTAGCAAATATTATTTTTTGTAATGCAATATTTTTATTAGTTATCTGAATGTATTTATTAAATTTTTATTCAACTTATAATTCTTAAATAACTATTATATATGAAAATGAAAAAAAAAAAAAATCACACCATTATTTATATTTTCTACGTTCATACGAAATTACATTAATGTCATACTATATGTACTAATTTGTAAAAAACGAAGACAATAAATTATTTTTAAATATTTTACTTATAACTCGGTCAAATAAATTTCAAGATCATTTGTTGTTTTATTTTTTATTTTATCACATAATAAGCCAATACAAATAATGGTCTCTTATCCATAAATATTAACTCTTTAAATGACAATTAAACTAATTTCATTTCCATTAGAACGCAGCATTGGTCTTCATACTTTGCGTTTTCTGAATCATCCCACAGTCTCAATTTGGATAAATAATCACCTCTAGGTTCCAAATTCGATGTTACGGATTCATATTTGAACTTTTGGGTGACGTTAGCCTGTAGTGGGCAACTTGTATACAAACACCCATCTGGATCAATGAAAGGGTGGGGAATATCTAATAGTAATTGCACATTATAAAACCTAAGTTTTGGTTTTTGAGCGCTAAAGTCTGAAAATAAATGAAATTTGCTTCATAAATAATAGAAAAATTGTTTGTGTTGAGTACATAATGCATATAGATTGGACCAAGAAAAAGTCTCATTTGTAAATAAATTATATGCTTCGGAGCAGTTAAATTATAAATTTAAACAATTTATATTCTAAATAAAATAATGAAACAAAAAAAAATAATTCAAAGTAATTCTGAGGTTTATTGTGTATAAATCTGATGAATCAAAATAAAGCGGTTTTAATTTAATTTTTATTTGTATAAAAAAAATATATTTTCTTTAGTGTTTCAAAAAATAACGTTAGTTTAACCGAGTTAAGTTTAGTTTTTTGCACTTAAAAAGAGTCGATTCGCATAAGAAATCGTTGAAGTTAATAAAGTGCTATTCTGTATAATTGTTAAAACTTGCATAACATCTTTGAAAAATAAAAACAGAATTTATATAAACAAATTTAAAAATAATGAGTGATTTAATGAGTTATAAATAGTTAGATGCTAACTTTACTTCCAATAGCTAAAGAATAAAATAAATTTAAAAAAAAATCAACTTATCCAATTATACATTTTATCATCAAAATAACAAATAATTTACAAAAATATCTCAACTAACGAGGTATATATTCCATAATTACTGTTGCATTGATTCCAGCGGGAAATTCACAAGGATTTCCATCTAATGCTTCTGGACACGGACTAATGTATAGTTTTTTGATTGTACATTTTGAATCTGAAAATTTTTCATAAATAATTGTATACTAGTGAAAATCTCATTTAAATCAATACTTACTCAAGCACGGACGAAAATTTGTTATTTCTTCAGCACTAATAGCGCTAAAAAAAATAAATACTAAAAAAAAAGTTATTAAGATTTTCATCATACCAATGTCAAAAAACAAATGCCAATAGACAACTAAGAACAATAAAAGTATTTGCGTAGCTGATTACTTAAAGTCCAAATTAATATAGGTCAAAGAACAGAAAAAAAAATCAAAAGATAATAATTTTGATTCGTTTATTAACTAATAACTTTAAGACTACCTAAGGTTATAGCTTTTATAAATGAATAATCAATAATATTATAATGAGAAAATTAAAAATAAACTAGTGTTGTAATAACTTAAATGTTTTAGCTAACATTTATTAACTTCAAATAATCTAGTTATACTGATAAAATGTTTAAATTAATAAATTATTGATTTGATATGTGTGTCTATTCAACAAATTGTTGATAATTTATTGTTAATTTTTTTGATATTTGAAAAATATTGTATTATCAATTTACAGAAACAATAACCACAACTCTGATTGATTAAATGACTAGGCAAACGTTGTACTATTCAGTCGGTACAAATAGTTCCAAAGGGCAGGTCATCCGACTTGTAAGACAAACGTTTTTATTCCCATAGAATGAAAAAGAATATCATCACCCGACAGCGGAATGAAAGGATCCTGCGGCATAATCCGTCGGATTAGGAGACGACCTCGTCCCGAGTTTTTATTTTATTTTTTACTTAATATAACGACGATATTCGCTTCTTTAACGCTCATACACGTCAAAGTGAAAAATAAAAAGAGTACGTGAAATAAAAAAATTAATAACGTCCGCACGACATAGGGGTGACGGGCTAGGAGGGGAAGAAAATTCCATCTCCTCCCACAGCCGAACGGGACAGGTAACACAGTCGACCAGACACCTTTGAGACCCGCAGAGAGATATAGTAAGGAAGATAAACATCGGATCGTTCACCGCGTGTACAACAAGACCCGGCCGAATGCCCCGCCGAAACCCGACGACGTTTTAAAAAATATCCTCCGGACTGACTTATTGTACGTAAAACACATACTCGGCGTGGATTGTGTTTTTTTATTATTTCTTTTGGGTACGACGACAAACCGACACGGGCCGTCCATCGTGTTCGTTATACTGAAGTCGCGGCTTTCTCTTGACAGGCTTACACATACACACACACAGAGATCACTAGATAACTGAACAAAAATTCGTTTCCTCTTAACGTATTGGCGATGCTCGTCCGAACGGTTTACTGCTTTTTGTCGAAACCAGAAAATCAAACAACTCGTGTGAACGATGAGAAACATAGAAAAACAAACAAATAATCATAAACCAATCAAGCCGGCAACCATTACACCATTCCAGGGAACTCATTGTATAGTACTGAACGGCGATTGCACGTAGTGCGTTGGTCAAGACTGAACTTGATGACACATAGCAGACCGGCTGGATATGTTTTTGGGGGCCCGGCTTATTAGAGTGAGATCACCGAAAAAATTCTCTTGCGGACAAATCGTTTATGGAATAGACAGGTTTTGTCCACTCCACGAAACGGCAACACAAAAAAACGCTTGTTATCGATAGTTCCTTTGCGGACGTCGATGATGACGTCCGTGGAGAAGTGTGCAAGGCCCGATGAATTACGGCCGCAATAAGCAACGATTTCAAGACAATTAAAAAACCTCTACACGGTTAACCAAATCGAATTTTACCTGCAGCCGGTGGCTCTCGTCGACGTCCCCTTTGGTGATCGGCGTTGATAAATTATTATAATATACCAACGCACCGTCGTAAATACATGTGCGGACATCGCCGGAAGGGTTTCTGATGCACTGCATCACCGATCGTCGGTTAATTGATCTCCAGCGGTGAGTTGTCTCCCCCTCCCGTGCGCCCACTCGGACCCGTTCTAGAGCACACATGCACCGCGATGATCTACCGTTGTTATTAAAATTCCTTGTCCCTATATCGAATTGGTTGGCGCGAGATGCCTCTCAGCAACCGTCAGTGGCCGGAATGCGTGTACCCTAGTCGGTCCGGCAATCAGGTCAATTGGGAAGATAAAAAATAGTGGCTCGATCGGTAAGTGCATCTATCAGGCGGTAGTTGTCGATAATTCACACGAGCTTTTGGAATACTCGGTGAACTGAACGACTGTCGTTTAGGATTATCAAATGTAAAAACGTTGTAGGGGACGTCTACCGAGAAGAAATATCAAGAGAAAAACACAAGTAAGAAATGGTTTTCCATGATTTCGGGAACACTACAAATTCTAATGCTGTAGCGATTTCGCACTCCAGGTGCTTGGAAATGATATGGATGCATTAAAATAATAAACGAGTCGATTGGTGACACTTTGAGCTACGCTTCACAAGTGCCTCGTACCTAAATCTGAACGAGTAAAGGTTTGTCTTTCTTTTCTACAACGAAAATAACCTCAATAGCGTCAAGTATAAATCAATAAAAAATATCAACCGCACAAATTTCTGATGTACGAGCAAAAGTTGGTGGCTCGCTGTTTGATTTTACCGTCGACCGAGAACCATTAAACCATCCGAGATAAACAAAATATTGTTATTCGGTTTATCATAACATGTCTGCGCAGCATCTATTATCATGATAATGTAATGATAGCAAACGGTATCGGGTTCGGTCAACATATTATTGGCCTCCGTGTGCGTATCCCGCGGCGCCGTCAAATTCGGTGTCGCTGCGGCAAGTCCGTCTCGCACAACCCCATCGTAATAACAACCACAACGAGGTGTCACAGACTGCATCCTGCCGGCTGTTTGGTGTCAAGTCTTGTTGTTCGTTAATATCGCCGCCATCGCTGATGATAATAACAAGCCAATTTATGGGTTTCGACAAACAGATATGTCGGCCGTTCTACGACCTACGCGCGTGGAATGCCCGAGGACGCTCCCAAACAACGGGAAAATATGATAATAATTGTGATTAATAATGTTACTTTTGTTGATGTCGAAGGCGTTGCACGTTTAGATCACAGGTGCATTACTCGCTCAAAATTGGCTATGGTCCATACTTAAGAGTAAACGTTTCCGGTTTAAAGAAAAAATTGGCATAACTTGGCTCCTCTCGACGTTTTAAATGTTACATCATCAACTATTAAGCACTTTAAAATACGCGCACATAAATTTCTGTGTACAATGAGATATTACACCTAAATGGTGTTTTTTCCATTAATGGTTTGAAAACAGAATTTATCGTTGCGCTAGTCGTACACAATAGAAGAAATATCCTTTAGAATCTAATGTTTAACGCTTCATTTAAAAAACAGGTTCTAATACGTGAGCGTATAATACAAGTAATTATTTGATTTACTTACGTTTAATGGGTGATTTTAAGTTCGTAACATTCAAATTACACGCACATAGTTTTTTATTGTAATAAACTACGAAATAAATTCAAATAAAAATATTTTAACTGGTACTAACGTGGATCGCGTTTATTGTCATTGTATCCCAATAATATTTTATATCCCGTGATTTTATGTTTATTCAAACTTACTTAGAGTTTGCTTTATAAAATCAAAGTCACAGACAAACACTGTTGAAAACCGATTAAAAATATCCATATTTGAAAGTAAATGTTTGTAAAACTGATAGGAGTAATTTAGTTGTTTATTTAATTCACACGTAAATTAAGTTAAGTACTGGGAAACTAAAAATTCATGAATTATTTATAACAAATAAACCTAATGTTGAATTAAAGCTGTTTATTCGATAATTTTCTGAAGCTATTTGAAATGTTAAAATATTCTAATTAAAAATATTTAAGTTGAAATTTATATTGCTAAAAATGTTATAAGAACGTAGTGTTTTGTACAATACTCTTTTATCTAAATAATTAAGGTGAACACTATCTAAAGATATACTTAACATAAGAAATTCCATTACTGCGACACCCTAAAAGATTTTACAAAAATATTTTTAAGTTAAAAACTTTCATCTCTAGTGAAATTCTCTGACTATTACGAATACTGATATTTTATCAACTCGGATTATTTCAAACGAACGTTGAGCTAATGGTTAGGTTTTATGATTTAAAGAATTTATTAGCGTACGAAAATACTGTGCAAATATGTCGTGCTTTTGAAATGAATGAATGAGTTTTACGAAAATTATAAAAATAAAATTTGTACGAATTTCTATTCAAAAAACATATCTAGTGGAATCAGCAAGAAGATTTACTATTATTTGACGGTAAACTGGTCGGACATTGTCAGCCTTTTATTATGTTGTACCGGAATAATGCAAATGTTATTTAAATTGTACAATATACACTACACAATATGATACAGTGAAGCACTTACACGCCATTGTGCAGATTGTGCGTTTATTATAACACATATGCATATGCACAGTAGCAGTTATACTGTGGCCGAATGAATGAACGCGCAATGCAGTCGGTGCATTCAATTAAGTCCGGGTGGCTCGCGCCAACTCTCTTGTTATATCTTCATACTACAATGTTGTTACAATAAAAGGTGAATACATAATAATGATAATTGTAATAACAACAACTTATTGTAGTGGTGCTGATGACGGTGGTAATGATAATACCATTACTATTATTATTATTATTATGTATGCGCGCGAGCGCGTCACTAAATTTACATAAAAATTTATACAACAGTCGGCGGTACTGAAAGAGAGAGAGAGAGATGGGCCAAAACTGACCTACGGTAAGGTTACAGTGCGACGGTCCCGGGTCCGTTGGCACCGCTGCTATTTAAATTTTATTCAAATGAACCATACCCCACCATCATTTCCCCTTACTCCGCCTGACGTTACCTGTACATTAACATTGTGATAAAATCGTCCTGGCCATGGCGGTGCACGAAACGCTTGTACAAACACAATCAATTATTATTATTATTTTTTATTATTGTCTACATCGGAAAGTGAAAGACGCAAACAAGTGTTGGTGTTTCAGAGAAACCGGTGCAAACGCCAACAAGCGCCGGCACTGGGCATGTCATCAAATGCGGTGCGGCGCACGTTTGGCCTAGAAATAAAAGGAAAGAGCCGAGTCTCTTCAGCCGACCTTGTTGCTCTGGCAGTGGACCCGAACCAAAAAACGAGGAGGCGAGGGGGTCGTTGGAACCGCCGTGACACAATCGAAACGCCTCGGGCGACGCTTATAACGCTTTTATAAAAAACTATGGCGAATCTGACAGCTGATCGCAAACGTTGTAAATATCATGTCGATGAACAACAATAATTACGAATGCGATCGTGTCGAGGTCGTGTCGGACAGTTTGAGGCGCGGCCGCTGTGTATTAGTAGACTTGTAAAGGTTCTACTTTCAAAGTCAGCCTGATAACGCTGGAGGAAGTTAGATCTTAAATGATAATGTCGTTGCAACGGAGGCTGTTTTATATGAGTTGAACAGATATTTATAATTGTGGAGAGTTTGCTTCAAAGAAATATTATGAAAAAATTGCGATACTGTAACTGGCGGTATAGATGCTTTTTTTACAGTATTCTATTGCTTTTCAATAATATTATCCAGTTGACATTTCATCTTGAGTTCACGTGAAATCATTTTTGAGTTAATAGTTTTGTTTATTAGAAGCTCATCATTTGAAAAAAAATATTATGAAACATTTTTAGTCGTCCCGTTAAAGCCGTTAAGTATTAACCCCTTTTTTTATGTGCTCATAATTGTTTGTTTATGGAATGATGTGGCAACATCCCCGAGCTACGCAGAACGGAGGGAGCGGCGACTTCGTTATTAGATTTACTTAACACTTTTTAATTGAATATTATTACTCAACCAAATGGATTATTACAGCATTAGTTAATGTTGTCACTTAGATACTGTATTTATTAAAATAACATTGAACTTAACTTCTGAAATTACACAACTAAAATATATAAGTTGTTCATATAACGGAATTCGAAATGGACAATTTGTATTTATACAAGTAAACAGTAAAATAAGGCATCGCGTATCGCTAGTAAAAACACATTAATTGTTCATTGTTCGACTCGCAGCGACTTTAGGCGCATTTCAGTAAATTGGAAAGTTTTGATGATATTAAAAAAAAAAAAAAAAAATGATAATATTGAAGGAAATGTACTCAGTGCTGATCTAAACCCTGAGCACGTAAGCGACACAGTGAGCATAGTATAGCCAGAAACCAATAATCAAATTGAACACAAAAATTAGATTAACTAAAGGTATAACCCGACGGAATGCGGCTAGATTTACAATACACTTCTTAATTACAAACCATTGGCATTTAATAGACAAATATACACTAAAAACATGTTCTCGAGAAGGATATAATAATCATCCCAATATTTCTTACTATATTAATTTTATATCTCTATTGAAAAAGACTTGACGATTATCAAATAAATTTACTTTATAACGAAAAACAAATAACCGTTTGAATGTTAATTAAAATGTTAACAAAAAAATCATACTATAAATCTTTAAATTAATAAAAATTATCTTTAATAACCCTTAAAATAAATGAATTGAAGGCACTCCCGCCTAAACTAAAAAAACAGCTGTAGTAGTATCAACTCTGTTTTCACATTATGTAAGACGTCAAATTTTTAACACAAAAGACCAAAGATAAATTTAAAAAAAAATTCAACATCAGTAGAAATAACTGATGAATATACTACGAAACTTATAATGATAGTTGTTCACTATGGTATTAACCTCATCTCCAATCAATTCTTTAAATAATTAACAATTATTTTTAATTTTCAAATATTTAAGTGGCTTATAATAAAAGAATTCAACGAATTAACTCTCCATGACAATCATGACTTTATCATATATAAGCGTTGTCTATGTTGAAAATTGGATCACTTCGTGTTTGCTCGTCAAAATAAGCTATCATCTCGTGTAAGCATTCAGTTATTCAACTAATTATTAATATGGCAAGCGAAAACAATACAGATAGTCATATTTATGAAACAAATATGAATGTTGTGAAACGCAGAATTGAAGAATTCTGGAATCGTCGTTTCATGAGTTCCAATTTAGTCGTTGATAGTCCAGAAGATCCCCAAACATCAAGACAGTCTAAAGGTGAAATTAATAACTGTAGACACTATTTAGATTAATTAAACTAATTATCAAGAAACTTGAAAATGATTAGATATAAAATATAACAAGAAATTAAAAACGATTATTCTCTTTTTGATAAATAATAATTATTTTTTTATTGTAGTTAAAAAAAATGTTAATATTATTCACTATTTCAGTAAATTATAAATATTAGAGTAGATATAATTTCTACGTCAATGCATTTTTTCACCGTAAACATTTTCATAATTAACTATTTAATTAATAACTTTTAAAATAATATTCTCTTAACAGCAAATTCTAGTGAAAATATGAACACTGAAACAAATACAGTTCAACCAAAAAAACGAACCTATCGTAAACAACTTGAAAGTGATGAAATTATAGCAGAAAAAGTGGTAATTACAATTGTATAGATATATCGACCCTTACAATTTAGTAGAAATAATTTAATATTTTTTATTATTTAGAGCAGCTGTATAAATGTATTATTTTTAGAGATATTAGTAAAAGATGTTAAATAATTTCAATTTTACTATCTTAGTTTTTTTGATTTCCAATAAGATTTTTAAAGAAAAGAGACTTTTTATGGAAGATAATAATAACATATTAATTATATTCCAATTATTCATTTTAATTTGTCATTGGTTACGCCTAGAAATTAATACAACAAGGAGATATTGGAACACTTATTAAGAATCAAAAATCTGGAAAATATGGACAGAAACTATCAGTTCCAGCCAAAAAAAGTTATATACCAATTGTAAATGACAAAGCACCAAAAATACCAGCATATTTATTAGGAAAAGTAAATTTTATTCTGCATTGTTTTATATTCAAAAAGTATATAAGTAGCCTAAACATATATTTTGACTTAACGTAGATTTTTTAAATAAATTAACTAAAATTTATTCTATAATTTAATATGTTCTTATGATTCATTAAGAGTTTTCATAAGAATCACTTGCATCGCAACAAATGCGATGAAAAAAAGCAACCCATAGAAGTATCATCCAATGATAATGATGGCCCTAATATAGAAAGTAATTTATCCGAAGAACATGATGAAGTCATTAAAAGTACATAAAAAAATTTAAACTACATTTCGATTATTGAAACAATTATTTTATACTTTAAACTCTTAATACTTAAAGAATTAGAAGCTAATAATGAACCTTCAAATAACGTTACAATACCTGAAGTGTCTACTGATAAAGTAAAAGAAACACTAAAAGAAAAAATAATTCATTTAGAACCCGCAAAATATGAAGTAGAAGAGCAACTTTTAGAGATATCCTCTTCTGAAAGTTCAAATTTAAAAAGAAAGTCATCCGATAAAGATGAAAAAATCATAAAAAGTACAAAATAATTTTTTTTATAAATATTAACTTGCATATTATGTTAATTGAAATTATTTTCTTATATTTTAAAACATAAATACTTTTAGAGGCAAAAATTAATTCTGAATTTTTACATGCGACAACGTCAAATGACGTTACATTACCAAAAGTGTCTACTGATAATGTAATAGAAACTCCAGAAGAAAAAATAACTCATTTAGAACCCACAAAATGTGGAGCAAAAGAGCAACTACAAGAGTTATCCTCTTCTGAAAGCCAAAATTTAAAAAGAAAATCATCCGAAGAAGATGAGAAAACCATAAAAAGTACACAATAATTCTATTTTAAAAATTTGACCTTCCATTAGTTTATTGTAACAATTAAGCACTATTTGTATACATTAATTTTTTAGAGTCTAAAGTCAGTTCTGAAGTTTCGCCTTTAAATATGAATGACGTGTTGCCTACCGTGTCCGTTGTCAAAATTGATGAAATACCAGAGAAAGAAATAGGTAAAGTAAAATTATTTTATTTTATTGATTTCATTAATATTTATTTCACATAGAAACATCCATAACACATATTTTGTTTAACTATGTTTAATCTTATATTTCAAAACCTAGGAATAATTTTACTCATATTAAACCATTTAGCTAGCTTAAATAATTTATGAGAAGTTTTTAACTCTTGTAGAAGTGACGCATGATCTAAACACAAATGCACTAGATCAGTATAACGAACCTTCGTTCAAGTCGCCTAAATCTTGGTACACTTCGGACACAATTAACGATTATCTCAAATTGATAGTGAAAAGATCCAATGGCGAAGTTCATGCTGTCGTTACCGACTTTATACCAGCATATCTTCGAGGAGGTTATCCAGCTGTCAGAAGATGGATTAAAAAAGATATCCATTCATTAAAGTTACTTTTTGTGCCAATGAATGTACTTGGCGGACATTGGATATTGACTGTGGTAAACGTACCCGAAAGAACTGTGACATCATATGACAGTCTTAAGTGCTATGATGGTACTTATCCTATGGTACTGAAGGAGTATCTAACTGACTGGGAGATGGATAAAAAAGGAGCAGCTTCGTCATGGACTTTAAAAATCGGCGAGACGACTCGTCAAACTAATGGATATGACTGTGGTCCATTTACGGTCGAGCTAGCCGAAAAAATGGCTCGAGGAGACACAACTCCTATAAATGCGAGTCTTATGCCTTCTGTAAGACTAAGACACAGAGAAGAAATTATAGCCGGCCAACTATTTCAATAATTTCTCATGAAAGATATTGCTTAAATGGCTTATATAAAGGTCCTAATTTTACATTAAATTGATATTTTTGTTAATACGCTTTATAGTTCCTAATATGTTCTTACGTTTTATAAGCTTATTGTTATTATTATTTTATGTGATTTATCTTTGTTACATTACTTTATTAAATAAATATATTTATTAATATAAAATTATCTTAAATAAAATAATTTTATGATCAAATGGCTATGTTGATTTAATTCAAAAACTGCGTAATAAATAATAATAGAAAAAATAATTTTTAAAGTAAATGAATGTATCTACTTTTTTAATAACTTCTATCGACAAATTTAAGTAGTACTAAATAGGTGGAACTAAATTTATTTATGTATTTTTTTAACATCTTAAAACTAATGAGTTAAAAAATAAATAAAATCGTCTTCAACATTCTTTTATTACACATCGGTACTATTCAATTTAAAAAATTATTTTTATTTTACACTAAAAATAAACGTCATAACCTCTGTTTTCGTTCAATTATAATGTTCGAACTAACGATGTAGAATAAAAAATTTATGGCAAACAAAATAAAATAACGATTCCCTCTCCCAAAAACCAAATTTTTTTCTCATTGCGCCAGTGATTCCATTCACAGTAAATCAGTGTCTAGTCGCAGTTTGAAACTATTAATGATTTCATTTTTAACAGGTTTAGCGAACAGCATTAAAAACTCTTAAGCGGTGCCCAGGAGCTTGACGCACAAGAACCGGCTTTATCAGCAAAAACATTAGGAGGACGCTAATGTTTTCGCTGCACAAGTGCAAAATGCATGTAATTATAATTTTTTATGTAAATCATATGGTAAAAAAAACTGTTTAAAAATTATAATGACGCGCACAAATTATTTAAAATAAAATATAAATTTTAGAGGAACAAATGTAATAAATATATTCATGTGTGCAGAAATTTGCAGAAAGACTTATATCGTATATGATTTTAAGCCATCGTTTAAAGGCAAATTAAATAGTAGTAGAAATTAATTAGAAACAAAGTTTAGAAAACATTTTGCGATCAACAGGTTCAGCTTATCTGTAGTGGATAATTGAAGAAAACCTCCCGATTTAATTGTGATCGTCAAAAATCCAGTTGGCTATAAAAACGTAAACTCTGCTGCCCCGTAGGAACGTACGAAAACGTCTGCGGTACAACCGACTCCTTCCCCCCGATAATATTTTCCAACAGACCCTGGGGAACGATATAGCTGACAATTTGTTCGGTGGCCAATCCTCCAGGCGCCGAAGAGTAGGAAAAATATAAATTATTATCATCGCCATTTATTGCTTGCCCGTACACATAGAAGAGGTCCCTTCGTTAACGACTGCGGGAGAAGTGTTGTTATTTCGGAAGGAAACTGCCGGACACGATACTCGTTTTGTTGACGAGTACCGTAATTGGACCGTTTCATCCAAATCGATTTTTGTTATACGCAGTTAGTCTGACATCGTTATAACAACACCTTTTGTCTTACTGAAACTTTTGATTTTTATTTTAACAATAGTGACAAAAAAAAAAACGTCATATAACACAGAAACCAGAAATGGTGTGTGAATATCTCTGAAGAAGTAAATAAAATATTTCGTCTTATCACTTTTACTGATGGATTTTAATTGAGGAAATCAAACCGTTAAACAAACGGAACGTTTATTGTTTGATATTCAGTAGTTGTTTTGATATTATGAACAGTAAAAATATCATGAATATAATAGGTGTCCTATGGACAAAATTATATCAGAAATCGTTAACAATATGTGTTAAAATATTAAATGAGTATTTTTTTAATTTTTAACATTTTTCATTATTTTAGAATATCAAAGTAATCGATTCTATTGCTATGACCTGAGTAAAAAAACATTTAATTCATAAATAAAATGTCTAACATCAATATTCAATTCAATAATCCAATTGGAAATGAATAAAATAATTTTATTTATTTTTAAAAAACGGTTACAAGGTCAGTTGTACAGACAACAAATTGATAAAGAATTTCAATTAAAATTAAATCCAAATCAAACGCATACGCAATAAGATTATTATTAGTTATATGGGATTTAGTATTATTGTTAGATAGAGAAACAACTATGGGCAAAGCAAAATGTATCAAAATTGATTTATTACAATTACTTTTAAAGCGCAAATAATAATAAAATAAAATCTACCATATATTTAATTTTGGCGAAATTCAACTTATTTTTTACATCTACAAGGACAATTCATTTGTTATCGACACAAAAATGATTTAATATAATTTCAAACTAACATGGTCAATATTTTTCTTCGGGTGTTTTTAAATGAATAAATCGAAAATGAAATAATTTATTTAACACAGAAAACGAGTAAAACAGTTAAGATTAGAAAATAATTTTAGTAGGGAAAAAATGCCGACATAGATGAAATCCGATCAATGGCATTTATCGTTAATTATCGAAATTGACAAAGGGCTTAAACAGTGGCAGACACTATCAACCGGCCGGTGTCGATGGCAAGCGAATAAAAGCGGTTTTTCTTTGACACAATAGCCACCACTCGAGTGGCCGGACAGTTGGTTTGGCCGGGTGGAATGCCGGCCATCAGCACAATGAGCCGCGGGAGTGTAGCAGCGAATCCGCGTGCAATGACGGACACGCATGACGTTATTGCTGATATAAAGGCCCGATGGCAACACAATTGTGCAGAGAACGTCGATTTCTCTTAACGATACCGGGCGAATTCTTCAACGGTGCACACGTATGGAATAATACTATTGCGCAAATGAAGTTATTTCAATCATTCCAACGATGGCAGTTCGTTAAACGGTTGGTTGTCGCACGTGTTTCTGCGACGGAAACAATTACGAGCACGACGCTATTGTGAGTCACAGTGTGCGTTCGCCTGGCAAATGCGACGGATTTTCAAGCAAAGTGTCGAGTTGTCCGACAGACGTTCGAGAATCGAGACCACTCGGTTTCCGAGAACGTTGAAAATAAAAAGCGCTAAACGTTATGTGGCGATTTCACGGACGGGCCCGTTCGGCGACGGTAATGCGCGTGTGTGGCCGCCGTTAACCCTTACAGCGGTCGCAGCAAGAAGAACTTTCGGAGAACAATAGGCGGCCGCGGATGGACCGGTTTCGTTTGTTGGCTCTTTTTATTTTTATTGCGCGCAGGTGTTGTTCGTTCGGTTGGGCTGTACGTGTGTGTCGGTCGTAACAACCTTTCACGCGTACAAACAAACGATGACGAAACATTCATCGACAGTCGTAAAAATAAATAAATAATATTAACGAATCGCCGCCCGCCGTTTGCTGATAACGAACCGGCAAAACTTTAGTAGTAACTTTACATTTTGAATCCGTTTCGGCACGATTGGCCGTGTACAGCCAGTTGCCCCCCACGAGATCGCTTGAGAGGTTCTCGCAAAAGCTACACGACGAGTTTTCCGAGCAAAAGCGAGTGAAATACCGTTGAGAACACCCGACCCAGCACCTTTGTAGTAGACCCTTGCGGCCCGTCATTTGTTCCCCCCCCCCCCCCCTGACAATGTGCATTTGCGCTTGGTTTGCTAAACACCATGCCGACGTTGTTTTGCACACAATACGCCCCCCGTGAAGTCTTCGTCGTTTCTCTTCGTCCCTGGCGACAGTGCCGCCGCAAAGACGTACCAGCACTCTTTTGTCTCGACGGATGTCATGACCTCGGCCGTGTTTGCACCATAAACGCTGTGTGTTTACATACAACAGCTTTCTGTGCGCTATCTTATTCCCGGCCCCCCCCCCCCATCAGCCCATTGTACGGCGTTTGTGTACATTGCAGTCTACAGAATGGTAGTTCGGTCAGACGACCGGAGTGCCTCGTGATCGTTTTAAAACGCTCTCGATACGCACTTTGGTCTTTTTTTGACTTGAAACGCTTACGTCACCGTTCATTAAGAGTCTACGGGAAAACACAGAAGACGCGTAATCAATTGCTCGGATCGTACTGGAATCTGCCCGGAAAGGGCGACCGCGGCGCTTAAACTTGTGGTCACCGTACTCGCCCAACGTTCGAAAAATAGGATCGTCCGAGTTCGGGTGGAACCGCAAGAAGAACAACAACGAGGTCTGACATTCGCGTGGTACAGGACCATTACACATTTTAGTCACCAGAGGAAAAAATACCTATAGTTAACCAAATGCTTCGATACAAAAACCGGTATATCTACTAAAAAGTATGTATGTTTTTTTTCTACTACAACGTGTGATAGAAAACCCATCGAGAAAACTACAGTCGGTCAACAGTCATGCGTTTGTGTGTGTATCAAGTTATTTATTTCAGGTGTTTTTTTTTTTTTATATCCTCGCGGTATGAAGCTTGTGAAGGTTGGCTAGAACGTCCGAAACGAGTATGTCGAGTGGGCACACCGGTTCGTATATTTATATATATATATATATCATTTTATACACACACACAAACAACTAAGCAAATTAAAAAAAAAAAAAAATACGATATGTACAAATAAAACGCATTACAACTTCTATCAAAACAGATATGGAGTTGGCCTATTTATTCAAACGGAACACGTTTTTTTTTTTCATCGATAACCTTTTAATTGACAACGAAAGCCAATGCAGTGGAGTGAACCGGCTACTCCTGAAAACACTAGAATACAAAATTTGATATTCATACGATTCTCTGCGATCGGATCCCACTGACAGATTTCCTAGAGTTTTTTTTTTTTTAATAAAAAATAGTTGGAAAGTCCAGAATGTTGTTTTTCAGTTAATAGCACTAGTCCTTGATTTGTCTTCGGCACATGTCCTGACGATTATTTATTGAACCGCCTCGAAACGTTAAGCCGCGTAAATCACCGGATAAAAAAAAAAAAAATGACGTCACGAAAATCATTTGCTCGATTATGACAACAATAAAGAATAGTCTGTGACGCAATTAACGGCAGCAGCCACCGCCTCCACGGCAAGTGGGTTCCGTTACCGTCCCCCGAGACACGAAGCCCACGCGTGTGTGTGTTATTTCGTCCACTGCCGCAGTAACGGATACTCCAAAGACATTTTTCCCTTCGGATGGTGACTTGAGCCCCCGCCAAAAACGAGCGGGTTCCGTACATGCCGTTTTTGATTACCTCTCCGAGCACGAAAAACGAGCAAAGAAGACGTGCGACTCTTCCGAGGTCAGATTGGATTAATAAGATATGAAAAACGTCGAATATAATACGAGCCACTTCCGGTCTGTTACGTACAAAATCCAATCTAATGAATTTCATGTATCCAGCCATTTCACTTTAATAATTTTCGAATAATACATTCCGACGTGTTGTCTAATACAAGTTTGCAATGTGAACAAAATAGACTAACGACTAGTGTCGTTCGATTACGTTATAAAAAATGATGACGCTTATTTCTATTCTTAACGCCTCGTTCGACATTCATTTTTAATAACTTGCGCCTTGTTAGAGTATAATGTTTTCTGCCCACACTAGACAATCCGCCTCATCGAAAAATGTCGAAAAAAACCGGATAATTACGTTAATAAACGTAATAGTTTATGAACACAATGGCGTATCGATATTACAACCAAATCGCTTTGCATTAAGTCATTTGCTATTGATCTCCGCCGTAATAAAACAAACCAGACCCCCTTTGTTTTTTGTATAAACGTTTAATTAGTTTTCCACGGGATACTAACACCACATCACCGTAATCATTATTCGAACAATATTGTTCTGAAATAGGTACAATTTTACCAATAACTAATTAGAATGCTCGTGCGATTTGCAGGGCACGGCAAAACAATTTGTAAACACTAACACTACACTTCTATAGGTCTAGCAGATTTAAGTAATACGCCTCTCGAAGAGTCCTCTATTGACTGCAATAGGTTCGACTGCACGTCACCTACCGAGTGCTTACTCGAACCGCTCGCCCTTCGAGTGTCGAAATTATCCTCTACGATAAGTTTACAAGTATTTTAGCTCGAGTGCGTATAAGCTTTTATATAAAATTATTTATTTACGGGCACCGCCGAAGGGAACGCCACGTCGTTAAGCGCGCAAGGCACTCGTACGCACATCGAACCGTGAAATTCAAAAACTGTTTGCCAAAGTATTTTTTCTAATTCGTTAAACTCCAAAAACCACCACTTCCACCCCGAGCAGCGCATACAATAAAAATTATCGGCATCATCAGCAGTCGTGTCGCGTATCCGATGTAATAACAACACACTGCCGGGTTTATTGAATAATTTGTGACTGGGAAGAGAATCACGCGCGCTGGCTTTACGGCAAAACACACACACGTGTGGAATAACGCGAGCCAACTTTTTACGAAACAATGTTTTTTAGACCTAGGAGTGGTCAGCCAAGCATTGTGCGCGTACAAATCGTCTATGATATTCGGTACGCGGTCGGTAAACAAAAACATTAATCCGCTTTGGGTACTATAATCGGACAGTGTAATTATGAGGTGTTCCGAGCCATGTAAAAAACGTGATTTAATATTTTGTTTTGTTTTCGTAAGTGCCGTTGATAACAATGTCAACTGTAAATTGTACATTTCAACCGCGGTTACGACATCGCCCTTTTTTAAAAATCAGGTCAGCAGATGTAAAAACAACGACATAAAGGAAACACAGGTGCTGGTGACCTCATATCCGAGGGAAACACAACCGAAAGAGTCCATCTATTTGGACTACAATTAGAAATACAATCGATACAACTGATCGGGCAAAGGGGACTGTTCGTTTCCCAAAGAAAACACCCTCAATAATACACGGCCAAAGCATGTAATCAACGTTGTTTCAGCTTCAAACACAACTGTAGTTTACAAGGTCGAAGTTTTTTATACTCATAAAATATAACTCGGTTTCGGTTACAAATGATATGGAAAATGAATAATGCAACGATTTGTAACATTTCCAATAATATGAATAATTTAAACGTCTGAAATTCACGATTATGTCAGTATGGCGTTGTTAAAAAATCAAAATTCAATTTTAAATTCACGGTAAATCCGTACTATTTTCCTATTGGAAACACTCTGTGAATAATGTTTGTATTTATTTCCCAAAAAAACAAGGTGACATTTACCGGACCTTTGAGAAATTGTTTCAGAGAAAGAACGTGGAGAGTAAATTTTGGGCCACCCTCCAGTGTTATACGAAAAACTATATTGTCTATTGAGCGCGTTCTCATTAAAACTAAGTAGAACAGGTACACGACTTGCAGTTTTGTTGCTCGATAATCGCACTGTAGGAGAAAAAGCGGTGTACCGTCTCGTCGACCCCGCCCGCACCTCGTGTATTTGTTCATGTCGTTTTATTTTTTGTCTCCAGAAAGCAACATTTGGTTACAAATGGCCCAAGAAACGAGGAAAGTGCGTTTCGGTCCCGAAATTCATTAGCCGTCTAACGATTTAAAGTGGAACGAAAGAAAAAAAGGAACAGTGACTATTATTTTGACAATAAAAAGGAGGCGGAAAAAAAAAAGCGCTTCCCGTCGCCCTGCCGGCACCGTAAGGTTGTCGGATTCATTATGTCGGGGCCGGGGAGGGGTGCAAGCTAAGATTGACGACCAATATAGAAAAAACAAACATGCGAAATTCCCGGAGTCCCGTTCAGTTTGCCAATCGAAGGTTAAGCTATTTGTATAAATCACATTTCGGAGGGGCGGCGGTGTGGGGAAACGTGCACGCGGTCGCCGTACTTTTTTCTACGCCGTATTTTCGTACCCTCAAGCGAGCGCAACGACCCTCGGCGCCCGAAAAACTCTTTAAGAAGATATTATTCCATTCGGTTTTATCTGCGGACTGGGACATGCAAAACTCTCGTGTACGTTCGTCCGGACGTTGTGGAGGGTGGAAGGTCTTTACGGGCCACGTTCCGGTGGCGGGGCGGGCGACGAGGGGCGAAAACCAATTTCCAATAGTTGATGAGCTCCACGTCAACTCCGGTCGCCCGCCGACTAGGTCGCATAAAAACTAATGGGCTTTACACGCTACCGAGTCGTCTTGTGTGATAAAGCTTTTGTCTAGCCGCCGTCTCCACTATCGAGGTCAAAACTAAACGAGATAAGAAACTTGTTCGTTAGAAATTGCACAACGATGTTAACACCGGTGACCGTGTAATAATGCGCACTTAATGCAAACGGTTCGTACTGATCGCTGTTCAGATAACTATATTCGACATGAATCACAATTATCAAATTACCGTATGAGAAATCATTTAGCGTACACATAAAGTCAGAATCGATTGATTTGAACTGTTGTTTTGATTGTTGTTTTCGTGACATTCGACTTATTGTCGCGAAGAGTGAAAGCTGAAATCGATGAATAATGTGACACCATTCACGTCTGTGGCTCTTTCTGCAAAACTTGTAACACTCAAAAACAATAGTTTTGTGAATTTTCATAAATAAAAATATTTTTTACCGAGCACCAGGGAATCTTACGTCAATTTTATCAGTAAACATTTTATTCGATAAATATCGACTACCTTTATTACCATTGAAATTTATAATTTTTTGCTGTGCTTAAAAATTTCCAAAATTACATTAACAGTTTGTATGGTAAAGTCACAATAATATAACGTTTTAATGGCAATTAAATATTTAAAATAATTAAACAATTATTCCTTAAAAAAACGATGTTACAATCATTTTCTTATATGTACTGGATCGTTGTTATTTTTCATGATAAAATCAGTTCAAAACTAAACTAAAACAATTTTAGTTTCGAAATGATAAAAATAAAATTTTTGTATTGCAAAGAGTCGATGAATATATTACTACTGGCTTCATACACATATCATTCAGCTTGAAAAATACATTTGATAAATCTTTACTAATGTTACCAAGTCCGATATTTTTAAAACTAAATAATAATTTTAGAAAGGTCACGGGGAAAATCGAATAGATTCTTTTTAGAATTTACATATTAAAATAGCGTTTTGTGTGGGAACGTTACATTAATTTTTTGAGAATGGCGTTGCAATAAATTCTGCACGTGTATCGACATAAATATTCGAAAATTATATGGACACCGCGACCCGAGCTAATCACGCCTAGATCAGAGGACATGGCGGTTTTCAGTCGAAGGTAACATTATACGTGGCAAAGTTTCGAGGGTAAACCAGTTTCGGGGGAAAAAAATTATGTAAAAAATAGCGAAAAAAAAAAATGAATAGTACCTCATTGGAATTTAGGTACGGCAATGAGAACTGATTCGTGTAATGTACAAGACACGTGTACACGTGGAGAGGAAATTTTCATCTCATTACCATTTACACGGTTTTTTTTTCTGCGATGATCGGAATACGCATAAGGTATGAGATGTGCGAAAAATAAATGAATGGCCGACATAGATGAGCTCGCCAACGCGGATTTCTATGGTTGCCACATTCGTTCAAATAAAATATATCACCGAATTATTATCCGAGTGAACGGCAGAACCTGTTCTGATACACGAATCTAGAGCCCGCGACGGTAAAGGTCAATCGGACAACGCAATTTATCACCATTAGTATTCTGTAGAGTGTTGACAAAATATTACACTCGGCTCATGCCGAGCGGTCCATCCAATCGGGAGACCCTATTGCTTTGGCTTTTAAAATCCTGATCCTTACAAGGCATTTGCCGATTATCTGATTTATCGCCGAAACCTGTCCCATTATTGGACAGCGCTTAATGGATACGGTCACTGTTGAGTACAGAAATGCATCGAGACAGAACGGATGCGCGTTCTCGAAATTGATCGATTACGACGAGTAGCCATCGACAGCTATTTCAATGTTTTCGTCTTGCACTAGTAGTAGTCCCCATAGTTAATCGGTAATTAATATTTATTGGCACTGGGCTAATCAGTTTACTGTCTAATCTCGTTTCACCTTCTGATTTAGGTGAACGACCCCATTAGTGTGCGTATATTTTTTTAACTAAAAATAACCTCAATGATAACGATTTTTGTACACTCAATTACTATTAATTGCTCGCAAGACTTTAATTGATATTTTTAGTGGAAGAAAACCACAATAATATCGAGTTGTTTACTCTCAGGTGCCTTAGTCGATATCAGTTTTAATCGACTGTGTATGGATTACAATGACGGCGAGTAGATAGTTATTTTTGTTTTTTGTTTTACTAACAATCATACACGTTCTCACAATGGCGGCTGACAAAGGAAAATGACCATCGTTTTGCCACTGCGGGCGACACAACGCTAGCAATATGATTATTTATATAATATTTTTTAACGAATTTCCTTGTTAATATTTTTTTCTTTGGCAATATTTCATGACAACATAATATAATATCAACGGTGCGTGTTCGGCACGCGCCGTTGCCGCCGCTTCGTTTTCTTTTTTTATTTCATACAACACATTTTCTATACCGTAAGCACACAGCACCGCACATTGTACGGCCCGTACACATTAAATAGCATGTGTGTGTGTGTGTGTGTGTGTGTGTGTGTGTTTTTTTTTTTTTTTAAGCTCATTACATATGCGGTTTTTTTTTTATGCCATCCCGTTAATTAACGAGCAAAGGTAAAAATAACAAATTAGAGGGGTTATAAAGAGTGACAAAAAATAAAATGGAAAACTAAAAATGGAATTAAAACCTATTGCGTCCTAGTTGTGGATATCTACGCAACAGCGAGCCGCGTAACGATCGCCTTACGCATCGCCACATAAGATAACATTGTATTCGGTTAATTAAAGACAAATAATGCGACGCGTTGTGTTGTTGGACAAGTGTTGTACCTCATTCGGTTCGCCACTCGTCCGCCGAAAACAACAGGAATTCCAAAGCTAAAAATTCAAAAAAGTTGTATTTTTAATGACAAAAAAAAAAAACATTTACACAAACCGCTATTGATCGGTGGAAACGATCCGGTATCGAGTCCCGTTAATAAGCTGATGGCAAAGAAAATACTAATCGAGCGGACAGAAAGCATTCAGAGTTTTTTTTTTTCCAAAAAAAAAAAACAAATAATAATATTAAAAACCAGCATTAATTTGTGTAGACCGTTTGTGCGTGTAAAAAAAATATTAATAAAAAGTAGTCATTCGAGATTGGAACGAAAAAATGTGTCAAAATGAGTCCAAGGGGATACCAGAGCTCTATGTTTTCATCACCTCGTAAATTGCTACACGCACATTTTAATAACTGCCGGGCCAATAAAATCTGACCGATCGGCTTACACACAGGTCAAAAAAACCCGAAGAGGTTGCGACGATGATAACAAACTATCCGCTCCGTTGAGTATCATGTTAACGTGTCGTTTGGGCGTACTCATCTTTGACTGCAACTAGTTATTTGAAGTTTATGTTTACAGAATCGTTACTATAATGCGGTTGCATAACTCTAACCGAGCGGACGGTTTTATCGGATATTTCGTTTGAAATGCACACAAATGGATACTCATTTTCGAAATAGAAGTCTCGTCAGGTTAGCGGACCTCTTAACAAGCAGACGCGCCTACCGAATACGTAAAATAATTCAACTTTTTCTTTAACCTGATTCCATCGCTATGTTTGTTTTATTAATTATTAATGAACTTCGTCACGTTCCAAACTTTATTCGAAACATTTTACCTTACCTTCAAGATTAATTATCGATCGACTTAAAGGTCAATCATCGAGCAATGACTCCGCAATGAATCCTATAATTTGTATTTATTAAAAATCAATAGTGTCTACATAAAATACAATTTCCGTGGGTACAAACTCCCATATGGCTTGAACTTTTTCAGCCCTATACCCTCCTAAAGTGTCAATCGAAATATATAGATCGCCTTTTATAGCTCTTTCCAGCACACATCTCACTCCGGTGTATAGTAACCGGAGTTCGATTCCATTAACAACGGCTTAAAAAGAAGACATTGAATTTTAAAATGTCATAATCATAACTAGCCAAGCGTTTCATGATAGTGACATTTTTATTACTGTCTGATTTTAATCTATACTGGTATCATATAAATGTTAATGGCCTAATAACTTGGTCCAAATAATGAAATTATCACTATAAATAGATAATTCGTTCGTTCGGGTTGTGTCTTAGTACGCAGATATTGAGGATCAATTCAATTCCGCCGAGCCTTACATGTTTTTCTGTCTTTTTTAAAGCAACCATAGTTTTTATGAAAATACATTACATATGATAATTCATTAAATAAAAAAAAATGTACTTATATTGTGCCGTCCTGTGCACACACAACGACGAACTTCTCAAAGGTACAAACACCCTTAGCACATCAAACCACAAACTAATATTTGAACTAAACAAAAAATTTAGATGTAAAACATCTCTGTACTACATTTATTTTAAATAAATTTCAACATTTCAGAAGTACGAATCCAAATATTCAAATAAATTCATTAAATATAATTTATCGTTATCGCAAAACGAGTGTTGAATTAAAGAATTTGAACATTGTGAAAATACACTAACACGTTTGGAACTAATAATTTTGAAAAAAATTATTTTAAAAAATCGGTTTAGAACAGCAGATATGAAATAATAGGAAACTATAATTAAGACAATTCAAAAATGCCAAATGAATAGCCCTGAGAACCGGTGCCCAATTATCTATCCAGTTAATTTGAAATTTGTAATTTATAACGCAAATATTATTAAAAATACTTAAAATATCGAATATAATTATTGAGATTATTTAAAATATTTACAGATAAATCCTTGTCTTCAATTTTATGCTGACCTTTCCAACTCATTACAAAGTTCATCTCCAGAGCAATAATTACAGGTTGTGACTATACTTATACTGACAGTATGCCAACCTCGGGACCTGTAACTATCGCTCTAAACATGAACTGTAATAAATTAGAAACGTCAGCACATATCGGTAAATATTCTAAACAACATAACGAGTAAGTTTAATACGTTCATAATATTTTAAATCTGTTTCATAAACAATGAAGTTTGTACAAAGTTTTAAAAAGAGTTAATGACATCGATGACTTATCGTACTGTTTTTGATAAGTTTGTCACGTGCGATCAGAATTTTAGCTACTCACTAAATATTAAGTCGGTAGGACAATTATTTCGAGATAAAATGTTGATAAGAACACGGGTCAAACACATTTAATTATTCACTACTACATTTTCTGGACTGCACCAAGAACGCAGTAGTATTCTTTTGAATTTCTAACGTACAAACGCACACTGACAAACTCACAGATTGCTGTATTATGACACCGATATTGTTCCAAAGTTACGTTAAAAATAAAATATTACACGACTCTAAGTAGTCAGACGAAAGAGGAAAAAATACAAACTATTTTTGAGGCGAACACAATGAAGAAGAAAATGTAGACGGATGCTGTTGAAATCACACGTTTTTCTTATAATAGAAACCGAAAAGATTCCTGTGTTCGGTGTGTCCCCCAAAAGAAATTAGTCAGTCGATTGTTCGGCAATTAGGTCGGACGATTGTGGGGCCATCTTCTCGTCAGTTTCGTGTATAATAATAATATATAAGTTACAATACTTCATCTAATGAACCCAAAGTGCGGTACACGTCCGACTTACCGACGGCGGCGTCTTTGTAATGCCCACCGTAAAAGTTTCTGCCGCTGGGTAACTGATACACATAGGTGCGTACTCAACATCTTTTCCCGGATTTATTTCACATTTATTCAAATACAGTTCATACTATTATGACGGCAGTAATATAGTTAATAAAAAAAGCAACTTGTACTGCGCACGCCAACGAAAACGCCGGCCTTTTAATTATCTATTACACTTTACACGCGGTTGATTTTTCTCGTCTAAACAATCATACGGTTTTTATGTATTGGTCACCGGCTTCAAGTGTGAATTTGTTTTTATAACAGGCGAATTATTTATTTTTCTGCCGATTTACACTTGTCTCTTTTATGTCGTTACTACCGTCAAAACTAACGTTTTAACACTGGAAAACGTCGACGAGCCGATGACGGCCAGTCCAAAATATAATTGAACTGGTTTTTTTTTTTTTTGTTAATATTACACATTACACAATACGGGTCGTCGTCATTTGTGTTCCGGCCGACACGAGTTAAATAGTTACCGCGACCAGCATAACAGTGTTGCGATTTTATCTGAACGGGCGCAAACCACACGCGGGTAATACGCCGTACAGATGAGATATTCTCACGCCTAAAAAACCACCGACGGAGGAAATGATGAAATTCCATTAGCGATCGGATTCGTGTGTACATTAATCGAATGCAGTTATTCTGAGTATGGCCGCAGTCGCTTTGCCACACGTATAAATCTAAACCAAACCAACAAATAGTAGTGGTCGGCTAGAGGAAAAATTCAGCTTGCCCGAGACGTCCCCGGCGACATCCACTGACGCTGATGCAATTGCGGTGTACACACTAGTGCATTGACCCACGAGACGACACCGCGTACACAAATATCGTTGAATTGTGTGCACGGTGTCAGTTCGCCCACGGCCGGCCACTCCGTTTCCGGAGGAGACTAGTGGACGACAGATGGGAGCCCGTCGGACGTTTTTCGGTCCTACCGAATCGATAGAAACGCGATAAGTGTCCGCGTAGTGTTCACCCACAAGTTCCACGGAAACTGTGGACGCTCGTGGAGTATGAGGCAAAGGTGCGCGGCGGTCAACAGGTTTGCGCATCGTGTCGGCCGAGTGTGTTATGTTAAATGCGTGCCGTGAAAACACGACGGCGAACGTGTGTGTGGCCACCGGAGGACCGATGGACAAACCGATATATTGGCCGACGGGGTTCGCGTGCTGGTCGACATTACACGGTCGCTGGTGACGATGACGACGTCGTGACGTCGGCCGTCCGACTGATTGGACAACCGCAAGCGACCACCACGCTGGCAGTAACGGTCGTCGTGAGTGCACTCCGTTCGACGATCGGCCACGGCAGATAACCGCGGCTCCGGGACGCTGTGATTGAGGTGGACATGCCCGTGTTGGTTAAACGTCGCAATGGACAAAAACCGCGTCCTAATTAAAATATCTCTTAACGCGCGTGTTCGCTATACGTGACGCGTTCAACTGTACACGTGTTCGTATATGAATTACACAATGCTGTTGGCTGATTTTATAGCGGCCGCGACCGTATCGACGTCGCGGGGTCGTCGCCCGGCACATTTCACTAGTGTGCCGAGCGGTGGGCCCAAAGGACCTTTAGGAAATCAAAACGGACCCGAGTAATAGCGGCCGGCCGGGTTGTAAAACCGAAATTCTCGTTTGGCGCAAACGGCCGCTGGGTTTTTAACATTTTTATTTATGAAAATTATCAAAGCGCAACATATCTGACTATAAGTACGCCATCAAAAAACACCCCTCGACTTGTGGGCTGAAAAGCATGTAAAACTATAAAAAAAAAAAAAAACCCTGGTTGACGTATATGAGCGACTAGCGCCGCATTTAAAGATTTCCCTATATCACGTTATTTTGATTTTTTTATACCTCTCTAACTTGAGTTGGCGTGTTGAGCAAAAACATAATTGGCACTTATTTCGGGATTTCCAATAACTTATAGTGCTCGTAAAAATACCCTCCCCGTTGTCGTCTTCAACGTTATGGCCTTACAGGTGAATTCGACATCGTGTTTTGACAAAATGGAAATCGGAATCCAATCGGAATCCGTTTAATATTTTTTTTATGTAATGGAAACGTCAACGAGAAACTAGTAAACGGTACACCCACTCACTACGCTGATAACAATCAACGTGTTTTACTTATATTCGATATTGTTCATTGATGTATATTATGGAAGATGTATGTGACGGTTGGGTTTGATTCGACTGAGTATCTTAGGACCTCTTGCTAAGGTCAAGTGGATCTACTCGTCTTAAAATTATACCGGATGTTTTTTTTTTTTTTATTCAAAATATAAGGAAAAAAACAAATTTACATGCATTACAGACTAATTTATTCTATCGTCCATGTCAACGCCACGCCACGCCATATAAGTTGTTTGATGTATTCAAATTGAATACAATACCATTGCGTTTTTGTTCGGAATAATAAATTCATTTTTATATGATTTTTTAATACGGAAAAAAATCTGAGCACTTGTATACCGGAGATATTCTTTTATCATAAACCTCTGATTTAATTGAAAAATTAATACTTTTTTTCACGTACTATTCTCAATTTATCAATCACAAAATACTTTTTATATTCATCTTTTATACTTTGTGAGTATCGAATAATTTTTTTTTTCAAACGATAACATACATAATTAACTAGCTTACTTTTAGATAATGATCTAATTAAGAAAATTACTGGTCGATAATAACTTTTGAATCAGTATTTTAAAAATTCTCAACGATTTAAAGTAATGACAGAGGTTAGGCACATGTTTTGCTATTTTTAACACTTAACATTACTCGGCCCTCACTCTTCCTTCCATCTATGTATAAAAATGTCCATAGCTCCTGAAATATTGGTTCAAGAGGTGTTATCAAACAGACATTTTTTTAATTAGATATTTCTCTAAAATTTAAGCTATTACATAGAGCCATTTGAATGATATGACACCCCTACAAGTGACAATATGAAAAATATTTTTAAAAAAATAAACAATATTGTTTTTATTTTTCGATTAATTAAGTTTTTCTTGATAAAAGAACCAGCCTGGATGATTTAAATTCGAAGAAATTGTTTTATTAAAATAGTTTAGTATGATGGTTTTCCCAAGTTTAAAGAATAATTTTTAACAAATTAGAAAATGAAAAAAAAAATTTTCAATTTTCTTTTTTAAATGAAAAATCCTTTAGAGTTATTCTAGTAAATCTAGTAACGATAACTTAGATGCTGATGTTCAGGATAATTTCCCTAAAAACACATACCCGGATAATTCTAATATTAATTATTAGTTATATGTAATTATTAAGGAAACGAACACCGTAAATTGTGAGTAGAAGATTACAAATAAACAGAATTGACAAGACAAAGTAGTTTATAATCTGCCTTAAGCTGTTAATCAATATTTAGTCGATTAACACTCACTATAGTTTAAAATATTTATATAAAATAAGACTAGTATTTGAATAAATGTCCAACTTATCATGAAATATTAAATGATAAAATAGTGGAAATGAAGAAACATTTTCTTTGTTGATTAATTATATATTTTTTATTTGATTACATATAACACGAAGATCCAAACCATCGACCAAAAACACTTAAATGTCGTTGAATTTTTCCACTTTTGAAAAAGGAATAGTAAATTTTGTATTAATTAAACCAATTATCAAATCAATAATACAGAATCATCAGCACTAAAAATATCGGTTAACTTTTAAGGTAACAGTAAACTAATTAATTAATGTTACAATTATAAATTGTCAATAGTACATATAAATTAATATTGAATTTGTCTATATGATCTACAAAATTTTAAATCAGTATTAATTTCCTTTTTTTTATGTATTGAAAATACGACAATTTCACTAAATAAAATCATTTATCTAACTCTAATTATGTTAATATTAAGACGATTAGTTTGCATATTTAATCAATTACAACACTGGACACTTTTACGCAATATTACTAAAGATTAATTATTACTCTTTGCATTTATATTCGAAATAAATACTTTTCATCGAATAAAAATACTCTTATTTTATCTTTAAAGTAAATAAATGAAATGCATTAGAAATTTATTTTCAAAAATTAACATACTCTGTAAAACAACCAACCAGAGTTATATACTTGAAATCGAAGGTAGTCCAACTAGGTATAAGCTAAGCAATACATTTTATTTTTGAATTTAAATTTAAGAATACTGTTAATATTTTAATTAATACAAAAAATAGACTGTGACCTTCCTATATATTTAAATTTTTTTAAATTGGAAGACGGCAAATTTGTAAATTTAAATTCTAGAAAATTTGTGTAGTTATCGAACCAGTTATGAACAAGTTTCTTGAAAATTTTTACATTGAAGTGCATTGATAGGTAAGTAGAACAAATTGATAATCCAAAATCAAGTGAATATTTAGCATTAAAATTATTTTTTTAAAGATATTTTTGTCTAATCATTTAAATTATTTAGTGTATACTGAATTACATATCATAAGTCATTAAATAGAAACTTATTATAATTTGACATTATTTAAGTATTCGAGAGATCATTCACGTTTAAATAGTATCAGTATTAGGCTTTAACAGACATTTAAGTGACAGTTATTAACAAATTAGAAAGTTATTTTTAAAACTTTTAAATATTAATTTAAGTATTACTATGAGAAAAATTATAAAGATTTAATCAACAAAAGAAACCATCCAATTGATGTTTGATAATAACCATTGTCAACTGCGTCCAAAAATAACACATTCATTGTAAACAACAAAGACAAAATCAATCGGAAAAAAGACTTAGAGAGCTTAGTTCCACAAATTTTTTGAAAATTATATGTATTTACATATAGAAATACTTTTTAAGAAAGGCAACCATCAAATTAACCCCCAATATTTTAGTTTCGATGCTTTGCTAAAAAAGTATTGTTTTATTATATTTGTATTTTCTGTATCTGTCACCTTATGCGCTCAAGCCTTTTTCGGTTTATTAACAGAAAATATCCCAAAAAAAAAAAAAAAATTGTTGAAATGTGTAAATTATACTTTTTATCACAGTTTCAAACTGCTATAACTTATCACGGAGAAACAACTGGATAACTGAACTTTCTTGTTAAAAAAAACATTCAGACGACTTGTATTCAAAGAAAAATTGAATAACATGTTTATGTCATTTTTTTCTACAAACATGTTTTTTTTTTTTTGTTAAATATCTCAAATTAAGATAGAAAAATTATAATCATCGAGACGCTATCTTGCTATTGTAAGTATTAGTTAGCTTATTAGTCAAAAAATATTCTGAAGTTAAATAAATATAAAAAATAATTGTTCAATTTTATCAAGTGCGGTTCCACAGAATATTTACTACCAAAAGGATGCCATCTGGATTTTTCTGGTATCACATTAGGTCAGTACGTGCTTGAACACACGATATGCAAAAGATTTGCCTTATTTTCTTCAGTAAGAAGTTTTTTTTTATGAGAAAACGTATTGCAATAATGATTTTTTTATAATTTAATAATAAAAAAACATATCACTAAATTTCAATAGAATAAAATTTTAAATGATTTCCGTCTCTACGGATTTTACTGAATCTAATAGATAAAAATACAACAAGAGTGGTTGTATGATTAAAACAAAAAGGCATAAGGATCGAACAAAATAATGCATAATTTTTTTATCATTGAAACCTACTTTATGTACAGTGTATTTGCTTAGATTTAATTATATCTGACAACTTGTTAAAGCATTCATTTGTATTTACACGAGTACACTAGTATTTTTGAGGATATTTTTTAAAAGTCTGCCTGGAGCGCTGAAACATCAAAAACCATTCTAGTCTGGTATGTGTTTTAAGTGGTCACACAATCGTCAATTGTCGTGCGATTCGAATGAAATGCAAAAAACAACAGTGTCCTTAACTACACACGACAAAAGAGACTCGAGAGGAGACGTCGTGTCAAGAAAGTGTGTACGCAAAACGGCCGAGAGGTTTATGGCCGTTTGTGTATGCAGCCATAGACGGCCACCCGTGTAGGTAACGACTGCACCATGAGTCGAACAAATCGGTGAAGTGGCTATACGGACACCGCGCTCCGTCAGTCCGCGTTGTGTGCCGGTGCGGTCTGTGTTTACACGTATTATTATCGTTTCGTTTGAAACAATGTAACCATAAAGCAGAGCGTTGGGATTTTCGAGTGTCCATAAAAAAGGTTCTACTGAAGAGCGGTGTGCACACCTCGCGTGGGACAAATCGGTAAAACTGGAAGGATCGCATTACTCGAGTTGGACAGAATTCATCATTAACTCGGTCATCGATAAAAGTTTAATCGCATCGAACGTTCACTGGGGCGGGACAGTGTACAGAAATGTATTTTTATGTCCGGCTCGTTATTGCGGCAGACAACGTGTGGCTACTCCACGGAATCGTCCGTAATCACTTATTAATGACCAAACAAAAGCGGTGCTAGCAAAGCGCGACACGGTCTTCGTCAATTCTTTGCACCTGTTAAAAGCGCACACGTTTACGAGTATAATTTATCGTCAAATTGAGACGCCAACGGACTCGCCTGCAATACAATCAATTACGTAAGGGGAACCATTAATGGACAAAAACTGCATTTGCCCGTGCAAACCGTTTCTCGACAGATTGTTATCTGCCTTCATATTTACAACGGTCGTTCGGAATGACCCGAGTACTTAAACGCAGCGTAATGGCGCAACGGCTCCACTCTGGGAACCGTTGACCGAGTGATATAATATGAAAAGCATGTCCGAATTAATATTAATTTGTGTACATTGAACCGTCTAGTCCTCGGCGGAAGTTTAGTTTGGCCACAGAAAGGAGATTGTTTCATTAAAGCGACCAAACAGTCACAGCGATGATTTTTACATATTTTTTTATTTACCGGGGGTTGTGAAGTCGTAAAAGCCATTAACTATCAATTCCATAATTTGTACAATACGGCGCCCGTCGATTTACGGTCATCATTTTTGTCATTTGACAAAACCGCCGCGGCCGCGTATGGCCAATATTGCTCGTTTAATTTAATCCCTTTCAACCGATCCGGCGGCACTCGAATCGGTTACAATCTCTTTGTTCTTTCTCTCTCGCGCCGCCTGTGCTACCGTATACGCATAACACGATCTATACCATACACGTACATAATATTTTAGTGGCTCCTTTTTTTATACGCTCTCTCACTCTCTCTCCTGCTCTCGTTCGCCTAGTGTAACCTCCGTCCCAACCCAACCCGCCGCCGCAAACAGCGCCGTCATCCCGCAGCGACATACTCGAAGCACACACACACACAATAGGGGTTGCGCCCGTCAATAAATAACAGGCCCTCTTATAAGATAAGTGACTTTCGTCCTGCGCCCACCTCTGCCCCCGTCCCGGCGTTTCGTGGTCGCAGTTTTAAAATTAAAGTAATTTTTTTTAAACGGCAATATAACGTCCCTCCGGCGTTATACGACTACAGTCGGGCGGAGGATCTAGGGATTTCCTTGTACGACGTACGCCGCCGAGGTTATATTATAACCTCACCGCACCCCCCACGACAGTAAATTTTTATGCCAAACTATCTTTCTCTCTAGGGTTCTCTTTTTATCCAACATTATGTGCATTTATATTTTACATGCATGTGGGAGAACACAGAAAGAAAATGAAAACACAAATGGTAAGTATAAACGACGATACAACTGCTGCACGTCGTGCCATATTAAATTACATCAATAAATATATACAATAAGATATAAAATGTTTAAGAAAAAACTGTGTGTATACAGTTGAAATTAGTTTTGATTGAATTCAATGCAAGTGACGTAAGAATAATAATACTTTGGATGATATTATTTTAATTAATTAATCAAAGAAGAGTATACGATATAATATTGCGACGAATAAAAAAAAAAGCAACATTTTGCTAAACAAACGCAAGATCTACTCGCTCGGGAGCAAAGTTCTTGTTCAGGTCCGGCGTTCAAAACGTGTGATTGGATAAAGAATAATATATTTGTTTCACCCTACACTACAAAATTTGCTTCTAATTATTTAACACTTGGTATTTTTTATCATAACTACCATGATCTGTGCATTTAAATATATTTTAATAAATAATTAAGCAGTTTTCTTGTTTTATTAGGGTTACTTCATTATAATTCATCACCATGAATAACATGGAGATTTTCCTTTTTTTTTTATTTTTACACAGTAAATCACTACACAATTAGTGTCATCATTCAATTTGTATCATTTGTGTCGAGTACTCCATAAACAATTTAGTGACGAATGTCAAGTTCTTTTATCTGAATAACACTATAATGATGAACCGTTCCAAGAGGTCTAATTGATCCAGACACATTTACTGCCTCCTATAAGTTCTTAGTAAGTATACCACATATACCAGGTATAAGTGATAGTTAAGGAAAGACTGAGCAATTTATTAATTTTTTTATGTTTTATTTTTATAACTTTTTTATTTCAAAAAAAAAATCTGGTACAATTATTTAGATTATGCATATTATTTTTATTTTATTATTTATTTTACATGGTTTATTACAAATAGGTAAACCACAATGAGACGATTTTTTTTATCAAACTAGATCATATGAGTTATTAAATAAAACAATTTATGGTTAAATGTTCAGTATCTCTTTCAGAATTATAATATATTATTAGTTATACGCTACCGTTTGCTCAATCTAAGTTATTTTCATTTGAACAATTTTTGTCTCGACATAGATCATTCTTCCATATCAATAATATATGAATTTAATTTAAAAAATATAAACTATTATAAATATTAAGTTTATTGGAGAAAATAATTATATCGAAAATTATAATTATTCAATAATTGTTTCTAGAATTTAGGGTTAACTTAAATAAAAACTTATTATTATTTTATTACTAGATAGGGAATGGTCTTAAAAACACTTTGACAGTTAACCAGTATTGTAATATTACTTTTTGAGTTTTTATAATTTTTAGTTATTAGCGAGCAAAGTAACGTGAAATAATTCTAATTTGTGCGCTTTATAGTAAAAATAGTAACGTCGCTATATACACACTATCCCGTCACTCATTTTTTAGAATTGTTAATGTCTCAACAATTTATAATGATTAAATTGGTACAAATTTTATTTAAACTGTTTTCTACATTTAATAGTAAAAAAATTTTTAACTTTCAGCAATTACCCCTAAAATCTACCCTTATGAATAATTATTTTTGACAATTACCTTGATATATATAATAGCTTAAAAAATTTGAATTTGAATTTATACATTTTTATGAAAACATTATTATTTAAAGAAAAAATTGGGGTTATTATAATTAATAACTTAACTACTTTACAAAAAGTACGAAATAAAAAATTTTACTTATCAAATTAGGAAACGAAAAAAAGATGATTATGAGAATAACATAAAGGGATCAAATAGTTGTAATTTTAAGGATAAGCTAATAAATAAAATTAATCTAAATATTTAAATGATGTAACATAAAAATAAAATTAAAGTAAAGACAAGAGATTATTTTAGGACATATAAGAATCACGCAAATGTAAGAAAATAACGCTATTTCAGATTATTTTTTTATTTGGCTTCCCTTTTATTTGCAGATGCGTTTTTTCATACCTTTTGATTTTGGTCTATGTTTATCTTGATTAATTTTGTAAAAAAATATAAATTAAGATCACCCAATTAACTTAAGAACCTTCTCATGTTTTTTCATGTATATCTTTAACATTTATGTCTAAACTTTAATAATTGTTCAGATTAGACATAAAAGATCATAATTTTTATCTAGTATTATTTATTTTCGAAATAAATACATAATATCAAAATTTGCTATTAACAACATTACCTAGAAATGATTTTGAAAATTATGTAGAACCTAAAACTATTCTTTTACTAATAAAAAAAACTCTTCTTTGATGTTTATAAAATTAATATTTAAAAACAATGTGGTGTGGTAGAGTGGATCATTCGGAGGCAACCTTTGCGCTGATATTGAGATACGCTGTTTGTTGTTGGCTTTCGGATGGATTAACCACACAGAAGCCTTAGCAATAACACACCTAGTACTCTTACAGGCTCCCTCAGCCATAATGAAATTGACTCAGGTCGACAGCCGGTGTAAATATTTACCAAATTTAGAGCCGACACCAAATAGACGGGATAGAAACTAAGGAAATGATGAATAATTAAAAACTATAAAAGTTTTATCCAATAATTTATGAATTAAAAAAATAACAATATTTTTTCATATATATTTTAAGAGAAAAATATAAATGGTCAGCTATTTATAGAGAATAAAATAATACATTTAAATCATCGATGGCTTCAGCTAAATACGATTTGTATAAAAAAATAAATTATGAATGTTAGTTAGTTTTGTAAAATTGAACATGGTTAGGGGCCCATCATCGATTTTTTTTAATTCACGTTTCAATACTTTGTGATGCACATATTCACCTGCCAGATAAGTTATTATTATACAAATATAAGTGCATATTATACGCAGTTTAGTACTAAAATCAATTAGATTTTTGCATCTTCTGAATTATTTCTAACTTTAAAGATAACCGGTTATTATACTAGACCCTTCAATTGAAATTAAGTTTTTTATTATACGTTAGTACTTTGAATACAAAACTTAAATAGAGTTTTAATCTGTTTATTTCTTGTGAAAAATTATACATTGAAAAAATATTAATAAAAATGTGTCACTTAAACAACTTTTTTCACCTTCGTTTTATATTAGTAATATTGATATAATTCGTTTTAATTTTTATGCTGTTTCTTCTACAGTTGTACATTTCATAATTCATTAATTTATTATAAAACACTTTAATTTACGTTACCTAAGTAATTTTATCGATTCGAATGTTTTTCCAAATAACTAAACTCGTGAATATTTTTTAATAATAAAACTGGAAAATTTACTTAAATGAATATCAGTTAGTTCTTCTATTAAATTAATAACTTGAAATCTATGTAAGATTTTATAATAAATTGCAAAAAAATAATTAAATATTAAGTAACATGATGATGACTTAAGACAAAAACTGTAGTAGTTACATTTTATTAATATTGAAATTTATATTTATTTTATAATAAATTTTAATTTATATATAATTGATTATTAATTTATTTAAGTATCAATTAAACTAATTTAATATATAAATTTATAAAAAAAATAGACTAGTTAAATAAAATAGGAAGTTCAAGTAACTATTAAGACACTGTAAATCAAACTAAGCCATGTAATGATTTAATATTGTGTAACTATAATATAAACCTTGTGCACAATGAACCAACAGGTCTGAGTGCATGGGCATTATGTCAACCTCACTAAAAAAAAAAATTATAAATATTATTTTATTAATAAAATTATTTTTTCCGTATTCTTCCTCACTCTATTGAAATTCCCCTTGATTTAAAAATATTTTATGTAAATTAAGTTTTACAAAATATTTACCATTTCAATATTCACTTATGTCATCAATTCATTAAAAAACTATTTCCCATTAATTTCATACCAATTTCTGAGGTTAACAGTTTTATTCCAATTAAGATTTCAAAAATTCTTTGATCCAGTTGTAATACAACATTATACTCAATTATTAGTTTCTTAGGGCGTATTATTTTCTAAAGAGTTTTTAGTATTGACTTATCAAAAGTTATAAAAACATCAATATTATTTGCAAATCTAAAAAATAATATTGTTAAGTATTCAAACCATTCAAGTCGTATATTAATGATTTAAATCAAAATATTTTTTTAATTTTTATTCCATTATTTTGATTTCCATACAATGTATACTCGCGGAGTTAAGTTTATGAGTAATTTGCGCATACATAATACCTCCAAGTATAAAAATGAAAATAAATTTAAAAAAAATCCGTTTAGATCTCTTGTACCTCAATGAAACCTCAAATCCGTGTGCCAGGTTACCGTCCTCTCCGCATCTGGTCCTAATTAATATACAATGAAAGACAGATTAATTCATTACTTAAATGAAATCGTGTACAATAAAATATTTACTAAAGTAAACATTCAAAGTACAATTTGAAGCAACTATAGCACATGTACGTATAAAATGAGACGAATAATTGTTTGCATTTTAAAACAATCATTTTTTTTTTTTTTCATTATTTAATTTACTTTTACATTTACAGGTTCGGCAGTCGTGAGTAATTACACAATACGTTTATATTATCGGTAGCACTTGGACATTGAATTTTTATGACCGGTTTTTCGCTGGCATTATTATCGGCGTAACACGGTGACTTTTTTTCACTAGTCAGCCGCGCAGGATGTCGTGTCGGATGCAAATGAACTCGGAAAAAATGTCGGTTAAGTGGGCAGTGCGCTGGAGGTGTAGAGTGTGTGTAAGAGAGCTTGTATGTGTGTGTGAATGATGGTGTTGGTTGGCTACCGGTGTTCGTATGATAATAATAATAATAATGGTTATAATAATACGACGAGATAATATTAAGTAGTGCCTATACCAAGAAGCGAGCAAAAGAGAGAGAGAATGCGAAAGATTGATGATAGTCATCGGTACACGACCACTCCTGCCGTGTGTCTTGAGATATTATTCTTTACGTTTCTGTGTGCTGCTCGTTTAGCAGCGGAATGCACAGGAGTCGACGGCGTTATTTTCAATAATCTGGAGTCTGACTTCTGACCGGTTGTTGTATGCGACCGGTGAGGATAACAGCTTTTGTATACCGACCTCCTACGCAATAATACCAGACTGAAAGCTTAAAGGTTTCCAAACGGCTCTCGAGTTACTTTTTGTAATGAGCATTTTCGAACAAATCTAACGCAATCACTTATTTACTTGTTTTCGTTAGAAGAAACTGCATAATATAATTTTAACATTTTCTAATACGAACGCCGAATAAAAACATAATTTAAATATATGTAAACCAGATAACGAGTAAATAAATACTAATTAAAAATGATAATATTTGCTAATTAATGGCTTAATAGTCAGTGGGTCAGATTGTAATATTTTTATTTTTTCAAACTCCATGTAACGATAAATAATACTTAATTTATACATTAATAATTTATAATACCAATAATTGATATTCTTAAATCTGGTGTCATTAATGAATTCATCTTCATATTTATACGCTCTGATTTTGAGTGACAGTAGTAAGGATTGCGAGTTAAGAAACTGAAGTCGCATCAGATAAATTCTGTACAGCTTAATGTTTATCTATTATTAACAAAAGTTACCATTATCATCATACGTTTCTTTTAACCGACCATTGGACAAGTAAACGAGTCCACATAGTAATAACTAATCGTAATGTTACTTACAGAGCTCCAACTATCCATGTAGGTAATCACATAAAACCGTTTACTAACGTTATAATAAATCTCCGTTATGTGCTTTCCAATCAGTCTCCAGCTGTTCTTTTTATTAATATTTGTTTCCATAACGATGGCTCGTTTCCAGAGTGGCTTTCTAAGTACAAAAAAACTGGCGCGCTGCTTAATGATTATTTGTAACTTCTGGGTCAAATATGACTCTATGTTTCGTTCACATCTTCCACGAGTGTTAATAGTTTAATAGTGTCATCTAACTACGGAACAGAGATTCAATTATTTTCTTGTGATATAATATCAATTTTTGCATGACGTTTTTAAATATTTGAGATTATTTTTATTTTGGCCGCTAACATTCCCACGGCATAAAATTACTATAATGGACATTACATTAGGTGAAGATAGATAAAAACTTCCTATTCCCATATTATTTCAACAACTTACGTCACAAATATTATGTTAACAGAGACAAAAGTGTCAGACTAACACATACTTCTTAGTCTTACTTAAAAATTTATGTTGATGTTTTTAATTTTAGTGCATCAATTAAACTTGTATCATTGTAAAGGAAGTGAACTTCCTCTGATTGCGCTGCATCACATGGCGTATATATCATTTTTACTGTACTACTATGTTCTACGTCGATTACCAGCTATAAAAACAAAACTTAATTGTCTGTTTGGTTTTTATTTTATTTTTAATGGCTATTCAAGGTTTATTTTGTTTTATTAAGGGTCCATAAAAAACTACAGTGTGACGAGGTCTGTGGAACTCAACGATATTATAAAAAAAAATTAATTTAACTACTTAATACTGGTTCAAATATCACAATGGTAGCTAATATATATTTTACAAAATATATTTAGTAACTGAGCTAAACCGATTGTAAGTTTTTATTATTATAATATTTTTTTCACTAGCCGTCGTCTCAGAGGGTGGTCGGAAAAGACGAGGTAGATGAACGGGGGAGAACAAATGAGAGAAACAAATCAAACGAATAAAATGGGAAAAAACTGAACAAGACAACTCGTATATCGCTTGGGTTAAGAAAAAAAAAGTAATGGACTGTCATAGGTTAACAGTTGTTGTACATTATATCATACCTTATGGGGATACTGGTATAGTTTGTATGTGTGTGTGCGAGTGCTGGATGTAGACTTGTGAGAGCTGATCGTATGTGTGTATACGCGGAGGAAAAAACGAAGAATAAATACCTCTCATCTATCGTCTTGTGTTGGAACAAGATTACGGTAGCTGCCAGACGATATCGAACGCAATTACTTATATTTCTATATGCGCAGCGTACGCCGATCTTACAGCCAAATGTTATTAAAGAGACTTTAACGATAGTAATAAACATGTGCTGTAATAAATACCCTCTCGGCGTGCGACGAATCAAATCAAATCCAGCGCCCTCCATAGCATACCCTTTTCTTCGAAAAAATGTTTACAATTTTTATACTTAAAAATGTGACATACAATCCGCATAATATTATAACAGAATACCAATGCGTACGATAAATTTATTGCTCTACAACAGCATTACTACTATTAACACTAATCTATACTGAGCATCGCGTCGTAAAGAAAGACTCGAGATTCCGTTAGCAAATAGAACAACAACTCATAAATCAATATTACAATGATGACCAGAGCAAATAATGCGGTGGGACTCTAAAGATCAAAATGGAATATAGGACAACTTGTATGGATTCCCTTATCAAGTTATCACGCAGTGGTTTGTACATAAAATTGGTACCAACCGTCGTCGGTCATAAATTTGATTAATATCTTGTCACTTGGTCACAAGCCTACAATATACGCATAACACTGACACGGTATAAAATGTATATTATTAATCGGTATACGGATACTCATTTCAATATACAAGCTCATTTGCGTGAAAACCTGTCCTTTGCCAAACCCTCAGATGGCGAGGATCGGACAGACAACTTTTTTAACGAGACAGGATTATATTCCTAAGGTCGACAATAATATTTACACGCAGTAAATATAATAAGAAGCCATCTATAATTTTCATTAGTATACAATGTGGAACAGATCTCTGTAGAACTAACAACTCAAATGACTTTTGATACAATTAACATGTCGTTGAAATTTATTTTTTTTAATAATTTATGCATTATTATACTACATTAAAATCATATTTTTGACCATTTGTTTTTAATAATAAATGTTAAAATATATATTTTTAATTTTTTTTGTACATTTCAAAATAGCCAGTTTTAAGCACTTTTATTTAAAAAAATTATTAATGGTTCGACAACAATTTTAGGACGAGTAATTATTAAGCTAATATTAAGTTATAATTATTACACTAATGTGTATTTATAACACATACTCCCCGCGTTACACACTCACTCTGTGTGTTAAAATTCTTATGACTCAATTATTACTCATTACAAGTTTTGAAAAGTATAAATTTAAAAATAAATGGGATTTTAACGTAGTTTAAGAGTGCGTAAATTTTTTAAAAAAATTTACAACGAAATGTTGATTGTATCGATTGTCATTCAGATTTGTTCCACTCCGTATAACTGAAACTGTATTAAGTTACACTAAATCCGAAGATTATTTTAGATCTTATCAACGGATAGATCGGTTAACGTCAAGTAGTATTCTCAGCGGATTGTTATTTTCACGTTTAACCGATGACTGTAAATAAAAAGTAGAATTACTCATTGGGACTTTCGTATTAAATCAGCTTAATGTGGACGGTCACAAGATGTCCTAACGAATAGCTAATTTCTCGATGAGATTAAAATGAGACGATTCTTAGCGAACGATATCAGTCGTTAAAACTTCTAATATTAATGAGTGTAGTAAATATTTATGTAGGAAAACTTGAATAACTTAAGACTATTATGAACTCAACAAATGATTTACTACAACTTAAAAATCAATATGATTAGTTGTCATATTATAAATTAAAAAAATTGTAATCAAACATATTTTAAATAACAACAAAGGGTTGATTAAAATTAGGCGATATGAAGACAGATTTATCGCATTGGGTACGCTAATACAACTAATAAAAAAAATGAGTATTATTCAACAGTTCAATTGATAATCAGTACTAAACAATTTATTTTCTCAGGAAAAAAATCTTTCGAATCTCAGCAGTGTACTCGAATTGAATTTCGTATTAAATTCATAAGTCATATATTTTAATATATAAAATACATCTGATGTATTAACTACTGCCAAGACGCGTTCTACAATTATGAAACGTTTAGACAAGACGATGAAAACTAGCCGAGTAATTTCTGAATACGATTTATATAAAAGAACACGGAATTATTGCGTAACGGTCGAACAGGTTATCTTGTGGTGGTGATGCGTTCAGTTTGTACACTCCACTAACTAATACACACACGTAATTCTTTGTTTTTGTCCCGTTCGTGTATTTTTTTTTTTTCTTTATTTTTTATGAACATAGATAAACTATTGGGTTTAATAACCGAAACGGTCGAAAGTGTCGTCTTAAACGTCGGTGCTATCAATTAAACGAAATGATTGGTGACGCGGTTCCAGTTTCCTGTGTGTACACATACGCTGCCATAAGAACGACGACTACGGTACGGCAGAAACCCATCTATGTGTAATGTCATATCGAGGAGGGGAGATGCGTCCAGGTCAAGAATTTTAACGATACCTTTTTTTTTTTTATATATATACATTCACTAGTGTACAGAAGAGAGACTGGTGCAGGATACTTGTTGAATTTAACTCGTTTATTTCGACTTGGAAATACAACCAATAAACATAACTCAATCACCGACAGCTGGAAGCGTCGCGCGTTATAGCCGAGCCAAATGGAAGAATAGGTTTTCCTTAGAAGTCATAGATACACTATAAACAAACGTGTGTTAACGGAACACTTTGGGGAGATGAAAAAAAAAAATACAAGGCGGCGATTGCACATTACAATAAACAGCTCAATGACTCGATGCAGTCGGTTTTGTTCAGACGCTATAAAGCAAAACTCCTAGATGAGTACTGATAGATGCGAGTATTTTGTACGGTGCTTCGAGCAATTATAACTGAATAAATAAGCGGCTTATAGTGATATTATTTTTTTTAAAAACCGCCCGCAATTCCGATTATGATGATTTATGTGGTTATTATTTGCTGCCAAGGAACGATTTGAACAAACAGTAAATGAAATTCAAAAATTACTCGAATCAATACTCGCGTACAGTCTCCCGACGAAAAATAAACATTTAAATATTACATTCGAAAATCAATAAAATTATCAAACTTCAACTTTGACCGTGAAAAATTGCACGTATTCTTCGTGGTTATTTTGTAGAGTCCCAGTAATTTAAAGCTACCTGAGCTCGTTACAACAGCAACCGCTAAACGACGCGCAGTACAGCGCTCGGTCCTCGGGTACTAAGTATAAGCTATTGTTTTAAACTTGTCACCCACCTGACTAACCGTGAACGCATAAGTACGTTTATACGCACAAGGAGTGTGTTCCAACGCTGACAAAACGCGCCGAGGTCACCGCGTTAGTATTCAAAAACGGTTGTCAAAGGATAAAAAAATATATAACAAATTGACTATTGTGATATACTCGCGCGCTCATGAAAATATGATTTATTCGGCCCGGAGGTTCGCAGATTATGTTCACCGATTTCTTTTACGACTCCGCAGGCAATCAGCACGTGTCTCGTGTGCTTCGTACAAAATCATTATTGACACTCCCGCTGGAATCGCAAGCGCCGTATAAAAAAATAAATCATAAAAAAAAAGCACAAACTGTTGAGTAATGTGCGTTTTAGTAGGTATAATAGTATGCGCTATTGTTGTTTATTTTTTTATTATTTCTTTATTTTACTTACCATCTCATCTAGTGTGTTAAGAATGCGGATCATTACTTTACACGGTGTAACATTTGTCTTTCAATTAAAAAAATGGAATTGCTATGTTATACTTGTCTCCTCTTGGCCAAGCGGTCGTCGTTATATCTGCTTTTGACCGTTTCCAATTAGGAATTCAGTTCACGTTAAACTAGAAACCGAACCGAATATTGTATTTTCATTTGTTTTAACTTTTTTTTCTCTCTTCTCGATAAACGTTTACGCTGCGTTCGAAATAATTACGTTAAAATTTTTTGGTTATTTTTGCATAACATCAAAAAACATGAAAATTAAAAATCATTTTATTTGTAAAATATATGTCTCTATGTTATATATTTTACTACATAAATATTTTTTCTTGGTCTAGTAAGGCTTCAAGTTTTATATATTATTAAATTCATTATCTCAGTCGTGAATTTTAATGAATTAATTCGCTAAATTTGAAATACATTTTAGTAAAATTTTTAATAAATAATATTTCCAACAATTTTTATTAAGCTATATAAAATGGACTTGATTTCAAATTATATTAGTTTAGGATTTTTTTTCTAAAAATTTTACATAAGTTTACAAACTATAATTGAAATCCTTACTTTTTACATATATTAACGCCAGCAAGTAGATAATAATTTATATTGATTTTATCTTTATATTATGTTAACAATTATAAATTAATTTTATTAAAGCCTTAACTTAAAGTCATGAATAATTCACAAAAAAAATTGTTAAAAGAAGCAATAAATATTATTAATTATAATTAATAATATTTATTGCTTCTTTTACACATATATAATTATATATTAAATAATTTCAGGAACTAAACGTTTTTATTTATTAAAAAATGCAATGTACTAGTGCATAGTTATTTGTTAACAGTAGAATACGTTATTGCATATGTTAAGTATATTCTAATTTTTTCTAACTTGTGAATTAATTATATATAAGAGACATATTCACTGAGGACATTCGAATCTCTACACTCAGTCTTAATGTAGTACTGTAAGGTTTTAAGTTCGCATAGTAATGTCGTATACGCGTTTGTGTATTTGTCGGTCTTTCATTGATTACTAAAATTTTTAAATATACCTAGCAAAAAAATGTAGTAGTATCTTATAATTTCAATTATAGCCAAAACATTTTAATTTTAAAATAATCTCAGAAAAATATACCAATTCCAAGCCTAATGACATACTAAACGTGCTAGAGGTCTTAGATAATTTTAGATAAAAAATATAAAGATCATATATTCGGTACATACTTTGAGATTTTAAACAAAGGTAAGAATTTAAAATCGACATTTCTAAAATTTATAAATGTCGATAAAGTATATTTAATATACTTTAAGTTTACTTGTTTTCATTGAATTGATAAATTTAGTCTTTTCATAGTTAATAGTTACTAAAATATTGCTAAGTGACTTGTTTGAGAAGTATACTCAAAATGAACAAATACAAGAACATGGAAATAGAAGTTGTGATGCTGAAGTCAATGGCATTCTACGTTACTCGTCGTTTCCCAAATACCCAGCGATGAAACTTTTTTCAATGTATTACAGCAATTACCTCGAACCAGTTTATCACTTATATAGTCCTATGGGGTTCCTTGTCTAGAAAAATGGAAGTCGATAAAAAAAACGGACAAATACGCTACGATAGCTAACCATAAAGCTCTAAGGCTAATAGTACAAAAGACAAATGGGTCGGTGGTCATCCCGGAAGGGCCAACAAGTATACATATATAATATAACCACCACGCCCGATCATTGAAACTTTGTACCGGAAGCACTGCTTTTCTAATTCCTTCCTGACCTTTTCTTCTATATCAACAAAAAAGACCACATGAGACCTTTTCTTTTGAAATTATTCTGTTCGACAAAACCCAAAAATATCAGTAAACAAGAACAATAAAAACAAATTCAGGGAACACAAAATTAGAAAAATTGTATTCATCATGTGTTATTTTAGGTTAATAAAAATGTTCACATTTATCTTTAAAACAAAATAGTTTTCACGAGAAATATCGGGTGGAAACTTACAATAAATAAAAAAATACCAACAAAGTCGCCTTGAGAAATAATAACAAATATTACATATTTACAGCCAATATAAATTGTTCTTTAGTTAACTACCGATAGTCATAAAAACGTTGGAGTTGTTCCATTTGTATTTTAAATATCATGCGTAGTGATTTAACGAAAAATATTCTCGAGAGAACTTTTTAAGCAACACGAATATTCTTTTGCAGATAATTACGGTAGAATATATTCTTAAGAAAATCTAAAAATGAAACTTAATAATATCTTTACGAATATTTAATTAAACTTGAAAATTATTTGGATGAATAAATATTTATCAAAATTTCATGAAAGAAAAATAATTTAAAAAAAAATAACTTGGTCGATAGTCACATAACAACAAAAATATAAAAAGTTTTCTATAAATTATGAGCCAAAAAATGATTCTATGGTATCTTAATATTTTCTGTATTTCAGTAGCTTCTCAATGATTTTACCATTTCTATGAATTTTCTTTGTTTTGTATTTGTACGACTTCTTTATGTTATTTTTGTTATTCATTGACTAAAAAAATTAACTCTTTCAAAAAAAATTGTTCATCTCATCGAAAAATTACCAACCAAGATTTCTATATAATTACCATAACTTGGACTCAATTTGGCTACTATAAATACATTTTACGAAATTTTAAATGTGATTTCTTTTTTTATATTGACTCTCATTTAAAATTAAAAAATGTTATTAACACGTTTTGATTTGTCGACTTACCATAATTGTCCGTCCTAATTTACTATCACTCAAAAATTACGACCAAAAAGACGGACACGACTGCTAAGTAAGACACAACAAGTCGTCATTACTTAGCACCAGCCTGGTCATACAGACCATTATTGTGCTTTAAATTATTATTAATCTACTTTGGTAAAGTTTAAATATTAAAATTTAATAATATATTAATGTTGTGGAAATTATTTTTGGATACATCCACTATCGTCTTTAAAAAACATTGTATAAACTAATTGAAGTAAAACTGTAATAGTAACCGCATTATAAAAAAATAAACTCATTTATTGATCACCCAAAGAGATGTTGCGGTTTTATGTCAATAAGCCAAACCACATCGAAAAGAACCGAAATTTTTTTACGAACTGTATTTATCATTTAGGCAACCGACGCTTCTCAATGAAACAGCAACAAAGAAGTACAATAACTACGTTGGCGTGCAATATTTTATTATCATTATGATCTAAGGTGGCGGCTAGGGTTCATTTACGGCGGTAGTAGTTTTCTGAGAGTATTAGTGAGGTGAAAAAAAAACACAACAATGTAATAAAACAAACGTATTGTTGACCCCAATTGACCGCATCGCGTGGACCACGAATATGCGAATACACACACACACACACTGACTGCCTTCTCCATTCATCTGTGGCATACGTGTTGATTACTTGTATGCATTGGCATTACACAGCAGCAATAATACCTAGTCGGTAAAAAACAAATAATTATGATAATCCTTTATTCTTAATTTCCCAGTTTTTCAGCAACTGCATTCAAATTATTACAATTCTCAATATCGGTTTTCATGAGTAGTGTTTTATTTAAATTTTTTAACTGAAGGTTACACTCAATGGTATTTATCCTGTGCATTGCACGGTCGTTATGAAACTCGGACGATTTTCTCATACATGTATAAATAATATTTAATCAAAAATGGTAACATTTCCGTGAACGCGCTAAGCTCACTGTGCCTATACGATACGTTACAATACAGATGTGTATTGTAGTGCATAAATTAAAATTCGACGTAATAAAAACACTACACTCAAGTTAAAGGTGAGATTTTATTTACACAAATTAACACTGCATACATTACATTATGTTTATGAATACAATGTGTGGAAGCTATGTTCAGATTCTCATAAAATAAAATAAAAAAAAAAAAACAAAGATGTTTGCTGCGTGTAAATCGCACGTTGAATTATTAATATTTTCATATTGAATACTTTGGGATGCAATATTTTTAGCAAAATGAAATTTTACGTCTTCGATATTTATTTTTTACATTTTTGATTTGACAATGAATAGTGAATCATTTGCTCAGACATATTTAAGATTGATAGTAAATAAATAAAAATGCCAACTATTTCAAGCTGTTTAGCTATATGCGGTGTCTTAATAAATTAATTCAATATCAATTTAACATTGTAAAATGTAATAAAGCTTTACTGTAACAATTTATTTCTCATTAGTAAAATAGTTTTAAATGTTTCATTTCGAATATGATTTTACAAAAAAAAAGACCTAAATATAAGTTTTTGATAAATAAATTATTTTTATTTTGACAATTGTATGTCTTTAAAATACTATGGACCACCAAAGTTCTTTAATATATTCCCAATTGGTGTCATTTTGTCGCTTTATTTAAAATAGCGCTAAATTAAGCTATCCATACACAATAAGAACAAACAATAAGTGGTTTAATTTAGATTGGTGGTATATTTGAAGGCCTAAAAATAATAAAATATTACACAAAATACATTTTTAACTATAACATAAGTAACTAAAAAAATACATTTTAGAGCTTGATTGATTATGTTCAAATTGCTTAATCCACTTTGATCGCTAGACGTTTTGATCGTTTATTTAATGCATCTAACAGATAACTCGTCTCACGATACCTGTTGAAAGTCCTTATTGCATATTTTATTCAAAGACACACGCACTTGTCAGCCTGTGAAAGTCACCGATTTGTATAATTATATAAATGAAATGCGTTTAGGTTTGTACGAGCGCACCCGGTTAATTTACAGTACTCCTATGGCAGTAAATTAATGACATTTTAGTGCTAGGGATAGTGGCGTCTGGCGAATTCAATTTACATACACTAGCTGTTTACGTTAATAAACATATACACACTTGTTTTGCAGAGAAACAAATTTACATTTTTTAAAAGATAACACCGGCGATTATTTACACGATACTCCGTTTTAATAATGTGGGGAGAGATATACAGGTTGAAGATGTACGGTTATGAATAATGCGTTCGTATTCTAATTAACGAAGTTTCGAAACTAGTCGGTCGAGGGTACCGCAAGAGAACCGCGTGGCCCTTGCGGATCGCGCCAAATTCGCATATTAAAATGTGTCTTCGAGCCCGACAGTTACAACGGACACTCCGCAAAGGAAACGGATTCTGCAAACGACAAGGACACAATAGACGCTGAAAAAAAAAAACGTTAGAATTTGCATAATATTACTCATACGGTAGGATTGAATTGTATAAAAAAAACGGTTTTTTTTTTACCCTGTGTCTTCTTCTTTTTCTTCGTCATCCAGAACAAATATCGGATCAATAGGAATAACAAAGATTATGAAAATTAACGGCCAAGTCCGGGATGTGTATCTTTTTGCCCCTCTGAGTGCATTTGAATACGTATGGATCTCGTTTTTCATCTCCTTCGTTTCCTCTCCTCCCTCTTTAAACTCTGACACAAACAGCGGAGCCGCTATATATTATCGTGGCCGTGTTATTGTTACCTGGGAAAAAAAATCGTCTGTTAAAGGGTTGCGCGAGACGTAGGAAGGCCCCTTTGCATAAAATTTGAATGGCAACTTAGTGTAGTTTTATTACTATTATTATACATATTTTAAAGCGTTAGTTTGCATATACACACGCACATAAACGCCGTCGGGTACCGAGGGGGGCAGATCTACCTGTTATTGCTGCGGCGGCCGCCGCGTACCGCCCCACACCGCGCCGTCTGCATACCATGAGAAAAAAAGGGTTCATTTGAATTTTACTTTCCGGAGGATGAGACCGAAGGGCTTTGGATTTCGTAAAAGGGGGGCGATTGTGTGTGTGTTATTTAAAATAGGTGTCTTCTACACCATCGGTATGTGTATAAGCGCACACATATGTACGACAACAAAAAAATGATATATCATCTGCATATGACGACGTACCCTTTTTTGCATACACGTCCTAAGATCACGTACAACCCTTTTTATAATATCGATACGGTATTGAATATTACAGATAGTAAAATGTGCGCTTGTGATATGCAGATCGATAAGTTCCCACGACACGCTGATAGGCCCAACGCAACCGGTGCAGATCATATTTGCATTCATCCAGCCGTTTTCGCTTAACAACGGATAACTGCGTCTTTAATCACTGGCGTTTCCGGACCAATTGGTGGAACCGGTAAAAAACGGTAAAAAAAAATATTGCCAAACGGTTTTTTGCGACAAACGCAAAAACGGTATGTTTTATTTTTTTGTGGCGATTCGTTTTAATTGAGATCTAAAACGACTGGGACCCGAAAATAAGAAGTCACAAAGTGTACGCAGTCCTCAAACAATCGGCTTGGACCCCCCAACGTGAAAATTCCTCCCCGGGGTAAGGCGCGCCGGCGGTTCATCCCGTCGGTTATCGTCGTTCGGATCTCTCGATTTGTGTTGTTATTAATACACACGACAACGAGCATTGTTTTTATTTCGTCTAAGCGCATTACTAAGAAGTCTCGGAGGAGTACGTGCAACGTCATATTTCATTAATACCCCAGAAAAGACAATCGCCGCAACGGCTAAATGCCGTTTGTTCCGAAACAATGTACCAAAACGCGTCAACCCACAGTAATTATGTGATCATTGTTTCCGTACGAACACAACTCGACCACATTTCAGATTTATAAAATAATAATAATAACAATAAAACGTTATAAAGCCAACGTTTATTCGTATTTAACACCTAGAGCTAGACAACAACACGCGATGGTCCTATAAATATGATATTTGGAAGAGCACGTGCTAGGGTCTTCGTCGTTTAGATTAAATTATTTAAATTTCCAGTTGCCATGCAGATTGCACCGCGTCTGAATTTAATTATCAGACGTATTGCATCGCTCCAATCTACTGACCTATATTTGAAATTATTTATGAGAACGTCCCCCTCCCCGAGGTGCCCATTGTCGAGACGACCGGGTGATGTTATCGTCTTCCATTTGATTTTAATTAAGAACGGACTTATCCAAAACTGTGTACCATAAACAACAACGGCGTTCAGAGTTTTGAATCGGTCACCGAACGAGCTTAGTAGAACACATACGAGATTTTTTCAGTTTTCTGTGCAATTCGACTGTAAGCACACATGAGACACGTGTACTTGTACATAGAATTGTGTCGCTCCGCTCGTCTTCCGATTACTGGCGGACGTTGGGGAGGGGTGGCTTTTGTACATAGAATTCCACTCCACCCAGACTCCTGTCGTATTATTGCCAACCGTTTTTCGCTTCGTACGACCGGCGAACAAAAGCTCACGTCACGTCTGCCGAGCGCACACAGTTTTTACAGGCGCGCCGAGCACGATTTCGGCTTTAGCGCGTTACAGGACTTATACACCACGAGCTACTGGAGAGGTTCGCCCGCCCGCCCGTGAGCCACCAGTATTTTTGTAACCTCATCACGTGCCCACGTCAGCCCTCCGGTTTTCTCGTACTTTGCACTTTCTCCTTCTTAATCCCGAACCACCGCCGTACCGCCCGCATCACCCAACCCTATACCACGTCCGTAATCACGAATCCCTTTCTCCGCAGTACCGAGGACCCTACACGTATATACATACACCTCTGGCCGTCGCTAGATTTTACCTCTACACATTCCGAGTACCGGTGGTGGATCAACCGTATCTCGATAACCCCATGTGAATGGATACGATAGGCGAGCTTAATGGAACAACCGCCGGTTTTGGATGCGGCCACCGTATAAGGTTTCGTGGAAGAAAAATCAACCGTTTCGTCACTGATCCATCCATAGCTGCGCCCCGTTAAGGTGTCGTTCCGCATCCCATAACGATGATAGATAGAGAAATAATGATCCCGTGTCATCATCGTGTCTGGATTCGTAACGGTAGGCGTGACCGGGTCGCCGACCATATCATTTCGATTCCATTTCGCTATTCGTTTTGAGTGAATCTCCAGTACACTAGTTATCGTTAAATGCCAAGACATGATATCATTTTAATACGCGCCCGGAGTCAAGTTCACGAACGTGACAAACTAATCACTACACCAACCGTACAATTTCCCCAATCCTGTATGCGATTGCGCGTAAAAAAATGCAACAATACAACTCGGAACGCGTTCCTCCCGTGACACGTTCGAATATAAACAGACCAAAATTTAAGAAAAAAATTTAAAATATTCTATATAATTAAGAACAAATGTCATTCGGGTACACGGATGTAAAAAATGTTCAATGAAAAAAACAGGACGTTATGGGTGTTGCAGTCTTTCAAAAATAATTCCGTCACTTTAAGTCAAAATGGACAAAAAAAAATCGATATTTATTAAAGAACAGAGAAGCTAATTTTTTAATGCATTATGCTTAGATGTGCAAATGTCGGGGTTAAATGTCATAAACTAAAATTATAATTGGAAAACCTTTATTTTCAAAAACAATATTTTTAACAAGTACAATATTTTCAATCGTGTAATTATAAAATACGTATAATAAAAAGTTATTAAATTACATAAGATGTTTATTTACAAGAATGTCTGTTGGGAAGGTCATTTTAAATATGTATTTATGTTATTGAATATAGAGTTAATTATATTTTAGCATTTGATTTACTAAATCAACATTTTTATAATTGTATTTTGTTTGATGGATTAATAATTAAATTGATTATTTATAAGTAATTCAATCTATCGATTTTATGCTGAACTCAACATGTTTATGCAAAATGAATGTAAACTAAGTTTCATAACGACTTAGAATACCTCAATAGTAATATTACAAATTTACTACCCTTTAAACAAGGATTTAAAAAAATTCGTTTCTTTCAAGGGATGAATATTATTCTTAAAACATAACCAACGTTATGTACTGTGCATGAGACATAACGTGTTACCTTATGTCTCATGTACAGGTATCGAAATTCCATTCAATTGCTTTGAGAGCTGGTTTTTCCATCATCTCTCTCTCTCTCGAGCAATATTTTTGGTTTTACCATCAATTCACAGATGAAAAAATAAAATAAAATTGGATTATACATTTTTAAGAGCAAGTTAAGATGAGTAAATATTTAGCATAGACATGTATTTTCTCATATCGAAATAAATTTTTAAACATTTTGAACAATTTCTATGTTTTTATTTTAAGAACGTATTGCACCGATTTTTGAAAGGTATAAAAACTAAATTCCGTCGATTCGAGCAATATCAGTTTGCCATTTGTCAATAAAAAATAAACTTCATCAATGTGTTATAATGTCACTATTAATGATAATGCCAGTCGAATTTTAGTTTGGCTCGTTATAATTAATTGAAATTTTTAATAACTAAACCGAAGATACCATTTTTTCGACCTACATCGTAGGTGTATTTAAAACAACGATATTTTTAAACGCTTTTAAAAACGCAACAGAATTGAACGTTTTTAATAACAATTTGTGCAGCCGCGTTGCGACATTAGCCGAAAACACACAATGCCAATTGATTGTCACAATGCCCATGTATTCTGCCGCGCTTTTAATTTTACCGCTAGACCGAAGACCCTCCTCGGGCGGAGCGAGTGCGGGTACGTTTTTTTTCTTTTTACGAGTGCGTGAGTGTGTACAAAATAAAAAACTACAATGAAACTCGGCCGTGTACGGCACGAATAGTAATTGAAATCACACGACGTTTGTGACTAATCAAAACCGTAATACTTTTACGGTACGCTCCGGCTAATAGGTGAAAAACGGTTATCGGCATGCGCGGCCGACCGGTCGTTCGGACCGAGTGCTCGACAACCGTGAAATACACATTTTCAACGGATGAAAACCAGAAAGGAAGTACAGGCGCGTATTTACATTTTCGCTTAATTAGAAATCTTCCGACCCGATACGTGGTTGACATTTTGTGGATTTCAGATGTATATTTTTTCCGAAGCACGGCGTTTGCGTCGAACGTCAACAGAAAAAAAAAACGGATCCAATCATTAACGAATGTGGTCGAAACGATAACTGGTTGTACGCTAGAAAATGTATAATTAGTAGATAAATAACTTCTTAAGTCCCGATAGCCAACGATGTCAGGTCTGCCCAAGGTGCGTTATTTGGCTACAGATATCCGAAACTGGTCTTTGGCGCCTCGCTTCGCAAGGCGTTATTAAATTGGTTTAATTGGTTAGAAACGCCACCGCACAGAGTTTTGATTTCGACTTTTATGGTTATTATAGAGATATTTGATGCGCATAAAAATATAACGAATTTATTAAAAAACGAAAATAACACTTTGATTTCTCGCGGTTTTTTGTAACGTAAAGAGACTGCCACCGGTACGATAAATAGAACGCCGGGCAAAACACAATCTAAACCAGTTGTGATTGAGTAGTTTATCGAGCACGTTGGGCGACGGCTCACTCATAACTTTTTCTGAGGACGAAAATAATATCGTAAAAAACTATAATTACTATTTATTGTACGTTTTAATTACCACGCACTAGACGAAAAACCGCTTATTATTATCACGTTACTGTGTGTGTGTGTGTGATGTATAATTATTTTACTAGTCAGTGTTACAGATAGTTTAGTTTCTAATTAAAACCCAAGTGACTTGTCAATAAAATCGCTGGACCGTCGAAATGTAGGTTATAAAAAAATTCAAATTACGACACATTTAACGTGGTTGTTATTTTATTTTTTATTTGTGCACTCATAAGAGCGTTTCAAGGAGATCCTGTGAATATCCCCCGCCATTGTCTGGCAGCTCTACCGATTTTTCTACTATCGTTCCCTCGGCGTCGGCGAAAACGACGCCACAAAAAAATTCCGCAACTCTATCAAAACAGCTTGGCATCGACTTAAGGATGCGCCAACGTTTCCCCTCCCGCACACCAATCGTATAAAAGCCCTCACTACGAAATATGTTTTACAATAACATGAGAATTATTATACAAAATCGTACCCACATAATGAAATGTATAATTCACACCTTTTTTTAAACAATAAAAAAAACATTACTCATAAAAGACTGCACTTATGAGTGTAAATTAATGCAGACAATAAAAATTTAAGAAATTTTTTTCCAATTAAACTAAAGGCAATTAGAATTTAGAAATGCTATCGCCACTTCTTGAATTTCTTGACTTATTCAATGTAGGAACTTAAAGGATGTTTCGCGTAGTAATCATATGATTTATAAACAAACAAAACGATATTTTTTAAATATTTAAGCGTATGAATATTTCCTGACCATTAGTTAACGATTTAAATATTTATATAGTAGTGCTAAGGTGACAACACCAGTGATTGGACACCATTAAACTTTTTACTAAGAAAATATCTAATTTGATTATAATGAGTCAATGATAGTAGTTTTTATAACAGAGGAAATATGTAAATTTAGTCGCACCTTAATATCATCACTATTTTTGATTTATTATCAGTAGCTGCTCACTCACTAGAAAATTACAATTTTCAATATAAAATTATTAATTTTAAATTGTTGTATTAGTTAATTATAAATATTTTTACATTATTACAATAGACCATTTTTTTAGAGCACAAGTGTTTTTGCCTTTATTCAATATAAATGAATAATAAACACTAAAATATGAAAAACCGTCGGTGAATTCAGCCTAAATATATTGAGTAAGGTTTAGACGGCCTGTGAATGTATCATCGGTACACAGTTGCACGTTTAAGAAAATGAAAGCGACCTTCTATTCAGTAAACTAACATTATTTAAAAACTAGTTGTCAATTTAAATATTTCTACCATATTTTTATAATATTAATGATATTGAGTAAGGTTTAAACGGACAAAATATATCATTCAACTGATATGCGTTAATACGAATAGTATTAATTAGCGTATTACTATACATGAATAGCCATCTTATTTAAATATTTGGATAATAGATACTTATTGAATATTCATCATCAATATTTAAAAAATATGAAGTAAGTTTGCATTTGTGTACAAGTATTTAATCGATATAATTATTCGGCCTCGGTAGGCGAACATGAGCGAACAAATTTTATGAATTCGAACCATATGAGTATTTTGTCGATTCGGTCAGACTAATTGGCGATACTTTTATAAGCTGCTAAACGTTCTACAAATTTGGTGAAAACTTCAAGACTATGCACTGGCAAGTAAGTAAGCCCTTGTCGGTATCTCAGCGTATCATCGACACTCGTTATAGAACGCGAGAATCGGATTCGGGTCACAGACCACAATACATTTGCTGTGTGCGTACCAACATGATTGGCCGGGGGGAGACCGGTGCCAACGGATTCACACAGGAGATCCACTGCCGGCGTTTCGCAAGTGACCGTGTCAAGACACGGCTTGTTGGTATCGCGCAACACGCACGCAAACCGCGGTTGCATAAAAACTAAAAAATAATAAATACATAAAATAAAAATGTTATCAACACCAAGCGCACGCCTTTCAACGCTCAAGGTCATCGCAATGGCGCCGTTGCCAACACACATGTACCCGATCGCGCAACGCTCCTCGTCTTCTCTGCGTTAGATCGTTTTGGCACCGAGCCATGCACTTTGTTTTTTTTTTTTTTTTTTACCTTCTTTCGAGCTTATCTTCCACCGGCACCGATAGTCGTACAAACGTTCACCAATCCTCGACGATGGCATTCGAACAAAAAAAAATGTCCTATTAATAATCATAATAGTACAAATAAATAACGACACGGCCGGATGTTTCTCTGACGCCATCGTCGCTGTACATATAAACACTATCGGTTTACCGTTATCATATTTTGCAAGTGCACAATGCGCACTGATTAAATGCATTGGTTTTCCGCGCGATCAAACAAAGGTCTCGCAAAACGCAAACTGGTCGTCGATCGGCTTTCAGCAAAACATCATTAGAAACGTCGCTATTATGCGCACACAGCAGCGACGGTCATTTCCCATTCACGACAATCGATCCTGCCAACAACGGAACAAATCACTCGGAGAAACCGCCTCGGATTCATTCATGACCGATTCATTCTTAAGAGCCCGGGTTTCCTCCCTCGTTCTCCTCTCGGCTCCGCCATCCCCTCGCCCGCGCAAGAAGCACCGTCGGCCTAACGAATACCCGCGGACACGAGCGCATCATTCACCTGATTGTGGTTTGCCATTAAACTTCGATTTATTTGCGCACAATATCCTAAGGCGTAGCGCGCGCCTCTAAATACATCAATGCCATCCGACCGGTCAGTCGGTAAGTAATCTCCGATAGCGCAATATCCGTAACAGTCTTTTCTCAAGGGGATACAAAACAATACGTTTTTTAAACGCATTATTTAAATAAATAAAACGTTTTTTCTACTGTTTAACGATAAAAAAACCGAGTTATTTTTAATTGAACCGACGAATACATTTATGCGAATCAAACACGGCCACGTAGTAATTCGATACCCCCATCCTCTCCATAATTAAGGATATGCGGTTGATGTAACAAAGTTACCGAGTGAAATGATAAAAACAAAAAAGGGAGTGTTTTTTTTTTTACTTTTAAGTTTATTTTTTATCGAAAAACGAGAACATGACAAGACGATAGGAAACGTTTCAATTGTAGTCGTTTGAAAAGTGCTTCACACTTTTGATGTGCTTCGTTCGAACGATATCTCAGGGCGACATCAATCGACTAGTCCCCCCCCCTCCGCCACCGGCGTTTCCATCTCAACGATCATACTCAATAACAGGATTTCTGACAGAGAACGGCGACCGACTACTGGCGATTGCAATCTACGGCCGAATCCGTTTATAAATATGCCCTGTACATTTTACACGAGTGTGCGTGTACTTGCAACTGCCCTGTTCGAATGGATGTGTTCACCAGCTCATCAAGGTTAACAAGCGCATGCGGAAACGTTGTTTATTTCAAGCTCACGATAGATTTATAGGGTCAGCAGCGTTACAGTCGAGAAATCGTTTCACCTCTCAATTAACATTTGCGTAATTAATATGAAATAAACTATTTTTTACTTTCAATTTATCAAGTAAAACACTTGGTAAGTATTCTGAGTAATTACAGTGCAAATGGCGCGTCCTATATAGAGGAACACAAATCTAACTTGATTTGGTTATTTTTTGAAATAATAGAATTCACTGTGTTTAATGTTGTACAAACACTTTAGTCCGAGCGCAAAAGATATCTCTTGTATACATGTATAGAGATGACAAAAAAAAAAAAAGACTGCCCGTTAGTGGCCCACATCGTAACGAGTGCACTAAAATACTATTAACATAGTTTAACGGAGACACCCTGTATGCGCACACACACACATACTCGGTAAAGGCTATTGTGTGCGAGGCGACAAGTACTTGAAAACCGCACGTTTTTTTATCCGTTGTCGCGATTTTACGAGCGAAAATAATCGCCGTTTCGGTCAGCCGACATGTCCAAGCCGAGTGTCCTTATCTTTTTCGAAGAGTTTTAGATCTGACCAAACGACGACTGCGCTCGAGACACGATATTTATGCAGATGTAATAAACGGCACAGTAAAATGCCATAACTGTGTACGAGATAATGTTATTTCTTCTGTCGCGTTTGCACGCAACAGTCGCAATCGTTTCTAGACCCCTAAAAGCGAAAACCAAACGGTCGTGTGAGACTTGTTAGACTCGGAAAAATCACGGCCGGCTTTTGATTCAATCGCTTGGCGGCACAGTCCAAAACCGATTTCGGTGGCATTCCAAGTTCGCGGCCTCCTCTCGAACAGATTACATTGTACGCGTTCATCGCCAGATCAATCCGGTAGCCGTCAGATCGTCGCGATTACACGCATGTTCCATACGATTTCCTATTTATGTCGAACCCCCCCGAGTACATCTGCGCCGTAGCCCCGAAAACGTTATTGTCGCCATTGTGTGCGCGCGTTGTATCCGAATGATGTGAGAAGCGCGTGCATGTGACCTCCGGTGCCACACACGGTATCAACACCTGCGGTTTCTTCGGAAAAAAAAAATAACAACCATCTGAGAATATTAAAACATTGGAACGCGTCCGTTTCGTATACGAAACCAGTGCCCCGAGGAAACGACGGCCGCTGACATTTCGTTTGACGTAAAATATTAATTAAAACGTCCGGTCGCCGTTGAACGTCATACAAAAAACTCCTTATACAATTACACAAAGTCTAATGAAATTTGTGTAGACCTCGATGACCGTAATCGGATATTGGAAACGCACTACACGAGCATAGCAGTGTGTGCACACGTGCGAGCAATACCTATAAGCTTCATAATAATATAGTTATAATAGCGCTATGATCATAATATGAGTTTCTCGAGTGTCAAAACGGGTCGGTGATTTGTTGCCGTGAATCCCAAGGATGTTGCGCGCAGAGTATGTGCGATAATATAAAAAAATAATAATAAAATAAGGTGTGAATATGATGGTTTGCTCAATCGTTGGCACAAGTGACTGGATGCCGTTGCCAACGGCGGACAATACGGTCATGGGTCACAATGCACAGGTTTATACTTTTTCAGAGCTGTGTTCTACTCGTTTGGCAATTACCACTCAAGTCATGAATTAGTATTCTGGTCGACTTTCGGCGACAACCCTTCTCGAGTGCCCTAGATAAAATTTAAAAAAATATATTAACCCAATAGCAGCTCAATTTAGTTCAAACTTCGATGCGAATCTACAACGTGTTAATTTTACCTCGATGTTTTATTTTTCCAAAATATTATACGAACATGATATTTATGTAAACATCAGATAACTCATCATAGTTAAGTTCCTTTATTTTGGCCGATAACGCTTTGAATAATTTAATAAATAAATTAAAAATAACAATTTTTTTATTTAAACCGAGATTCATGATTTCAATTAGAATCTAATTAAATTTCCAAGTCATTATTATTTTAATAAAAAAATTTAATTTTAGAAAAGTTAATTTTCATTGAAAGGGTAAGACAGCAAAAATAAAAAATATTGTTCGAGAATAAATAAATTACAATTATGGCAAAGTTAATAGATATTTTTTCTCAAATAATATGAAATTTGTTGTGAATGATTTTCTATAATTTTATTTTATTTTTCTTAATATATATAATGTTGCAATCAATAGTAATAATATTCTATCATATAAATGAAATAAATTTTATACAAATCAATATTATTCGAATCAAATAATGTAAAAACCACAATAACTCCTCTAAGTACCTGTAAATCGAATTATTCTTTCTAATATAATAAAGTTATATCACATAACGAAACTACGTTAGTCTCACGATATCTTCTACCTTCATATGAGTTATAAAACTTTACCCATAATTATATAATAATACGCTCACGTTATGATCAGTTTGTCTAATTTTTATTAGATTTATAATAATAAATCAACTTGGCGTTTCCAACGAATAGAATTATGTATCCGTGACCTTTCAAAAAATAAAAAATGTAAAAAACTATGACTAGTATAATAAGTAATTGGTTGAGCAAACACTATTTTAGATAAAATATAATGTATGACCACAGGAGCAAACACGCAAAGTAAAAAACGCTAGATTGCAATTAAAAAATGATTAATTACAACAGGATTCAACCGGCTGGAAGTAATTATGAATGATTCCAAGCGATTATATATGAAATTAATATATATATATATATATATATATATATATATATATATATATTAACTTTGAGTATCAAATTATTTCAATAGAACAGGTGAAAACAAGGTCACGAAACAGAACTTAACTCTATAATTCAATAGTTTCAAAATAAATTTATTTTGGCAAAAAAAAGTATAAAAACTTGTATTTTGCGATTTGAATATTAAATAGGATATATGACGAAAGACACACTGCCTTCTAACTTTTTCGTCTAACGAACGTTCTAACTAATTTCTTGTTTTTTGTTTCAAAATTTAATAACATAACATTAATGTTATGTGATTTATAATATTACAGTTTTTAAAATTAATTATTCATTGAGAGATCGTTAAAAAAATCGACAATCACTTTATTACACAATACGTAAAGTACATTTTACCAAGTTTTTGGTGATAATATTCAACACTACTTTCTGTTAGAAGTCTTTAGCATTGATCTAGAAAGCTAACATAAAAAGCAGGATTTTGTGGCGCTTAAAAAATAACGTCGAAAATAAGATGCCAAAAGAGGTTTTCAGTGTCAATTCTGTGCACAACATTCTAGTAACATAAAAAGGCTATATACAAAAATTTGATACACGAATATTTTTTTACAAGATAAAAAACATAAATCCGTTTCTATCCCTTAGTGTAGTGTATGGTATTCAATTTAAAAGTAAAAATTTTATAAATTCCGCGAAAATAACGTATAACTTGAAACTCGAGCTGAATATATTGAAAACAAAGTTATTCGCATGTTTATGGGAGCCAATATTTGGTTTTTCAAAATCAAAGACCTCGTTATTACTTCCGTCAACACTTACGGTGATCATTTGCTGAACAAAAGACATGAACTGCACATGGGTGGAAAAAATTTACTTAGTCAAAGTTCAGTTCAGTAATTGATGTAAAATTGGAATCGCCATCCCTTTCTCCGGAGACCCTCTTTGTACTACCCACTGCGAAGTAAAAAAAATTAAGAATTGTATCCTTTAGTGGAGGCCGCAATTGTGTATGTGTATGAGTATGAACTGTTAAGAAACCTCCCCTTTGATTAAGGTTATTTACTTTCGCTATTTTTAATAACGAAAATGTAACACGCTATATAATTACAACAGCGCCGATCAACAGATGAGTTATTTAGATAAAGTCATAGAAGCAGCAACTATAAACTTGGGACTAATTTTTATTAAATAAATTCGGCAAGTTGTGGTATTTAGGTAAGTATTTTAATTCGATCCCATCGATGTCAATTATAAAAAATTTCTCGTCTTCTCTATAACACAAGCAACTGCTTATGAGAAACGTTAGACATATGACTTATTATTGAAAAAATAATTAAACATAATTTTATTTAAACATAATAAAAATAAATTTTTACTAACGTAAAGTTACGTTGAAAAATTCATGAATTTCGGGCAATGTTTTTTTATTGTTATTTAATTTGACTATAGCCTATAGATGCCAAATGAAAACTCTGCATAAATTCATCAAACAACCGTCTCAAACTTTTCTGCGATAAAAACTAATACATTTTTTAGCTTCTGTTGCAATGAAAAATATATTATGACAATTATGACTATCTAGTTATGATTTTGACGTTACCAACGGAAAAATCAGGAGGATTTTTTTTTTTTAGGTTGTCAAACCCTTAAGAATATTGACCAAAACATATTGATGTACATGCAAATGCATTACGCCCATCCGACCTCTCCTTATCATCGACAATAGAACACACACACACACCTGTACTCCGCCGTAACCCTTCAACGTACACACGTATGGACAACGACGTGCACTATGATTTCAGCTGCGTGTCACAATAGGAAACGAGACTAGCGGAGGCGGTCGCGCGCAGACGACAATAGCGAAACGGCCGCCGTTTCATATCATTCGCTTAATACCTAAACGTGTACGGTCGACATGTAATTTAAAATTTCTCTCGCTCGTTACAATAACACATGGGTATTACCATTGTAACCGTACGAGCTCAGTCCCTCATCCGAAATCGGCCGGATCGTCATTACGTCCAAACAATGGACGCGCGCTTTTCGCCCACGCGCAAAGGACGTGTCAATCCTTACCAGAATAATGATAGGTAACAACACTCGTGACGCTACGGCCACCACTATCAGGGACACCGCGAACGGCACCCATTCTCTGACGAGGTGCGTCGCCGGCCGGTTTTCTAATTGCGCGCACGCGTTCACAACCGCGTACCCGGTTATTAACGCGCAATATATTTCCTGGCCGTTTCGTATACGGCAATAATAATGATAATGATGACACACGATAAATCTGTTAACAACAATCTCCGTCGTTGTCCCCGTGCCGCGTCGCGGGCCAGCGGCGGCGCTCCACTGTCATTAGCAGGGCGGAGAGATCAACGCGTACTCTGATCGCAGGCACATGAGCGTACCTGTGGCACGGCGATGCGTTTACAGGAGAGAACGGCGGCCGGGGCGTGGAGATTAGACACGTGTAAACGTTAATAATAATGATGTCGAACGATACGGACGTGTGTGGATAATCAAAAAACTGACTGCCACGACCGATGCTGACGATGATAATAACAGTGTGTGTATATGATAATATTATGAGCCCAATGATATTGAGACGTTGTCGTTTCGAGAACGTGTGTCACAGGCGCCTTCTATTTGCCCACTAAGAGACTGTGGCCATACTGACAAACTGCTCAAGTTTCGATATAATCTAATACATCAAATTAAACACTTTGAAAGGAGTTAATTGTTTTTCTTTTTACCAAAAAGTACACTTATCGAAAATATATAAATGTGTTGGTAAAGTCCTCTTACTCATACGATTACTACTAAACGGTATTAGATTTCCCTAATCATCTTAAGCTCTCATTTATCGATTAGACCGAGCAATGTTAAAATATATCGAACGCAATTAAATCATTATTATAAAAATAAGAATGGCGCTAGAAATCGCGGAAACTGTTGAATTTTTTTTTTTAGTAAAATAAAGAATGTTTTTTTGCGAGAGTCACTTCTTTGAACACCCCAAATACTTTATATATGATGTGTGAATTTATGAGTTGCCTTCACACAAAATACGAATTGGACATTTTTCTGTCTTGTAAAATGTGGACACAATAACGTTTTCATTCGTAAAAAAAACACGGCAAACATTGTTTGCTAAAATAAACATTCATACAAACCAAACTTTGATTATGTAAACTTCATCGATCGATAATTACAAAATGAAAGACTACGACAGAGATCAATTTCGACCAACGAAAAATGATTTTTGTATTTTATTTTTCCGATTGCTCAAATCTAGTTTTTAAATATATGCGCTTACGTTGCTAAATGCCGAGTAGAAGAACTTCGACTGCATTCGTATGTCGTAGTAATGAAAAAACATTGCGAGCGATCTTGGAACGCGTTGGACAAAGTTTATTGCACGCGGCACTTTATAAAGGTAAAAAACGTTAGTAATTTTTTTAAATGTCGATACAGCAGGAAAAAAATCCATAACGACACCTATTCTCGTATTATTCGGTTGCCGGAAGAACGTTGGTGCACCACACAGAGTTCCTCCAGGTGTCGGAGCAGCGGAGGAGGAGAAGGTGTTGCACGTGTTTTATGCAAATTTACGTCCCATACGGGAAATGTTAAGGCGGCACCCCGAGACTGGGCGTTGGGCGCTGCTATATTTTATTGTTGCATTGTTAATTCGTTTAGACGCAATAATAATAACAACACCAAAATACCACACGTTTAACGAACGAAAATTCTTGTGCCCTCTTTCGGTTGCCCAGCCCCAATTTGAGTTAATGTTATTATATCGAAACGGTACGTATTTTCAGGCGATCCGCCTTTGAGGGGAAGGCGAACGGTGACGCACGACGGGACGCGGAAATCCCAAACCAACAATCACAGTCGTCAAGCTTCTCGATTATTATAATTACTATTGTTACCGTAGAATTTCAGTCAACGGCCCGAACCACTTGGGTTGTAAACTCCGACACCAACCACTTGTTTACATTCGCTCGGCTAAATGTCTCCTTCGTCTTGCATTACTCTTCTACTTCTTCAGTCTCATGAGTCGACCTATAAATTTCAGTGGTTCATTCGATTTACACTCATAATCTCCCAGACGGCCAATAAAATGTATTGCCGTAAGAGACCCGCTGCTCATAAAACCCGGAAATCTTACAATGACATCTAAATTCCTCCTGTACAGACTTTGAAACGAAGAATTCATACAAATAGATAATTTTGCAACGCATTCATCGCCATGAAAAAACGATAATTTTTCATTTCGGTACAATTATAAGGTGTGCTAATTAATGTATTAACTAACTCACATTCACACTGGTAACTACTAACTCAACCATATAACATTTTTTAATTAGGATTTGAGAAATTAATTTGGTGCGAATTTCAATTGAGTATAGCTTTAAAATATTCAATGTGATACAAGAATGAAATGTATATTTTTCAAACTCTTATATACAGGGTGTTCAGTCAGTAAAGAAACCGATCAATTGTTACGTACATTGAGGGACAATACAGACCCGTTTCCTTACTTACTCAACGCTCTATATATGAATTTATTAACAAAACTATTTAAAATATTCCATGTTGTAGCTCTTTAATATAACTTTTTTTTTATGTCGTCATACATAAAGATTCGCTATATTTTTACTTAAATAAATTATACTACCGTTGAATATATGTTTGTTTACAAATTTTAACAACGGCCACAAAATTTTCTTTGAGAATTATCATATTACTTTTAATAATAATTTGAAGTTTCAGTTATTTAACATCAATATTCACTATTATCTTAATTATACATTTTATAATTTCACTAAACAAGCATTTTGAAGAGACAGTTAAACAAATAACAGTTAGCCATGATAATTTGATGAAAAAAATATCGACGTTGAATTGAACTTAGAAAATTGTTTTCAATATAGCGAAAAATTAATACTCAATGATCACAAAGGTTTGTTTTTTAGTCGATAATTAGCCTGAAAACCAGGGTCAAAGTAGCTGTGGTGAGAATATTTTAATGGTAATTATTTTGCCTAAGGATTTTGCATATATTACAATGTTAACATCAATAACAGCAGTGTTAAATACTGTTCACTTTTGAGTATATTAATTTTACTAGTTTCAAACAAAAGTATCGTAAACAAATTATGAGTTTAATTAAAAATAATGAATTAATTGTTTTTATGAAAACCAAGCTCATAAATAGTACTCTTAAAAGATGGTAAGGTACATTAATGTATACTAACGCACTGTTTATTATAATTATCAATTAATCAAACAACTATGTGTTGTAAGTATGCGGAAACAACATTTCATGTGTGTGAAGTGACGTTTTTGTATTCGAAATAAAAAACTGTCATGTATATTATTTCTGAGTGGAATGACTATAAAATATATGTCCTAGACATGATGTACTCCACCGCTTAAACATCGTTGAATAGCAATAATTAAACAGGCATTTGAAACTAAACGCATCACATTATCATTATAAATATATTTAAAAATAATTTATTTATATCTCTTACAATATTACCAATTAACCTGAACGATTATTGTTTTGTAGAGAATAATGATACAAATGTTCGGTACAACAGCTTATGTGAATTTCTTAACTACAAACATTTTCTAAACTGAAAAAATTCAGTAAATGACATAACTGTAATTGTACGATGAGCAAATCAATTGTACCCCTTACCGTTTTCAGCACCTGTGTGCAAAATGTAATCTCACAATCATCAGGTGAGACTCGACCCCGAGGAGGGTTTGAGCCTCTTTATCGATTTGTAATTCTAATTTAAATATACACATACTCTTAATAAAAATACCTCCCCGTGCTCGTCATAATATTTTCTTGATTTTTAAAAATCAAAATAGTAACTAGAATGAAAAAAGGAAAATTTTTGTTGATTTCAAAATATAGCGGGTAAAAAAATTATTCATTTTACTAGTTATGAGTATTAAATTTGCTTTTTTGTAACATATTAACCGAAATAATCCAATATCATTCCAGTGCAGCACAGAAAAACGCAGACATAAACATCCTAAAGACTCTGTCTTCTTTTTATTTTCTTGTAAAATATAAATTCTAGAAAGTGAGTTGATAGCTCAAGAGAAAGGTCTGTTTGATAAAATACTAAATATGATTTAAAATTTAAGTAATATTTTAAAAAATTGTAAAAATGACAAATTTATATATAAACTATTTTTTTATATTGTTCTACTTCAAATCTGGAGAATGGATTTTACTATTTACGGTTTTGTAGATCACATTGGAAAATATAATGTACAGTCAAGATTTTCAGAACTCTATAGTATAAATCATAACGATTTTTTTTACCCTAAGTAATCAAATCTAAAACTACGATTTCTTAATAGTCTTATTTTAAGTAAATAAGTGCTTAGATTTTAGACTATTAGCGAGCGCATTTTTTTCAATTAATTAAGTGAAGAAAGAATATTCTAAAGAAAATTTTCAGTAACGTAACTATCCTTGAGAATATTCTTTTGCGCATTATTATGATAAAATATATTCTTAAAAAAAAAAATTAATAATTTCTTTACGAATATTTTATTAAACTTGAAAATCATTTGAAGTAATGAATATTTACTGGAAATTTATGATACAAAAATAATTATCTTTTCCTTGGTTGATATCCAATAATAACAATAACATCAAAAATTCTCCAAAAAACAATCGAGTAAAAAAATGATTCTATTGGCATTTATGTGGCAGCTTCTTTTTGTTTTGCATTTATACGACTTCTTAATATTTTTGCATTTATGTGGCTTCTAAATATTTTTTTTTATTTCGACAGCTTTTTAATGTTTTTCTCGATTGTTTTAATAATTATTACACGACCAACTAAAATTGCATTATTTCTTACTTGTGACCTCTGTGCATTGGGTATGCAAACTTTTGTAAATCTTTTTTAAATATAGTCTAAAAGATTTCGTACTTTGGGTACTTGACAGATATGTGTAACACGAATAAAAATTACCATCTTCTGTCCTTGAAAATACTCAAATTCTGGTTCAAATAACAAGTAATTCTTTTACCATTTATTTTCAGATTAATGGAACCAATTTTAATAATCGTATCTATCAATCTATCTATCCATCAAAACGTATCTAGTTAATTACCCTCAAATATAGATAATTTTCGATATTTTTAAAACTTTTTTTACTTAAAACTGTCATTATTTTTTGATAAATTAATGAATCAAAACAAATTATTTTTATAAATATTTTAGATATTTCCCTATCACTTTTTTTTTTTAAAGTCGAAATTCAAAATGGTACAATGACAAAAAAGTTTCCTTTTAAATTAAAACTGGAAATATTAACACCTTTATATGTATCATAAATTTAACCTTTTGTAAATATTTCAATTAAAAAAATTTACCTTTAGACTTGTTTTTGTAGTGTAAATAGATACTATATTCAAAAAAATATAGAATATTATATTAATATTAAGTTTTTAATACAAAAATAGCTTTCGTATTGAAATTCTCAATTTTATATTTTTAATGTTACATTACTTTAATATTTTCTTAAAAATGTTTGTTATTTATATTTAATTGGATAAAATCTCCATTTAAAAGTGGTTTTTGTTGCCAAAATGTCTAATGTCTAGAATCGCAGTTTTTAGCTTTGATACGAAGCTGAGAAGGTATTAATTTTACTATGATGTGTTTCTTTTTTGTGTCTGTTACCACTTTTTCTCAGCTCTTACCGAACCGATTCTTTTTAACCACATTTAGGATTGCTATAACAAATATTCATTCCAAAAAAAATTACCAATACAGCCTTAGTATTTGAAAAGTGCAGAAGAAAGTAACATTACTTAACAAGTTAACGTACGAAAAAAACATGAGTGAACATACTCTTAATTTGAATCAGCCAATTCAATCAGATGGTCATACGTTCCTAATCATACAAATTAAGAAGCGCAGCAAGTGAGAACTTAAAAAAAAAAATTTCAAAGATGAGTCAAAAGTACAGATAGATTAATTGACTTTCATAAAATCATTTAAAGTGTACATTTTATAATAATTCTATCACACACAATTATTTGTCAAATAGTAAACAATAACTAAAAGTAGTAAAACAACGTCTTTTTCTCGTTGACACTGAGCCTAATCAAATTAGAATTCATTTTTGGGATAAAGTCAATGATGTAAAAAAAGATAAAGAACTTGTACCTGACGTAAAAATATAACAGAGAACAAAACCGTTTATGATAGTAGAATTACTGAGAGGCAGCCCAGATACAAGCAATAAAGAATCATTTCAGGTTCATGAAAATGGTGAACGACTCTTATATGAAGAACAAGTATTTATGCCTAACGTAGAAATATAGAAGAAGAAAACAAAATCGATGTTAATTGAAGGAATGCTCAAATCCCAGTAGTAAGTAGTAAAACATTTCAGGTTAATGGAAATGGTTAAAGATCCTCACAAGAAGAAATAGTCCTAATGACTAACGATCAAAATGTAAAGGTAAACAAATAATTATTACATAAAGTATGTAACATTTTTTTACAGGTTGACTCCACTATGACTATTCATGCTATAAATAAAATGAGGCTAGATAATGTTCCTATGTATCAGTACCAAATGAAGTAAATCAAAAGCGAAAGAATATTAAGGTAAAACATGACGTGATTAAGGAATTTGATAATGCAATAACTACAATGGAAAATATGTTGAAGAAAAGAATAATTAATCAAGGAACTTCAGTTAAATCAAGAAATATCATAGATTCAATGCATATAGACGAAGGGCAATTACCCGTTTCCTTTCTTTGGCAATAAACCAACTTGCCAAAACACCCAAAATTCAATAAAATTTAAAAGAACACAGAAACACATCTTTCCAAAGATAAATTTTATAAAAGCAGTTTCTTTGACAGTAAGCGTTTTAGAAAATAATATGGAAAATCAAGATACTATTAATAGTACACATTTATTCTATATTACTCAGATAAATAAGGATCAAATTTACCACAAGAACTTAAGTAAACACACCAAAAACCATTAAGAACAATAGTAAGAAAAAAATTAATCTTGAAACAATCATATATGTTATTTATATATTAATTAATTTATATTATATAGTTATTAGGATTAAAATAAATACATTTTACTAATTAATGTTTAATAAATTAATTGAAAATATTTAAAAAGATTTTTAACTCATCATTACTTATACAAATTTTTTTAATGTAGTCATATTATAGCAGACATCTAGACGGGGATGGCTGTAACTCCTCACCGAATTATTTACTAAAAATGTTGCTTTTATTTAGATATTGAGCAAAAAATAACATTTATTTTGTTATAAAACAATGAACCCAACCCTCCCATCGATGTAACATATTTTTATAAATGGAGTATTAACTATTTACAAATAACAGCTTTACAGCTACATAAATGATACACATATATATGAAACTCACCTCACAATGTTATACTGATTTTAATTAAAAACTTTTTTTTCGTAAATGTATTATGTTCTAAAATCGAGATGGTTTTTTCCAATTTTCGGCAACAATAGGTCTAATTTTATTAAAATCGGGATCATTTGACGCACAGACTAATAAAATCGGTCCAGTGAGAACTAAGAATTTCAATGGACAGACAAAAAAACGCACATCCAGGTAAAAACTTCTCAGTTTTGCTAAACCGCTAAACCCTATTTTAGAAAATTAAAAAATTTGCATTTCAATTATATTTAAAAATTTTACCTATTGTAGAAATTTAAAATTTATTTTTCCAAAATTATCATTGAAGCCAAGTACAGGTTTTATTGCATTACATTTAAATAACTTTACCCTAGTCATTCGATACATAAAATTTAGTTAATTATTAGGTGACTAATCATCTATAAATTTAAGCAATGTCACGCCATGATTAAAAAATAAATTATATTGACCTAAAATAAATACTATAAAAATTCGATAGTTGAATTTTAAAAAACCTCGATGATGGTCAAAATTAACCTTCATTTTGCGAAAAAAACTATTTCTTCTTGAACTAGTTTACCTCTAAGTTAAAAAATATATACATTAATTGTCCTATTGTATCGTAGTGAATTTTCCCATTATTTTTAAAATATTTCTACTTAATGTATTACATAATAAGATTAATTTTTATTGTGCGTTTTTAATTCTAATGCGTAAGACTAAGCCAGATAAATTTCTACAATAGACATGTTCTTTTTTCATACATAAATCTAGTTTCCGCATAAGTTGGTTAAATAAAATTATTTAAAATTTAAAAACAAACATTCCAACCGGTTTAATTGCATTGAAAATAAAATCTATCAACAGTATACAGTAGAATCTATTAGCAAAAATTGTTACTTAATCTTAATTTATGCATTTGTCGATAAAAAAAATAAACCACAAATTTTCTTCTCTGAAAGCTGATTAACATTACCATTAACATTAACATATACATTAAAAAAAATTTACCATTTTTTACATTTAAATATGATTTTATCGAGAAAAATATATGTTTGAAGAGATGTTGCTAATTTCCATTCGATAATTTCATCTGCCCTAATACATATTGATTCAGTCAATTGATATCTAATTACTTTTTCATATCACTTAAAACCAGTCAATATATTTAATGTGGTAACGTCCTTATAAGTCAATTTTAATTACTGTACAAATTTTAGCAGAAAACATGTATAAATGTTGTCGAAACTAAATAGTTTTTTATTGATTACAGTAAAAATTGCATCAAATTTATAAACTTAAAATATGTTCAGTTTAATGGAAAAGATGAAATAACAGATAGTAAATAAATATCAGATGACTACATTATAATTGCTTGAGTAAACTTATTTAACTTTTTTTTTTACTCGTCCAAATTTTAAATGGATTATGTCACCATCTTTGTAGTACTGTGTTTATTTTGTAGAGCTCTACGACACTTCGATATCCGACTCTTCAGCATAATATTTCAAGTTAAAAATTCAGCCGTGTGGCGAACAGTCCTATCCAAAAATTGTAATTCACTGGCAACACACACCCGATGGACGATAAAGTAAAACTAACATGTATAAAAGTAATAACTACCTAATCAAATGATAAGTACAATATTTTAATCGAACCAATCCCGTCCCTTTTGCGGAAGCAACAAAAAACATAGAATTCTCGACTATTGGTTCTGGCAATAAAAAGTTTTACTCTGACCACATTTCCTAAAACATTACTGTTATTTAATTAAAAATGGTAATTTATTTAATTTAAAAAAAAAAAAAAGTATTTATCGTTTTAATGTCATTCAATGGTAAGTTGTGATTACTATACAACAAAAATATATGTATAAAAAATTTATAAATTTTTCGCGTCAAGTATAACTTCCAAGTTAAATAAACATTGGCTATATGTAAATAAAACATTTTAATTACACTTATTAAAAAATCGTTTATCCAAAATTTTTGAAGGTGGAATTAATAAAAATAATTTTTTCACGTGAATGTGCGTATAAATATGTTTACTTTATTTTGTTGTTTTAACGACAATTATTTTGACACTCCATGGTAATACATTGATTATTCATTTAAGTATTAATTTACAATGAATTAGCAAACATCATTATTATTCAAAACTTAACTTACTACTGCCTAACTAGGAAGGTAAATTTATTTTTACCAAAGATATAATAAATTCATTACTATCCGATGTTTCAACATATTAGATTTGATATAGTTAAAAAGCGAGTTGATGAACATGTTTTAGTTTTATATCACAATTCATTATAAATCGGTCATCGATATTATCGAATGAATCCAAAGTGTATTATGATTAATTTTGTTAATGTTCAATTACCATTTTTCTTATGTAAAAATTTATATTGTCATTTTCTTTAATAATAAAATAGTGAAAATTTAAGTAAAAGACCATTAAGATAGTTGTTTTTTTCAAATAAAATTTACAAATTTTTACAGATGAACTACAGTTACGGTTCTGCAAAGACTCAAATGTAATATGAAGATAATGTAATACTAAGGAAAATAAATGATAAAGTCGTATTCGCTTAATAGTGTGTAGTAGAACTGGTTTTGGTCGTAGGTTTAGGCTTTTTATCATAACACCTTGTTGAATAACATTCAAGAAAAAGTTTTATTTTTTTCGAAAATTATACGAACTACTATTGAATATTGTCACAAACAAATCGAAAATGACCATAAAAGACCGTACCATATCAATTATTGGGCGTGTTAAAATGAAATAAATTCGCTAGATTTTTAATATTTAAAACAAAATGACGATAATTATTGAGATTCTCCCCACAAAAAGAGACACAAACCATTCACTGCGAGACAATGTCCATGTACCCGTAAGTTTCCGGTCTGGTTCTTTTATTTTGGAGCATCGTGACTTAGTCGTCTCCTTACCGCCCGGCTTTTATATTTATACGTTACGATTGTTACAATATTATTGTGTAAACTTGAATATGAAATATGTTTGAAGACCAGATCTGATGTGTTCAGTCATCTAGTATCTATGTATTATTTATTTTTTGCCACCGTCAATAATAGACAGTTGAGAATTAATGAATGAAAGTATAACGTGAGGAGGTACAATCATAATTTGCCGTTCATCAAACACAAATGACTTAGTGTGTGTGTGTGTGTGTGTTTTGTATAAACGAAGATTCGATTGTTTGCGAGCTTACATCACGTCCGTTTTGGAGGCGCTCGTGGGCGGAACGACCGATGTGTATTGCGGTGCATTCTAAACGCTCCCTCTTTGGCCCCCCTTCGTTCACCTATGTGTGTGTGTGTGTGTGTGTTACCCATTGTTTTTCGTCGGCCGGAGACGACGGCAGAGCCACGTAACCACCGGCATATCCGCCAAAAATAAAAAACTTAACCATAAAAATAATAAATAAAAAAATAATAATATGTGTATTGTGTACACTGGTCGCAACACACGTAGAACATCCGACGACGTGAGACAATACCTGTGCCAGTAAGATCCATTGACTGTCGTAACCAATCGTCACGTATATAACGAACGAGACAGGCTGAAAACGGACGGCGGGCGTCCAGGAATGTCCTGTGCCAACGTAACTCCCGAAAGGGCGCGGATATCCGGGACTGCTGACTTGGTTATTTTGATGGTCTTGAGACAGTAGAACATCGTGTGAATCAAGAGCCCAACACTTCCATCACAAAGTTCATTTTAATTCACATTAATTCAATTTACAACATTGAAACGATTTTCTTCATTAAATAAAATACTTTTGTTAAACAAAAAATGTTTTAGGAACATAAATGATTTTTTCGACGACCTAACAAAACCTATTATTTAAACTAATCTATGTTTACATCGATTCATTAGCTGCTTAAAGTAAATTATTAGTTATTTTCGCCGTATCAGCACCTCGCTAAATCATTACTACTGTGGTAGTCCAAACGAAAATAGCAAAATAGAAGCCACCGGAAGGGAATTAGGATCTTCTGTTGGCCCCACCGCCAATGATCCGATCAACTAAAGGACAATTAACGACGCAACAAAACAATAACAATAATAAGCAAGACGACATAAAATACCGTCGCAGTGCTCAAATTTTAAATAATTGAATAAAATTCCACGGTCTTAAAATTGTACAATTTTAATAAGTAAATAATTTTAATAGTTATATTGAATTTACAAATGCAGTAAAATCAGGAACGCGTTGTACTTTGGTGTCACAGATATTACAAAAAAATTTGATTTAAGGAGGGATATCGAAATTTATGTAGAAGCTTAACTTTCGCCGTTTCTTTTTTCGTGGTGGTGATTCATTAATTATATAAATCATTTGTGGGCTTTCGATTTAGAAAATATTTTACCAATTGTAACTAGATTAATAAAACTCTATGATCGTGAGGTGGTATTCATTTAAACTATCATTTTTACTGGCCCAGGTTGTGTTTAGGTACACAATTCATAAAATACCTCAGTCTTACAAGTTTTGGAGTTAAAATTTATAAAAAAAAGCTGACTATTATACATCAAATAGATATAATATAAAGGAACAGATTTAAAACGGACGTTTGGAACATGGGTTAACTATAATTATAATATTTAGACTAAGGCAGGTTCGGAGGTATAAAAAGTGAATTTTATAATATATATATATATATAAGCTTAAATAATAATTTAAACTCCCGCAAAAAAATAAAAAATATATATTATTCTTTTTTTAGTATAAAACGAATAACAGTAAGAAACGGTCTATGGAAAATCTTCGCCAAACTCTTTAAGTAAATCAGAAGCAGAACGGTTTTCACTGAACGAAAATTAAATATAACTGTAGTTCAATGGTCTAGAGTGTAATTATAACAGACAAAAAAAAAAAAAAATTAACTACCAAAACTAATTTTCCTATGATAGTTGTGCTGCCGCGCAAATACATCGCAAGAATTCGCCTTAATGAAGTGGACAATCATCAATTGTAGATTTTACTTGGTCGCATTGTGCAAACATTCTGTTGCGCAAATAAAAAAAAAAACACGTTTTCTTTTTTACCGCCGTAATTCAGTCGACCCTTGGTAATTTTCTGCATCTTTTTCTCTGCCCATTTTTGTTATGCCTCTGAATAAATTAAACTGTACGTGTGCTACGCTGTCGCACACACAATATAAAAAAATAACATAGGTACATATTTTATTATATTAAAGACTTTGGGGAATTGTAACGCGGCCGACTTAAGTTCGAAGCGGCAGAAAGGGTGAAATTATTGTTGCCGTAATGATTTTACAACGCCCAGAAGTCGGTGCAGTGTACTTTTGCCTCCGGTGAAAATTATCGCTTCGCATTTATCTCGAGCACCGCGACCAAAGTGCTCCTCGCGCTCCGCGTCGCTTTCGTTTGCCCGCTCGACCCCTTTAATAATTTTTGTCGACCGCCGACACCCGTTTTTTTTTGTCCCTGGGACACCCGTAGTTTTCGGCACCCCCTCCGACCGCACCGATTTTAACCGATCCGTCACGAATCGTCCAAAAAAATCCGATTCCGCGTTATTGTTACGACCATTGTTATAATCGCGTCCACCGGTTACTACTATTGCGTTTTATTATTACTGTTTATTTTTATTTGATTTTTTTTTGTCATATAACCCACGTGTGCGCGCGTGTTGAACTCCCATTGTTTGGCCGGACAAGCTACCCTCCTCCTCCTCCACGCCCTTTACGGTGCGACGCTTTGTGTCCCCCAGGCCACAGAAACAAAAAAAATCACAACGGCAGCATTTGGGACCGGCAGGAAAACCGAGAAACCGAAAATCCTTGTGTGTTTGTACGGTGGACGTCGGTGTCGCACACGGCCGTGAGGTGGTTGTTACAAGCAGCAGAACAGTACAATGGACCAAGAAAGCCGTTCCCAGTTTTTTTTTTTTTAATAGCTACTTTCTAGCGCACACAAATATTTTTGTCGAACGGCGGCCGACGACTACTCCGTTCAAAACGTCCCATCGCTTTTAAAAATACGTGTCATATAATGCACACTAAAGGTAAAAGAATCCAGCGGAGAACGGACAGAATCCACGGCCCGTGTGTTTGTGTATGCGATGCGACGCGCGTGTGTGCGTTCCCCTCGCACTGTCCTCTCCGTTGGCGGTGGGTTACTCGACGGGTTTGAAAATAAGCCCGACAGCGGCCGCCGCCGCTTTGGCTATTCAATAACGAACACACACACACAACCGGACGGACATATTTACATATGAAAAAAAATATCATAGTAATAATAAAATATACCCGACGACACCGTATGCGAGCTCAATGAACCTACTACACCCTCCACAATGTGAGTCCGGATGGAGTGCACTACACCAACAGCGTCTCCCCCAGTGTCGGGACGAACAAGTTTCTGGGGTCAAGACGTTTCCAAAATCGGCTCGTAGCAAACCGATTGTTTACAAACGGTGTGTCTAAATCAATTCGTCGAAACAGCCTGACGGTTGTTCACTGCCCGTCGTATCCGATTGTGACCGGACGGCGGTGGATTTTTCATTTACATTGCATCGCACCTACGCGTAAGGTAATTGCATTTTATGCAAAATTGCGACCATGTCAAAAACCGCTAACGTTAATTAGTGTAGACGTTTAAAAAATCCGCCGTAAATATCAAGGTGTACACCTTCGTACCAAAAAAAAAAAAATAAAGAACCGCCACCAGCAATCCGTGCAAACTATTGACAGTTCAGTAACGTCGTGTTTCTCCCGCGCCGTACACCGGTTTTTTTTAACGTCCAAAGCCACAAACCCGCATAAGGTAAACCAGATTAATTACGGAGAACCGTTTGCTGGAAACTTTACCGAAAACCTTTCTCATCGGGGCAAAAAAAAAAACAACACCAGCGTTAACCGCGTATTATAAAACTTTTAAAATTTGAATAACTATATCTTCGTGTTGCGGTCTTGAAACATATTAAACAAACTTTGCGCGGAGATCCCGAGGCGCCACTGCTCTGCGGTTATCGTATGGAACACACACGCACTAACCCAAAACTTTTTTGCGGCGCTGTCTAACCCTTTTGGGGTATTCAATGCGAAGCCACGACCCGAGTTTACATCGAGTCGTTACATGTAGTGGTCGCCCCAAACGTTAAAAAAGGGAAAAAACGCGATCACTCGGTGCCGTTGATGTTCTCACGGACGTCGCAGTCGACAATTGTCGAACGACTCTGTGGGCGAACAGGTGACTTGCCGTGAGGGTCGACACTCACCCCGTGGTGGTGCTGATCGCGACGGTTTTCCAAATGACCGCCATGGCCCGTTACCGTTTCGTAGGTGCACCGTACGTGCGTTTTTAGCACTTTTGCTGTGACCCCTTGGGCGGCCGCACACGATGCACACTGGAGAGGCCGCGTACATAGTAAAACAAACGCGTTTAACACCAGACACGGTGTGTATTTCGTGTGAGTGTATGGCGATGATGTAGTGAAGTCGACGCGCACACACATCCGCCGGACCGTGTCATCTACCCGACGTTCAAAATGACTACAAGTGTAAATTTTCAACGGCAACAACGAGCGGACCTCCCATACTCACCACACACGGGCGACGTTAACAGCCCAAAATAATAATTAATAGCTCGCTGTGGATAAAGCGGATACCCCTACCGAAATTAATTATAATATCGTCGCGAACCGCACCACCACCACTACGGCGGCGACGACCCAGACAAATGCCACTGTCGTAGTGGCCGTTCTGACGTTGCCTATTTATTATTGCAGACGTGTATCGCGGCGAATTCTCGACACGTACTGCACCACCGAACCTATTGTTCATACCGCGTATGTGTAACGCACAAAAATAACGCAACAGGTATCCACAATATCCGCCGCATTCTTCTACGGAACGCGCTGTGCCCCGAGAGTGGTGCATGTCTTTCGTGCGGCCACCGCGCGCTCGTTTGGTTTTAGTCGTTTTTTCTTTTTTTTCGAGTTATGGCCGAAACATGACTGTAACAATAGGACCGACATTTGGGAGCACAATGACTCAGAATCAGCTGCCGCTCGGACCGGCAACGGCGACGCGATCGACCGAGAGAGGTAAAATTACCCCAGCGGTTCGTATGAAATGCACAAACGTAAATGAATTTTTTAGCAACCCCGTGCGCGTAAAGCGTCACCAGAGGACAACGCGGTTGCACAACAAACAGGTTTCCAACGAAACGTAAACAGCGTTTCGACCATAAACTTTTCAACGGGCTCACGCGGTTCCCCACAAACGGACCGGCTGTCACATAAACAACCCAACGAATATTATTATTTTCTTGTACAAATCGCGGCCGCGTTCCGTCGTAACCAACGTACTTACAGCGGTGAAGTAGGTGACCGCCGCCGACAACGCACACACGCGGTTAACAGCACAACCGTATCATCCGCCCACGCGGACACGTGTCGTCACCGCGGCGATTGCCGGAGAAACGATTCCCGTATGCTTTTTGGTCGACCGGCGAAATTCTTGACGTGTTCGCAGTGCGCGGCGACTAACTGAACGATACGGTTTTTTTTTTTTTCCACGGCCAATAACCGTATTTCGAAAACAATCGCCGGCAGACGAGTCGCGTAGGCGTCGTGGACCCATCACGGCGTGTTGATGGTCAAATTGAAAGAAAAGAAAATATAAACACTCATCCGTCGGAACTGTAGTGTTCCCACGTCGCGTCGGGTCGTGCTCCTCGTTGGCCGCCGAACCCGTCGACTTTTGTACAAGCGCAGTATCGCTATTACTATTATTATTATTATTATTATTATTATCATTATAAACGAACGAAAAGACCGAATGAATCATAACACGTATAGAGAGTAATTTATCAGTGTTGCGGCCGGCGGCCACAGCCAGTGACTAAAGCACACTACGGTCACGGTCAATGTGCGCGAAACTGTTCCTTGCCACAGTGATATGCCGTTTTGCCTATTCGCAGACGTGTAATAATAACGCTAACAACAATCTGTACGCTACCCACTTACCTGAAACGATTCTATTAGGGGGCGATTGCACAACACCAATGTCATCACACCCTCCTAATGATGTACACCCGGCGGTGGTGTATTGTTAATTTTCGTTCCGGTTTTTGTACTGCGCTCTAAATGAAAACGTCTGTGACAGTTTTTGCGCACAAAATAAACCAAACCGACAGTCGGTCGACCGCGCGCAGCGGTGCCACAATATAACACATGTAAATCGAGTGCTCATATATATTACATAATTTCAGCACACTTGTTAATTATGATTTTAAACACAATGGACGTGTGCCATCTCCAAACCGTCTGACACGAACAGATCATGTCCGTGTACGCTGGTAACTACTGTGGTCTGGTGGGGCACGACATTTTCCAGGTCCTACAATCGGACAACGTGTCCGGAAAGTCCGTGTCGTTTATTCCGACGATTTCGGTGAGTATTGTGCGCTTCAGTTTTTCACCCCCGCGCGCGCTCGTCCGCTGCCTACGCCGGTCGGTGCCATTTCAGCGCACTTGTTAATTACGATATTAAACAATGGACGTTTGCCATTGTTTGACGGCCATGTCGTCCCGTTTGTAGAATAACACGTATAATTGCGATTGGTGGCTTGCGTACGTGTACTATTATGAGCAGTGTGTGTGTGTGTGTGTGTGTGTATGTGCACAGGCACCGCGATAACGCCGCAATGGTAAAAAACGAATAATTACCGTGTTTAAAAATTTGTCGAGTCCGTTTACGCGTCAGAGAGAACATTACATTGAAATATTGAATAGCGATAGAAAAAGAAATAATACATAAAATTAGGTCAATATGGTAATCGGCCAAGACAATATACATTGTTTGCGCATAATTATAAAAATATTTGGGCTGTAATGCGTTTCCTCCTCTGGCTGTGCAATAGTAACGCATAATAATTATTGAGTTCCTGCGCCACCGCCGTCGGTCGATTTATTCCCGTGACCTTCACACCAGGCGACCCGTACACCGCGGCGATGAACAAAAACGAACAACACCGTGTACGTAATGCGTGCGAGTATTTGTCGCGGAATACATTAAAACAATGAGCCACGATGTCATTACTGTGGTTACTACTGTTGCGATTATGACCTACCGGGTGAACCGTACGCGTCCGCCGTTTTTTAAGTCTCCCTCGTACCGAAAACAAGTCTTTCGCCCCGACCGTCCCAGTCGGCCGATTTACCGGAACGGCAGCACGCGAACTCTGCCCGCAATTCGCCATTACCTCGCGGGTCGGTTAGCAACAATAAAAAACGTACACCTACCTCAGAAGTCCTATTCGCACGTCCTTGGCGAGGGGGAGGGGGAGAACGCGTGTCCAGAAACGATCAGGTCGAAAAGAAAAACGCCGCGAATAATTACTGTTATTTGCGCGGCGGGTTTGGGATCAAAAAAATATAACGTTGCACATTTCCAGCGCTCGCGTTTCTCGGTGTTGATTTTTAATTATATTTTTTTCTCCGGTAAAACGATAAATTAAACGGGCACATGTGTCGGTTATTATCGCGCGTTTTGAGGGTTCGCATGCGGCGCGGCAACAATTTTTGACGTGTACACGCGGCAGGTGCCTAGAGAGATAGCGATCGTCGCACTGTTCTCAGCGTAGACACTGCTGTGCGACCGTTTCGGGGAAGCGAAAAACCGCACGTAACATTTACAACTACCGTTCTCGGGGGCCAATTGTCGGACGCGCATCAAGACACGGCGCTATAAATTTTAATTTAACGATTTATACACCTCCTTTCCGGCCGACAGAGTGACCGGCACCGCTGGCCGTATTATTAGCCCATTAAAAACCCGTATAAAAACACACACACACACACACACACACACACACATGTCTCTCTCTCTCTCTCTCTATCGACGGTATTTTGTGGTGGCAAAGCAAACACGAGTTGTCCACCGTCAGCTGCTCTGATACGGTCGACTCGTTCCTACCGATTTGACGATATTCCTGTTTTGGGTGTCTGTGCCGCGATTCCCTTAGGAAAACAAATACGCCATTGCTTTACAACGGGAACGCGCGATCGAAACCAATTGATCGATACAACACACGCTGGCAGCACCCCGCCGCTTTTTACTGTCTGGTCACCCTGTGCATTGTGGCGTAATGGTCTCGATGACACGACCTTTTCCGATGAAATCCGACCGTTGTTACGACAATAACAATATTGGTAATTGTGTTGTTTTCTGTAATGGCAACTACTACTACCGGTTTTCTGTACCTGCGCTTTACAAACTCTAGTAATTATTTTCCAAGTGCAATACCGGCGGCAGTCGTCAATAGGGTTAAAATACAATTACTGTCGTATGGGACTCGACTCATTAACTTGAACCATTACAGACTAATGTCCGTTTAATGTTAACAAATAGGTCATTTCAAAATAACTAGTTCTACTTATCCACACTTAAAAATAACCGTTTTGGGATCACCAAAACCGATAGTTATTGCTCGTCACAACGCAGCAGACAACTGTCAACCATGTTTACATTAATGGCGATGGTGTCGTGGAGATGATAACTGTGTAGAACGCCATTGATCGATGCTCATGACGACGATGACCTCCGTTACAAGAGAACACTTTACACGGAATGACGGACGGCGCTTTGTACGACCTGTCTGTCAATGGAATTACGGAGACCTAAGATTTCCGCCCTAACTAAATGTAAGGTATCAAAATATGGTGTTTTTGAAATAGTGGCCACCCGAAACCGAGAGTCCATAATCCAGACAAAAAAAAAAAAGGGCATTACAATAGTGTTTCGTGTATTGTGTGCTGCGTTAACAGGTCGGAAATCTATCGATTGCCGGACAGAACTCGTATCAGTCGCTCACAATGATCAACAGAAGCCTCGAGGTCTGTGACATGTTAATGGGAATGGGGCACGTCGAAAAGGGTTTCGGGAGATGTTAATCGTTTTGATCGCTAGACAATCGACCAGTCTCTCCAATATTCACACATTCAATTCATCACCGAAATTCGTTTTGGGGAACGTGTCGATCAACTTTTCAATCGGCCGACCGACGAAAAATTATCCTGTAAGTTTGTCCAAATGCCATTGTCACAACGACACGCCAACAAAGTGTCGACGGCATTTTTATGTCATATTTTAACGTAGTTTTTACGCTATACACTCGTTTTAAAATCGATCGAACAATATCAGTCGTCCGTCATAGTTTAGCTGTTGTACTCGTCTAGAAAAAGTATTATTTATAAAAAAAAAAATTGTAATAACAGAACAATTTCCAAATGTTATTACTGGAAAATAACTCTCGACGACTCATAAACCTGGACGATAAGCTCTCTGTGAAATTATACTTTGATCGTACATTGCTATTGCTTTAGTTTGCAATTAAGGATAAGATAGAAAGATGTGTATTGATTGAAAAATTCTTGGTTGGTTTTTGTTTTTAAATTTTTATTTCAAATCGTTTTTACCCCAAATATTTTTATACAACACATATAAATTTAAATAATAAATATAGAAAAAAACATCAACAGGTATTATTATTATGATTATTTTTTTTTTTTTGACTTAATTCCTCAATTGATTTTTTTTTTTAATAAAAACATAATATGTATACGAACAAACAAAAATTACACGTTTCAAAAGTGTACCTTTTATTATCATTAAATTTTTATCTATATATTTATATATATAATGTGAATTATAGTATTCGTCTAACTACACAGTTTTATTTACACATCTAGGTTCGTATTTACAACAAATTGTACAATTATTTCAATTTTTTATCAACTAAATGTATACAATGTATTTATATGTATATGCATAGATTATTTTTTCCCATATTTCCTTCTTTCGTTATATAACAAATAATAATAATAATAATTTCGTTTAAAAATTTATTTAGGGCTAATTGAGTGTTTTTTTTTAATTATTATTATTAATCGTCGTTATATAATATATATATATACATACAGGAATAACAACAACATAGTGGAATTTTGTCAGAAATCCTCGAGGACACAGTAAAACTAATATAAATCATTAAAAATAACAAAAAAAAAAAATGTTTTTCAAATAAAATAGAAATTATTTATAATTAAAATGAGAAAAACAACACCTAGTGACTTATTTTATAAATTCGTTACAAAATAAAAAAAAAATTTTATAAATATATATATATATATATACTTAGCGGAAAATATTTCCATTAAAAAGTTGATCATCAAATCTATCATAGTGTAATTTTTTACCCTGACACAATGTCTGTGCCAACGATAATTATGCAAGTATAATATTGTATATAAATAATTATTTTTTCCTTTGAGTGTTCTAATGTTTCCGTTACGACTAACTGCTGCCGTCGTTATTGTTATTGTCATTACGATTGTTTAACGTGGGCGGGTGCGGACCGAGTTAAAAAATGTATTATTGAGACGGCCGGCCGGGTTGATTTATTCGGATGTCGTACCGATATTACATAATTTTCAGGGTGATCGTAAAATATTTTTGAAAAAAATTATTATCAACCGGTACATGACGTCGGGTTCTCTTTTTTTCGGGGTAATTTTATTATTACTTTTTTTCTTCTTCGTCCGTCACATAAATCACGAACGAGAAATAAAAAAGAAAACACAATACAAAAAGTTACACACACACGAATCGTTTGGTACGAACCGGTTTTCAAAGAACCCCCCAAAGGTACACTGCACACGTCTCGCGGACTTGACTCGAACATTTCGTAGGAACCAAATACAAGTGCAGTGACGACAACAACAACAACAACAACAACGGCACCACAGTAGTAATAATATTAAGACAAACGGGAATTTAAGGGACGACGAAAAATCAACGAAAACCCTTTACGGGGGGGGGGGGGNACCTTTTTTGGAGGGGGGGGGGGGCAAAAATAATAAATTAAATCAAAAGACAAACGGAATGCTACGGAAATGTTTTCATAAGAGATCGTTTACACCGTACACGCGGATTTCTATTATTTTTTTTATCGAGTGACTAGTTTTATTTTACGAAAACGGGACAAACTAAAAAAATATTATTGAAAAGCCGATAAGTGTGTTTATTTTTTCCAATAAAAATAATTATGTTTTATTTATATATTTCAATAATATACCTGGATTTTTTTATGATATCCGAGGGACTGAACAAACAAATAAAAAGTAAAAATAATAACTATATACGTATCACAGTCGATGCGATAGAAGAGGTTCCGTTATCGTCGTCGTCCAGGTTCACTTGCAAAAACTATTAGTCAGCGTCGCAGAAAAACGTGTCCGTAACATTGTCCGTCCGTCCTCGTCCCGCTTGCTGCTGCTGCCGCCGTGTCACACCCTTCTCTCGTATAGTTGTCAGGTACCGCGAATAGCCGACATCGTTTGTAGTGTGTAATAAGTTTGAAGTTTTCTCGTATGAATGCGGTGTAAATATAATATAAATAAGTGCCATTGTATTACACGATTTCGTCCGTTCGTCGATATTAGCACGTTCGTGTCCAATGATGATGATGACGACGACGACGACGGTGATGGTGATGATGTTGGTGGTGACGGCGATGTTTCGCCGCCGTAATTTTAAATCGAATTTTTTCTCAATAAATGAAAAATCGCCCTCAGCGAGACGTTGTTCGAAACAGAAACAAGTACTACTACGTGCATTCCTGGTGCTGCTGCTGTTGCTGCATTTTTGCCAGGTGCCTAGAGTACTCAACGTCCCACTGGGCGAAACGTTAATGTGCCGCCAGTGACTGGTGGTTGCCGATGGGCGACAGCATAGGGGGACTATGCGAATGTGAGTGCGGTCCCATCGGTGACCCGTGCATGTGATCCTGGTGATGATAGCCCTGGTGCAATCCGTGACCCATTGGGCCGCCGCCGCCGTCCATCATACCGTCCTGGGGTCCACCGAGAGTGTTCGGCGGAGTCATGCGTTTTTCTTTCTGTCGCCGGTTGCAGAACCACACCCGGACCACTTCTTTTTCTAACTGTAGGGAATCGGCCAGCGAGGTAATCTCCTGCGCTGATGGTTTTGGCTGCTTGTGAAAGTGCTGTTCAAGCGCGCCTTTTACCGAAACTTCGATGCTAGTGCGTTTTTTACGCTTTCGTCCTTGTGCCGCGATTTTGTCGATGCTGGTCGGCGAGCCCGTCGTCGAGTCCGCTTCTTCCAACCATTTTTGCAAAAGCGGCTTGAGCTTGCACATGTTTTTGAACGACAGCTGTAACGCTTCGAACCGACATATTGTCGTCTGCGAAAACACGTTACCGTAAAGCGTTCCTAGTGCCAAACCAACGTCAGCCTGCGTGAAACCCAACTTGATACGCCTTTGTTTGAACTGCTTGGCGAACGCTTCGAGGTCATCTGACGTAGGCGCGTCCTCTTCGCCGCCCGGGGACTGCGGGTCGACTTGAGGGTACGACGGGCTGTGGTGCATTTGAACGGCAGGATGCGTGTGTCCGAGCATTCCGTTCATCACATGGTAAGCACCATGATGGCCAAGTTGAGGGGACCCTGAACCACTGCTATTATAATGACCAGAAGATACCACGGGTGGCGGAGGTCCAGAATGCCACGATTGGGCATTTCCACCGCCGCCGGTCACAGCTCGCATGTCAGGCGGAGGTTTGATATCGAGCCCTTGATGTGGATGATGAGGATGGTGTTGGTGATGGTGCATACTCATAGTGGCGGCCCATGGGTCCACCCAACTAGGCGCTGCCGACAGCGATACCGGCGACGGAGACGTAGGAACTTGATGATGGTGGTGATGGTGATGATGGTGTCCTGGAGGCATGTATTTCATTTCACCAGCCGGATGATCTTGGCCGCGCGGAGATGGTGACGGCTGCTGGTACGGGCCGCCCGGCTGATTGACTGACATGCCTCCCATGCCGTCCAAATCACCGGGCCCCGGACCGCCGCCACTGACCGGCAGGTATGTGGTGGCCATCACCCGCGCTTTCCAATCACATTCAACCGACGCGCCCCGAACACTGCGCGGGTAAATCGTTAAGTCCGTAATTGCGAACGATTTTCGTACACTGGTCTANGCGCCCCCCCCCCGCGCCCCCCCCCCCCCCGCCACTGACCGGCAGGTATGTGGTGGCCATCACCCGCGCTTTCCAATCACATTCAACCGACGCGCCCCGAACACTGCGCGGGTAAATCGTTAAGTCCGTAATTGCGAACGATTTTCGTACACTGGTCTAAAAAAAAAAAAATTATCCACCACAATGCGACGCGCACTTGATATGAATTATTAATCGACTACCTTTCGGCTGCGTTTGAATAATGTATTATGTATAACATGAATAACAGAACAGTATTATTCAACGGCGGTTAGCCTATTCAGTTCTTGTAAATATTGTTAATAATATGTTATTATAGTGAAGAAAAAAAAATCACACAAGTCACACCACGCGCGTGAACCGTTCACATAGCGACCGGTGCGCAATACGTATACGGACTGATCCAGTGGAAGTCCGTAGCGATCGTCGGACGAAGTCTTTCCCCACCGCGAACCGCAGCTCGCCAGGCGCCCGACAACGGTTGGGCGTGTACGCCACCGCCACGACGGTTGGGCCCGAGTAATCGACAACGCACCGCCCATCCGGGGCCGGGCCCCGGGTCAGCTGACGGCGGGGCGCCTCGGCAGTAAACACAGTAGCCACGGCAACGGCATGTGCCGTGCGTTTCGGTCGGCTGCCGTTGCCGTCAGGGTGCGCCACTATTGATTGTCGTCGTCGTCGTCGTCGTTGCCCGTCGTCCCGCGGCCGCGCACACGCGCCTGCCAAACCCGAACGTAAATGGATACATTATCGTGACATTATCGTACGAACACCTACAGTACCCACCTTGCCACCACCGTCCATATCCCGCCCGCTTTCGGTTAACGCTCGTCAACCAGCGGGACGCGACGTCGTCATTGCCAACGCATCATCGACGCATCTTTAAAAGATCCAATGCCAAATTGATTTTTTGTGAACAACACTATGTTAATTGTAACATATTAACAAGAATTTTTTTTTTTTTTTAATTCGTCTTAATTCAGTCAGTTACAGGATTTTAATTATATAATTGTTATGAGTAAGTGCACAATAACAATTTCAGACAGGTTTGTCAACGATGTCTAAAACGATTATTAAATAATTAAAAAAATTCCTGAAAAATCACAGATTTAAATTTATCTATTTCTGCAGAGATATTTTCAACATAATTCATTGAATATCACTCGTCAGGGTTAAATTACCATTTCTCCACTGGCCTTAATCCCAAGTGCAAACGTAAATTAATAAAAAAAAAAATAATTAAAATATATTTTATATGTGTTAAGATGAAATAACTATTATTCATTCCATTTTACGAAGAAAAAATATAATTGTATTTTTTAATTATTTATCATCGATAAAAAAAAAAATAACGAATAAAATACTAATTAAAAATATTCGATATTTAGGCCACAGCATCATACAATATGTTTTTAGTTACAATTATTTAAGTAAAATAATTCGAACAATAAAAGTAAAATTCAACTTAAGTTGTTATCATTGAAATACAAACAGATTATAAAAATTTCATGGAATTTATTTTTTATACATATTAACTAATACGGCATTCAAAATAAGTATCCATTGGACACGTTGATTTATTAAAATACAAAATCAACACTATTTTTAATTAATACGACCTTCTACAACTATTTTAGTTAAATCGCAAAAAAAAAACAATTTCGAGTCATTTATAAATATATCAATATTGATTCTTCTATAACCAGTCTGTCAACACAGATTTCTTAACGCCTCTTTCTGTCGACCGTCCAAAAATGTATGAATAACAAAACCAACCTGTATATTTTAACACATATTTTATACAACGAGCTATTAAACCAACATATTAATAAACATTACCGCGTCGATATAATTTAAATTTTTAAATGTTTTAATACGTCGACCCAAGGCTACGGTACGGTACAAGTATATAATTTATTCTTTATAATCCGAAAACCAGATGATCGAGGTGCAATATAAATAATGAGCTAAAATAATGTACTTTTTTTTTTCATCTTAAATATAAATGAATAAATATGACTGAGAAATAATTGCATTGAATCGTCCAACGTTTTTCAACAGCATGTGCACCTACATGAGTGCATTTAATGTTCCGGGTTCATTAACTCGAACCGGACGATAAAATAAATCGGCTGACAGGATTAGGCTTTTGTCATGAACGCAACGGTATAAGGTTATCAAATAATGTATACAGTAATTTTATAATCCCCTTGTCGCGGTCGACATTAGTCACTGAGGAGAAAAGGGTTTTTTGCGACTAGTTTCGTGTTGTATTTAGTCGTTGTGTTATATTATTCTATAGTGTACCTATGTGTACTTGAATAAGACAACTGTTATAAGTATCAAATGAAATTTATTTCAATGGTTTATTTCAGTTGTTAGACACTCATCGCAGAATCGTTTGAACTATTCGATTTCATAGTTTAAGGCGGTTATTACCAAAATAAAATTATAAAATTAGTTTTATGATTATACTGCAAGCGTTAGTTTATACAAATAACATTTGAATGAAGATAATAAGTCATATTTCCTAATAAAAACGCTTATATTGCAAAAAGTAAGCAATATCACAAATTTTATTGTACGAAAAGTAAGCACAAAACTCAACACATATCTGTTATATATATATATATCCGAAAAATATTCTAAATAATACAAAAATAGCCATGAAATTAAAAGATGTTTTAGGTCCTCTAAAAATGTTTTTTAGTAATTAAGTGTTACGAAAGGACTATAAAGTAAATTTAAAAGCTCAAATGAATTTTTACTCATACATACTATAAATATTTCTACTCAATTTTAATATAAAATAGACGTTATTTTTTAGTTAAATATTTCGAAAAAATTCAATAGCACAATAATAATTACGCCGATATATTACATTATATTTAGATAAAAGTTCAGTAATAATAATAATAATAGTTCCGTAAATATTATTTGAAATGTATTTTCATAGTTATAAACACATACACTCAGCGCTATCTACTAAGTAAAACAAGTCGCTCATCAAATATCTATGCAAACTGAGAGCGCCACTCCCTTTAGTTAACAGAGAAATATTTCACAAAAATATTATTATAGACAAACAGCATAAGTTTTTACATTTGAAAGCTTGTTATTTTATTTATTTAAAAAATTATATAGAAGAAAAAATATTTGAAAAATGCAGAAGAAAAATAAAACTAACAACTAAACGTTTATTAATTAAACTAAATTCAATAACTCAGGCAAACAGATGCTATTACTAAATATATTTGTTTAAATTACTTAAAATAAAAAACAGTTGTCCATTCTACTTTACTTAAAAAATAATTTTAGTTTAAATATTATCAATCATTGAACAGTATAAAAATAAAATGAAATTAATTTTATTATTTTATAGGAAAAGTATAAAATTGTCTTTAATGAAACATATAATATGGCTATAATTTCAATTATAATTCCAGTATCAAGTGCAGGGTGTGAAAGGACATATTTTTGTCTAAGTTGACTGATGACATACATGAGGAACAAAACGACAGATGAAAGACTATCAAATTGATTTATAATTAACATTGAAAAGAGAATAACAAAATCTTTGGATTTAAAAAAAGTGATTGATATATTTGTGGCCATTCATAATAATTGAATAACTGTATTAGTATAATTAAAAATAATTCTAAACAGAATAATGAACGTTAAAATAATTTTGAGGTTCATAGCTATAAAAGAGAAAAAAATGGAATGCTAGAGTAACATAATAGTAGGACCACCTTTGCAGCAAATAATTTTCGAAGGCTTTAGATTTAGTTTTGTTATTAAATATATTGACAACAAATGATTAATGACTAAATAAAATTTTTTAAAAGGGATTGGGGTGGAAAGCTATAAAGTAAAAAAGTGGGTGGCTGATGTAACGTTGTGTTAGTCAGCACTATATATAATTTGGATCCTTTAGACTTCGAAAGGATGTACAAATTATGAAAATGCGATTAAAAATAGTTACGTTCTTAATATCAATCGTTGATGAAATGTAATCATTCTACCTATTATTAGGCCGTCTAATTAGTTAGTCATCTGATTTAATAAACTAGGAAATTTCAGAAACTATTATTCTGGTAGATATTAATGAATATGCATTACTTTAGTGTACAGATACATATTTTGTCGCTAACAAATAACATCACACAGTTTCATTAAATTTGCAGAAAACTTGTCCAGAAGGTAACTTGCTAACCCTTAAGGTGATCATACACGTGAATTTAAATTTTCATTTAAAGTATAAAATATCTAAAATCATGAAATTCAGTTTATAATTATTAATCGTGTGAATTCTTAATACATTCGCCTTAAACATATAAGTAATTTAAGAAAACACAATGTACTTGCAATTCTAAACACCTAAAGCAATACCCAACATGAAGTATTGTATACAACATGTACCGTTTTATAGCATATAAACGTCGTAACACACATGCCATGGTCGTCTGCATAAGTAAGGTAATGACGGTAAATCAACCGAATTTGCTTGATTTTATTAAGAGTAAAAAATCAGAGTTTAGACGGACAGTAGCTCGTGGCTAAATTGGTCTCGTCAATTTCCGCCTCTTATTATTATTATAGTTTTATTCAGAGTACGCCACCCCGCCCAACTATTAATTTTAATGTGCATGTATCAGTGGTAACTTGAAAAGAAGTTTATTTTTATTTTTTAATAAAATACGTGTACAAGAAAGATATTACAGAAACATTTCTTAATCGTTTTTTTTAAAGACTAACATGACGTTGTAAGCAAAAGGACAAAGGAGCTACGGGGAATAGAGCGCATTTAGGAAAATCTAATACTATAGACCGAAAAATTAAAAAAAATAATTTTAAGAAAATTTATTTTTATCTTATAGTGATATAATATAAATTAATAATGTAGTATATAACATTTTCTAAGCCGACCCTAAGTAGTTGGGATTAAGGCGAAGAAAAAGAAGAAAGTATGAAATATTTATATCAAACAAATCAGCTTTGTTAAACTAACTTAGAAGTCATCGAAGTCATATATTTTAAATTTCTCAAAAGTACAATGAAAATACATTATTTTCTGCCATAAAAACAAACAAAAGAGTGATGGAAAAAAGGTGAAACGTCATGTATAACTTTTGAACAGAATAAAGGTATCTAAAAAACAGGCTGTTGTAGAAAAGGATTTGTTAAATCTAATAAGAACTCCTAGAAATTTTAATTTGCTCTAATTAAAACAAAAAAGTCTGAAACTTTTACCTGTCACAGATAATTTTCAATTACAGACTTATAAATCGATTAATTTCTAGAATAATTTTTCATTTAAAGCAATGATAAAATGTTTTTTCTAGATAAAATATCTCCGCAAATAATATTTTATTATAAAATAGAACAAGGAAAAAAACGCTTTTCTGGGAAAATGAATGGCTTTTTTTGTGATTCACAATTTTACCACGGCGATCTACAAGTACTAAAGAAGCACCAAAAATGTTAGATCTGACCAAAACTCTTGTATAATACATGTACATATGTTATTATATAAAAGCAAAAAAAAAACGTTTTTTTCGGAAAATCACTTATGGTGCACCTCAATTTTCAATTAAGGATTTTCAATTTTTTTTTTCAACAAAAATACTCCATCACAAGATTTTGGAAAAATTATTGGTCTAGGTCAAAAAATTGTTACCGCTCGGCCGCAAGCGTTACAAAATGTCCATTCTCAAGAAAAATGTTTGCTTTGTATATTTATAATACAAAATTTGTTGATATATTTAATCAAGTAATTATTTTTATATATATCTTTTGTTTGAACTTTGGCTTTATATTCAACTTACTGTATCATATGTATTTTTTTCACTTTGAACTTTTTTTTTTATATCCAGGCAGAGTTTATATTAAGATATGATTTTGTATTTATGCACATCGATATATTTTGCATATTTTATCAAGGAATGTTTGATAAGTTATAAATCGATTTCAACACGATAATAAGTATATAAGTTTCTATATAAATTATCATAATAGTACAGTATCAATAATTTTATTTACCTGATATATGATATTCAAGTCTATGAGTTTATCGTAAAAATTGGAATCCATCTATGCTGCACAATGTCAAATTACATTTACATAATACTAGGAATAAATGTCCTATCTAATTTTTTTATAATTATTCAATTATATTAATACAATTATTATATTTAAAATATTATTAATCATTGTGTATTTAAGGTGGATATGACCGGTTGACCTTCGACCAACGCTAATAATATTATTTTAGACCGACTTCTATTAAATATGACTCAAAAGATCTCTTTTTTTTTGATAATCACTTTGATTTTTAGCAAAAAAAAACACATTTTAAAATTTTCTCTTTTTGAATTTTTCTCATTTTATTAATTAAATTTTTAATACACTGATTTTGATGTAATATTTTTCCTATGAAACACCTATTGTGCCTAGCGTAGCCGGGTAATCCTACCAAAATCAGTGTCCAACTTATGATGCTCGTAGAGCCCCAGGTTTGGGGCGGAACCCCATCTAGTCGAAGCCTAGTAAATAATATTCTTATTATTTATTCAAAATGAACAAAAAATTTGAAAAATTTGGACATAGTTGTTGCATTGAGCTATACATATACCAATGAAAAATTTTAATTATTTATTTAGTCAGCGGCCTAGCTAAATATTCAAATTATTTAAAAATCTCTAATATACATCATATATTAGAGTTTACTAGTATTGTTTTAATACACAGCTTTTTAGCTTCGATGCGAAGCTGACAAGGTATTGGTTTTAGTTGGTCTATATTTTTTGTAAATCTGACAGTTAACCTGCCCACGGGGGGGATTTAAAATGACAACTTTTTCAACTTAACTTATGAAAATGTTCCGGAAGGTCTAACACTTTTATATATATCTTAAATTAAGGCTAATGTAATGTACTTTATAATAGATTTGCATCGAAGCGTTTTTATTTTGATAGTGATTTTAATCACTATCAGATATCATTATACTTGATCCAACTATACCACGTCACAACTGTACCGCAACCACACTGTTCTGGGTTTTTTATTTAATACATTGGACTTTTTCGTTGAAAATTATTTTATTAACCATCCTAAATTTAAACGATATAGCAATTTAATTACAACCTCTAAAAAAATACTTTTATAAATCAAAGTTGTATTTATTATAATTAACATTAAGTAAAATTAAAAATAGTAAAGTGAATTTATACAGAGTGGCCCACCACTCACTGACAATTTAAATAACTTTTGATCCAGTTAATATTTTTAGCTGATTTTTTTTTTAAACATTAGTTAGACGTTAGGTCTATATCTATATCTCAATAATTAATTTTTTTACATTTTATTAAAAATATTAATTATTTTTAAATTTTAAATAAAATGTAAAAAAAAAAATCTAAGATAGCTATTTTGTAGAGTAGAATTTAAGAAAAATTTTAGTAAAAAAATATCTTATTAATATTCAGTAGTAAATATTCTGTAGCGTTTTGAAGTTTGTAAAAATTTGAATTTTCATGTACTATTTTACGGTTATAAACATTGAAATACGTATTGAGAAAAGGACAGAAGAAAACGCTATCTTTTCATGATTACTGTGTATACATATGATGATAGTGTGTATACATTACAAACTTGGCATAAATACCATGATAAGAAATTAGATAAGGCAATTATTACTTATCACTCTCATTCAAAAGTATATTGAAAAGATAGCGTTTTCTTCTGTCCTTTTCTCAATACGTATTTCAATGTTTAATACCGTAAAATAATACATGAAAATTCAAATTTTCACAAACTTCAAAACGCTACAGAATATTTACTATTGAATATTAATAAGATATTTTTTTACTAAAATTTTTCTTAAATTCTACTCTACAAAATAGCTATCTTAGATTTTTTTTTTACATTTTATTTAAAGTTTAAAAATAATTAATGTTTTTAATAAAATGTAAAAATATTAATTATTGAGATATAGCTATAGACCTAACGTATAACTATTATTAAAAAAAAAAATCAACTAAAAATATTAACTGGATCAAAAGTTATTTAAGTTGTCAGTGAGTGGTGGGCCACCCTGTATGTAGAGAAATCCATTGAAAACTACACGGAAAGTAATATTTTATAATTCTAGCTATAATGAAAAACCAATTTTATAGTTCTGTATGTTCATGAGAGTTCTCTCAAGGTATACATAGGAGAAAGAAGCCCCCCCCCCAATGATGAAAAAAAATGGTAAAAATGTGATTTAATGGAGGTAGAAAAATAATTTCTTATGTATATTTACTCCCAAGATGTAATTCTGTAAAGGTTTACTCGTCCTCTATGACACAATTAATAGCTTTTAGAGAGAACTTTAATCATGAATATTAGTATAATATAATATTATATATTACGATAGAGTTTAAATGTTTAATAATATGCATTTAAAAATGGCCATCTTACTGTTTTTTCGGAAATATTTTAAAGCTTATTAACAGGAATAAACTAACCATAAGTTGAGAAGTTACCATTATTTTAAAAACAAAATAAAAAATATTGAATGTTTTAACTAGTTTACAAAAAGAATTAGCCAACACCATAAAAAACGTTTATAATACTATTAGTTATGTAATAAAAGTTTGAACTTTTAACATATCTATTGTTGAAAAGACATCAGATGTTTTTAAGAAACAATTTTAGGAAACCCGGCGGCTACTCTCATAGTAAAATCCTGACTAAACAAAAAAAGTGTTAAAAATTGACTCTTTATGCTATTAATTAATTATCATGGACTGAGAGGTAAAAATTTGAATAACACTTATGTCGTTTTTTTTTATTATGCTTAACGAATTTAAATTGTGACTATCAGTCAAATTAACTTTGTCAAACTAACTGTAAACTGTCAGCAAAATATATTTAAAAAATCTCAAAATGACAATAAAAATCTACTATTTTTTACCCTAAAAGAAATTACTGGTATCATTAAAAATGTTAATGTTTTAGTAAATTAAAAGTTAGATATGGAGAAAAAGGTGGAAAACCGAAAACCGTATTTTTCATTAACCACCTTTATTCATTATTATTAACGTTTAGATTTATACGATTAACGTTTCGAAAAATCATTAAAAGATTCAAAATTTAACAATTTCAAAATGCTATAGAAACATATGATTTTTTAGTAAATTTTCAGTTAGATCTATTCCACCTGTATACGTCTTAATTAAAAGATAAAAAAAAATTTATTTATTGAATAAATGTCAAGATTAATTACTGTTTTATAGATTGATTAATTAAAACATGTACGTGTGTTTTTTTATTTAATAAAATTTATAGAGACACTTAATTATATAACTAATACATAAAATGACCAAAAGATCTTTATAATTTTTTTCTGCGAAACCCACCTATAGGTGCCTATTAAAATAAGCCTTTTAAGAATGCTATTTGCATTTTCTCCTTTTACCTTGAAAAACACTATATTTGTACAATAACATATACTTTTTGGGAAACTAATTCATTAACTAAATGAACTCTTTTTTATTGCGTCTGTATCAATCTTTCCAATAACGCGGTTTCCTGATTAAGGACATCGATCACCCCTTTCCCTTCATAAACGCTGAGTCTGATGAGCGGACTGTGAAACAAAATATTTAAAAATATATTTGCCCCTTTCATGAATAATTTTTGCGTATTACCTTGTTGATTAACTATGACGAATGAAATATTTTTATAAATATAAGATATAATTTTTTCTTTTCTAAAATAATTGTATAATATTCTACAATTTTTAAAAACATTTTTGATATCATACTTCTACCTTAAAATTGTATACTTATATTTTTTTAATGGAATCATATATGTTTAACTAGTTTAAAAATAAGAAAATGACAAAATGTATTTTGAAAGTTATAAGCATCTTACTAAAATGGCTGAAAGTGAAACGCGGGTTTGATTGATTTCTAGGGATTTATGAACTCCACTACTTCTCCCATCATGTATATATGAATGTGTCAATATCTTTTAAAGTAATGGATTAATAGTAGTGAGATTCTTAGATGATTTTCTTGTTTGTAAGTTGATTAAACATATGTTTCCATTAAGAACTTCCAAACAAGAATTAAAAATACCTATTATATTTTCATTTTATAAATTTTATTTAGTTAAAAAAAATATTAAAAACAAAAAATGAAAGGGTCGACAATTAAAGTACTAATTCAGGATTTAAAATGCCGACTTCACAAAATTTATAGAATACAACCCTCTAGAAAAATTTGTTGGATCTCGACATACGTTTTATATCTCTCCGGGGTAACATTTTAAGAATAGAACATGTGTGCATAATTTTTAATTCACATTTAAAAAAACGTTTCAAAAAAAAAAGAAACAATCAAAACCCACGTATGAACCTGACGTTTTTACATAGTTTTTCAAGACACGTGAGCTGCCCGTAGACGGTTGACTGATATAATTTCTGACTTGTTTCTACCTCCGTTCGGCCCTCGGGTTATATGTAATCAAACCAAACTATAGTGTATCGATGGATTTTTCCAGGCGGTCGACCAACATTTTATTACATGAAAAAAATTACACCGTGCCGAGTTAAGTGCCGGGCATTCCGTTTACCTATAGTGTGTATATTGCGCACATAACATACGAGTACCTACAATTCGTCCGATTCCCCGAAGGGTTATCAAATTTTTCTTAATATTATTATTCATTATTATTATAGTCCACTCACGCGAGATACTCACGTTCGACGATACATATTCAAGCTACTGAAGCTACGGGGAACTGTAGTTAGCTACCCCTAGGCCCTGTACATTAAATAAAAAAATAACAACGCCATAATATAATTTCTGAAACCTTATGGATCATGAACTGGCGTATCGAAAAGAAGCTTTGCAACAACAACCAATATAAATGTCATGGTTCAAAAATAATTTTGAACTAAATGAAAATAACTGTAAAAGTTAATTGCGACATAATAGTTAAAAAGTGTTGAATGGATATAATTTAATATCTAAAATAAAATTTATTTCCAAATTTAAAAGATTTAATTTTCTCGATATAACTTAGTGTAACTTTTAATAAACGCAAAAAAAAACACTTTCCTCTTTAATATGAAAGAAATAATAATATAATGTTATTTTTGTAAGTTATCCCAATAAAACTGTTAAATAAAGTATTAAAGTTCACGCAATTTTTTGGAACCGTATTTAAAAAAATTACTACAATAAACAAATATTGAAAGCTATCTTCATTGCTTAAAACTTGTAACAATGGATCTTAAAGAGAATAAGGAATTCTAATCATTAAACCTTAGAATTGATGATATATGCTCCTGTGAATACAATTTTTTGATAGAACCAAGATTAAAAGTTTTTATTTTAAGACATTTTAAAAACTTTTCTAAATTAAAAGCAAGTACAGTAAACAGATTTCGAAAGAAGCCTAACTAAAGTTGTTTCCAATGTTCAAAATTACTCAGAATATAAAAACAATGTTTATACAATCACATTGACAGCTTCTTGTATGTCTGTTTCAGTTAATAGCATTGAGGATAATGAACACATTTCTAGCTACTTACTTAGTTTAACTTAATTATTACATAGATTATGACTGCATTCACAAAATATATAAATTACGAGTTTATAAAATGTGCAGGTACATTATTCATAAATACATATTCATAGTCGTAAATGAACTAATCGAATTGACCGGATAGACTAACATTATTAATGAGTAAAAATAAAAACCAGAAGCCATTGATAATACGTGTGTGTTATTAATCTTCTCCGCTTATAGATAATACGAACTTATACATTAAAATCGTCCGACGGCTCAAGACGAAGAAAACTTGTTGCTTTCGAATAATAATATTCTAAAATCGTTTAATATAACTACTGAGCGATCCGAAACATATTTCAAAAAAATATCTTACTGCCAGTAGCCTAAAAGACCCACTGTCCATAGTAATTAATGGTCTAAATCTCTAGCTGATCGATTCTTAGCAGATTAACCCATATATGTAATTAATAAGTTTAATCTCAATATCACGTGTAAACATTTACTTTTTAATTAACTCTCCGGATAACAAAATTTATTAACAATAAATCGGTTATAGTATATCCTTTAATAAAAATAGTTTGAAAAAATGTTTCAAATTGGTCTACATAAACATGATTAAACCATTTTAACCCAAGTCACTACATCTTATTATTTGAATGTAAACGCCTGAAAATTTGAAAAATCCATCGTAGGCAGTTTCACCCGGGTCACCAAGCAATTATTATTATTTTTTTTTTCTGAGAGCAGTAAAATTAGTAGTTTTATATTATTTACTTTTAAGTTTAAATTAGACAACAGATATCATTTTTAATTTCAATTCACAAAATTATGTACAAAAAACCCTGAATATACATAGTTTAATGACCCAATATCAAACTATACGTGTGTTTACATCTACAAATGTGAAGGACTACAATCAATTGTAATATCACCATTATTGATTTAAGATAAATACATCCAATGCAATATTGTCTAATAAAATTAAAATTAACTCGACTGCACAAGAGACATGTATGTTCACGTTTGTACATCTGATATCTTACAAATACAAACGAAAAGATGTAGCCATTGTGATTGAATTTGAAATTTAAATGATACATCAATCATCTTGAGAATTTTTACGATTAAACATTAGATATACACTATTTTCATGTGTAATATTACATGATCGGACCTTCGACAAAAACGGATATAAACAAAAAATAATAATAATTATTATAAGATGCCACATTCATATTCAATTAGAATATTTACATTGTTCTAACATATTACAATACTATTATATGTTGGTAAAATACAAATTTCAAGCTTAAACTCAGTTTTTAAAATTATCAATAATAGAAAAATTATATGTCAAGCTAATTATTATTAACTTACAAAAGTATTCAATAAATACCCACGACCCCACGTACATTTTTCTTGTACTTCAAAACTACAATTTGCTAAACCGCATTGTCAAATATTAGTTATATAATATATGTAATTCACTTCAAAAGATTTAAAAAAATCAAAATAATCTTTGTACCATTTCATCAATCTTACATAATTTTTTCATTTTTCCAAAAAATAATGATAATTTCAAAATAGTTAGGTCAATTTTTAAGCTTTCAAAAGACGTTTCAATAAAAAAATAATAAAACCGAAACCAGTTAATGTTGTCATTATAAAAATAAAAAATTTATCATTAGAAAAAATAAGTGCTTGTAATAAATTATTAGTTCTCTTTGATAAGCTAAATAGACTGTCTTAAATGAATTTAAGTAAGTGATACATTAAATTGTCAAACAAATATAAAGACACATTTTTACCGCAGAAACTAAGTAAAGAAATAGCATTTTTAAAACTAACACTCTAATTTTCATAAAATTACATGTATGTAACAAATCTCTTATCTGTCTACATTCTTTTTATCGTATAGACCCTCAAATTTTTATTTAAAGTTTTTAGTCGGAAAGTGCTAGTCACACATAATTTTGCTGCAGTTATTGATTCGGTTAAAATGCACTGAAGACTAAGCCAAAACTGTCCGCATTCGGCTTGTCAGCTCGGAATTAAGCTCTTTGTCGGCTTCGATCCACGATGGATATCACAGCATGTTTATGAGAAAATATTCCGGGCATATATAAAATAAGCCCAACCGGTTGCAGCATCACGTTTTATACACAATCATTCGACATTCGACTACCAATCGGGATTATAATATTATGTACGCTTAAAAAAACATAGTCTTTTTTTTCAAGCGTTTTATCTTTTTGTATATAAAGATGCAATACACCAGTGCAGGTAGAATTACATGTAGAAGCGGTTCGCCCACTACAATCGAGAGTGTTAATGAACGGACAGGTGACAACCGACCGGTAGCTGCTGAAAAATAGAAAAAGTCTTCGTGAATTAATTCTCAGATCCAGATGAGTATGTAGTAGATAATATGCAGTAGTCGATGCTTCCCGTCCATAAAGAAACGATTGAAACACCATTGGATTTCTTCCTATACTCATTCTCTCCTCTCGCATACCACTTAAACGATTATTCGTGAACACTTATTAATGGCTATAATGGACTCCACTTAAAAATCTTAAACGATCCATTAGACTGATACATGTTGCACAACGAATTGCTTTACTAGTCGACAATAGTTAGACATCTAAATTTTTTTGACGATAAATGATGTAAAATTCGATGCAGCAACACATAAGATAAAAAAATTAAAAGAGCTATGAAGTTCAATAAAAACATAATAATTCCTGTTCTCTGTCTCGAAATTAATACTACTAAACAATATTATCTAGTAAAGCTAGAAGACGTTAGAATGTTCCTAAATGAATCTATATCTTTTTCATTTTAAAATAAACTCTATTTTAGTTATATCGAAGTAGTGCTAAAATTTAGCAAGAACCCAAGATAAAAAACCTCATGGAGAAAAATTATAGCGTAGAATGGAATAGAAATATAATTAAAAATAAAATAACAAAATCAGGGTTAATTTTTTGACAAAATATAAATGTATTACTGAAATTCAAAATTCCTTCGCTTACTATTCGTAAACTTCCTTTAATTTTTATTAGACAACAAAAATATTTATGAAAATAAAAAACAAGAAACCATTTATTTTTACATACAAGGTTGCAAGGTATTGTTCGTTTTGAACTCAACCTGTCTAGACCACGATTTGTCCGGTCCGGTCTTATACTTAAAATAAAAAATTGATCCGGCAATAGTCGGTTCGAAATAAAAAATGATCAGTTAAACAGTTATTGAAAAATTGTGTACATAACTTTATAACTGGGAAAGTTTCTACCAAAACCGTTTTAATAACAATAATATTTGATAATGTTTATGTACAGAATAAAATCGCAATAAAATAAATAATACATCTGAAAACAGTCAATATGAAAATAATATAAACAATAGTAAATGTTTCAACAAAACAAATTATGTTGTTGAGAAAACAAGTCCAGTCATCTTCTCACGCATTTATGCCGCTATGGTCTACAAGAATTGTAGTTAAATCTTCACCAAATACAGCAATAATGTATCTAATCTGCACAATAAAACTTATATACTTCTTCAAATCCAAAGTGATAAGTAAACATGACGTATAAAGTTAAATGTCACAAATTTACTTTAGCGTTATTCAACTACTGGCTTCTACTGATAGGACCACTGAGATAGTTACTCTATACTCAAGTAATAGAGACATGAATGCATTATTTTACATGTTTAATGTCACCACTAGTTTGAGACGGTTTATGACTTTGGGAATGACCTTTATCTGAAGGCGGCAGCACTTGAGATGACCATCAATGATACACGAACATTATGGTAATTTAATAAAGGGAGACTTGCTGTTGTTGACATACACCATTATTGTCATTTAACTTTTTTTTTTTTGTTAACTCTTTCCTTTTTTCTTATCTCGATATTATACGCGTGATTTCTTTGTTTTCGGAATAAATCATCTACTGATCGCTTTCCCACTCGAAACGTTAGCAGACAGATTGTTCGATATGCTCAACCGAATTGTTGTATACTTACAAAATTCAATTCGCCGTTGGAAGTTCAACGGTTCAGGCGATTTCACAAAAGCGGGTAAATTTCAATGTGATACAATTCCGAACAATGATTCTACTGTAATACATAAATACATCCGCAATTGTGTAATAACCGTCATTAATGGTCAACATCAATGACAGAAAACACAATAGAAATCTTATGGACTTCTTCAAAATAACAGGAGTTTTAACTTAGTTGAAAAAATTAGATAACTTGGAAAAAATTAGTCTTTGAAGACTTTATATTAAGTTATGTTATAATTGTATAGCATTATGTTATATAGCATATTTTAATCAATGTTTGTTATGCATCAGTAATATTAATGAATTTAAAAAAAATTTTTAACCCAGACATATATTTTTTTTATTTTATTAGGTGTTATAGATATTTTAAACTATTTTTGTGGATAGGAAATAATAAGCGTAGCCTACCATTCATCAATTTTACTCTAACTGTTCCCATGATGATGTTAACAAGTACAATAAATAAAAAAACAATTTTTTTTTAAACATTGATATAACAGTATAACCAATGGAATTATTTGTGTCAATTTTAATGGTTTTCTGAAAACCCCCAAAATTGAAACAAATAATATAAATGACAAAATACACTGTGTATTTTGTCATTTATATTTCTCATATTATACAGGGTGTTCAGTAAGTCAGGAAACGGGTTTCTATTGTTCTTATTGTTTGTAACAATGAGAACAATAGAAACCCGTTTCCTGACTTACTGAACACCCTGTATATTTATAAGCCATGGTCTTTATACTTTTGTTTGTAAATAACTACATGTTAAATCAATGGCACATTTTAGGGGGTTCATAGGGTTCATAGCCTATTTTTAACTAACAGGACGTTGCATAATATAACACATCCAAGAAAATTTTTACCCCTATTATATTATACTTGAATTTATCTGATCAGATCGAGCAAAACTTAAAGGAAAATATTCTTGAAATTTCTGGTTTTAAATCTAAAAGGTTTTGTTATTTCACCATATAAACCAAAAATATTAAAAATAAATATCAGTTTTTCATCAATTATTTTAATCGTTTGTGTTACATCATAAATAGTGTTTAATTGAATATTTATTTTTCAGAGATGGTTTTGAAATATTTTCGTAGAGCTATTGCCTTTTTAACAAAAAAAAAAAGTAATAAAACATTAAAATTATACTAATAACTTATAAACTATGATTTATAAAAAATTTATAAAATAAATTTCAGTTTATATATTTACATTTTTTTTTTTTAACTATTATATAGTTTTAAATTTAGTTTTGAAATGATTTAGTTTACTAAACACTGTCAAAATAATAAAATGGCTAACGGATCTAAATAATTATGTTAAGTAAACTATAAAAGAGAAGTGGTTTTTGCAGTGAAAACGTTTTTCTAAAAGACTCTACCATAAAATTGATGTATTTAACATATTTCAAAATAGATCATCCCTAAAATTATATTTAATAATGCATTCAAATTTTGTTTTAAAATTAAATAAATCAACTATAATTGATTCTATAAAATGACAGATACTTAGTAACTTTTCAAAACAAAAATTAAAAATAATTATAAAATATCTAATTAAAAACCTAATGTTTTAAACTTTGGTGACACGTACTTAGGCAATCGTTCTAAAGTTGAAATGTATGAAGATTCTCTTATTCGTAGTATTAATCAACTGGCCAATTTCGAACACTATCATTCAAATAATTCATCATAATCTGAAGTCCCAGAAATTATTGCTACTTCAGTAATGGAGGGAGAACATAATCCAATTAACCGGAATTTGTCATTCTGTTTAAAAAAATCAGGTTAACTCTCTTACATAAACTCAATCTGGAAGGCTAGGGGTCTTAGACACCTCAAATTCTGCCATCGCCATAGATCTTATAAATTTATATAGGACATTGATGTTTTATCATTGAATACTGTGGTGATAGTAATTTGAGGCTATTTGTTTGCATTATTACATGATAATATTTTACTTTTTTTTATTTAATGGTTAGTAGTTATTAATTAGTATGAGTTATGTAATAATGTAAAACTAAATTTAAAAATTAAAAAAAAACACATTATAGTAAAATTAATACCTTCTCAGCTACGCATCGAAGCTAAAACAGTATTTTATGCGCTTATCACAGTTAAAATGTAAGCAAACGGAAGATTCTCCCGTCTTTTTAATACAAGCATTAACTTAATAAATAATAATACTAAATTAAAATTTTAAAAAAGATATTTTAGGAAATAATAGTATTTTGAATGAGCAAACAGTTCCAGTAAAACAGGATCAGCAAAAAGAAAATGAAAAGTTCGGCAACAACAAAACGGTCAGTAAAACTTAAATACGTAAAAAATAAATATACAGTGTCTTTAAGAACTTTTGAATAATTTATAGATGTTGGAAGAAACTCCTAATAGTGTTTCGATGCCTTCCGCGGTGAAGACTTCAACATCAAACATGTATAATGGTGACAGTAAAATATTAAAACGGAATACTACCAAATCATATAAAACAGCAGAAGAACGTATTCCTAGTTTTTATTTTATCTCGAAACCAGTCTGTAAGTTAATATTCAGATGTTTTTAGTGAGTTTTCCTTAAATTTTTTTTATTTTTCAATAGGTTCAGCTAAAAAAGTTAAAAACCATTCAAATAATCCAAATAAATCCACAAATATGGTTAACAGAGATAGTAAAAAATTAAATCATAAAATGGCCAATGTATTTAAGAAGACAGAAGAACGCATTCCTAGTTTTCTTTCTATCCCATCACCATCCTATAACGAAATATTGAGATGTTGATTTTTCAATAGGCTCAACTAGGCATAAAAATGTTAAAATTCACAAAAAAAATCCAAGAAAACCTATGCAATCATAATGTAAATCACATATGTAGTAAAAAAAAATTGTAGATTTTTGTTACCGAAAACTAAAAACAAATTGTGTGTACTAAAAAAATGCACGTACGAAGAAGGCTCACAGCTTTCTTGACTTGATAGATATTTTATTTTAGTTATAATTTTGTTACCTATAGGTATAACTTTATTTTTTACGCTTTTAAAAAAAGTGTAGATATAATCATAAAAGTTGACAATAACAAAGTTTTTACTCTTTATGTAGAAAAAAAAAAGTATGATGAAACAGTAACATGAAAATGCGTTATTCTCATTGTGAGTGTCATATGCAACTTAAAAAAGTCATATGTTTATACATCACATTTATATAATAATAATAATAATTTAGGTATTTACTATTTGCTAATTATTTTTCAAATGTGCATTTTTTTATAAAAACTTATAATTATTTATTACTTATGGTTTTGTTATTATAAATAAATTGTTTAAATATTTGTTAATTTTCTTTTACAAATAATTATTTTTTTAAGATGATAATGTCTAGCATCATAGTTGTATATCTAGACATATTGTGTAATTGCACAAAAAAAAACAGTAAAAGTTGAATAAAAAATCATTTATGAAACATGATTTGATTTAGACTTTATTTTATCCATTGATTGTATTTTTTGATTATTATTATATACATAATATATTATTTACTAATACTTACTTATTTTAAATAATAATTATAAATATCAATTTTAAAAAATAAATAATAATAGTAAAATCAAATAAAACATATCCGTTCCTGTTTTGGTATTAAGAAGTTGGTCCTTATTGAAAGATAATCTTAAAAAATCACTAAATTTCACGAGTTGCCACCGGGTTTTCAGATAACATTTTTTTAATTTAGAACAATTTGAAATAAAATCAAACTTCCATATTCACTTCCACTCATTTATTACATTTATATTTTTTAAAATGTGACTATTTAAATGTTTTGGGGTGTACGATATAATATCATAGACATTCTATTTAAAGTCAATTTAAAAAACATCTGTCAATCATCTTGGAATATACATATACAGGGTGATTTTTTTATCATAACCCACTCAATTACTTACAGAATAATAATAATTTAAACATTTTTTTTTATTATTATCTTTAGTTACACATTATTCTTGAATTATTAACTATGTAATACTTTTTAAGTTCATCCCTTATGCCTGGTAAGGGTGTCAACTTTGTTTTTTTAAATGGTAACACATATTTTTAATTTAATAAAATGTTTGAGTTTTTAATTCAATAATAAATGGCATTTGAATTTTTAATAAAACTTAATTTGTTTATTAGATATAAACATTTAAAGTTTCAAATTTTTGAGTTAATATATAGGTATAATACACAAGGGATTACAAATACAGGTAGCTAATTGGTTTTTTATGATATTGCTATCACAGTCACGGATTGTTTATTATCAATTATGACTATCAATAGATATACTTTTTACAATACAGTTAGTGTATTTATAAACTCACAACAATGTACCTTACTATCATTGATAATAACAATGCTGTGTACCTGCTAATATCGATGTCATAAAAAATCAATTAGCTACCTGTATTTGTAATCCCTTGTGTATTATACTTATATATTAACAAAGTTGAAACCCTTAACAGGCATAAGGGATGAACTTAAAAAGTATTACATAGTTAATAATTCAAGAATAATGTGTAACTAAAGATAGTAATAAAAAAAAATTTTTTAATTATTATTATTCTGTAAGTAATTGAGTGGGTTATGATAAAAAAATCACCCTGTATATATATAAAGATTTTATATAATATCATTAAATTATCATTGACGTTAACGTGAAATCCGAATTTTTCTACTCACTTTAATACATAGTGGCTGCCTTAAGGCGACTATATCAACGCACCAGAAATAACTGATACGTTTATCCTCCTACATAAACAAAATATAATACACCTAATCGACCGACCCAAACACTCATTCACAGCCGTGACCACCACAAGTACTGCCAGTACACGAAAATCTGTGTGTACCTGATGATGACAATTGTCAAAACCAGTCCGTATAACACAATTTTTCATAATATTCACGGCTACTACAACTAACTCTACTTAATCTAGTTTAATACATATTATTATATATATTGTTGGGCACAAATTTGGATGCGGTTTCATTTTGTTTGGCGGTCTGGTGACTGGCAAGGCGGTCGGTGTTCATCTTGACCGCTTCTATTACTGTTCGAATTAATATTGGCCACACATCAATATACATTTTTTACAAAATGCTAATTTAATGTATCTCTCATTGTTCAAATATTTCAACAATGTTAGTCAAAAATAAACTCTCAACATTTTGTACCAGGAGAACCGAAACTGTAAAAGATCTTTAAAAAAAATTTACACAAAATTTTAAATTCAAACTACAATTTCAAAAAAATTAACTAATAAAAACTACAGCTAAATCTTTCTTTTTTTTTTTTGGTAGTGTGCTTCAAGATGGACATTTTAGGAAACCTAGGGCATATCAAATGGTAAGGTGATGGCAAAAGCTGTATAATACTACACTTTAAAATTATATCTAAATAGAACTGAATTCAAATAATCAAAATTAAAAGATTAATCCTTAAGATTAATCATTAATCCTAATAACGCCCTTTATTGTATAATATTATGTATTACATTGGATTTATACTGTTGAGGCCATAACTGCTCCAATAAACCATAATACTGTTAACTAATCTGCAACACTATTTTTCTTCAGATACCATTTTAAACTATTAATCATTCTAATAATTTAATAGATCAACTTAGTGCCAAAACACTTCCGAACAAACGCGACGTCTTAAACGCACCTGGTATAGAAACCTATTACCAAGCAACTGAAAAGATAAGTAAAAAAAGTCTTTAAAATTATATATCATTAACTAACGATATAAATACTTAACTTTTATTGTGAGGGGTTCTAATGTCAACTACCCATTCATTCTATTTATGTAATCAACTACTTTAACAAATTTACTTATTGTACACATTGTATATAATGTAAATATACAAATAAATAGAATATTAAAAAAAAACACGCACATTAAGTTTTTAAAAGAATTGAAATTAAATTTTAAAAAAATAGTTAAAAATATGTCATAGTATTAAAATTAAAAACCTTTTGTATATTCATTCGTCTGTGAATGGTTAAAACAAAAGTGCTTACTGAGAAAGAAAAACTATCTTTGAACAATTTAATTGTTGTTAACGATTCAGCTTAAAAGGCGTAACACTTGTAGAAGATTTTAATAACAGTATTAAACAAATAGGATTAAGACAAAACTCAAAATCAATTTTTATTAAAAGTAAGTAGTATTTTATTCGTTTTAAAAATATATTGTACATTAAAATAAACCAAGATTTCGTGTATATTACTTCAGATAGTATTCTCAATCGACAAAAAGTTCTTTGGCTACTCTTTGAATATTTAAACACAAAAATACATGATGGCAACATAAGCAAAAAATGTGTGTTAGATGAAATATCTATTCGTATACATTTTTATGTTATATTCTACTACAAAATTATTTCCATAAATATATACGTACGTTGATTTTAGAAAAAACTTACATTATTGATAAATAAAGTAAAACCTCGAGTGTATTACGTAAAATTTATTTAAGACATTTAAACATATTAATGTATTATTGAAATCGGACCTTTTTTATTTAATAAGGATCATAAAACTAAGCGTAGAAAAAACAAAAAATTACTGAATTAACATTAAATTTACCAGATTCGTATGATGACAAAAGCTAATCGAAAATTGAAAACTAGACATCGATTGACTTATTGACATCGATGATGGCAATTTCCACTTTATCAAATTTATACTTTTTTTTTTTTTTTATACAAAATTCATTGTTCTAATATAAATGAACTTTATAAAAAATATATATACATTACCCATTAAGGGTCATTAACGTGTGAACTTTATAACATATTCAATTAACCCATTTAAAGGTTTCAATTTTGAATTTATAGTAGTTGAAACTCTTGATTCACTGTCATTTAGCGTTTAATTATTTTATTATGACTATTATGTTTGAGAATAATTCATTGTATAAATATATTTTACATATAATCAATTTTATATAACAATGGAATGTATTAATATTCAAAATTTTATTTAAAAATTAATAGAAACCAAAAAAAAAAAAAAAATGTACAGTTCAATTAAAAAATAACATAGAATATAACCCTATGGCGTTTTAGCTTAAATTTGCTAGGAGAATAAATTAAAATATTACTAAATTTTAGATAATTCTAAATATTATTAAAACATATCCGGTATTAAAAGATTTTCTATTTATTAAGACATCTCATTGGAAATAACTGAACGTGCACCGAAGTTTCCGGTCGTGTGCGGAGTTTACTTCCTCTTCACCCTCGACAGTCGAAATATTAGCCTTTGCACAAGTGTTTCGATCAGAAACGATCTAGCTCAACGACAGTAAAAGTTAAAAAAATACCATAAATCATGCGTAGGTCATTACGTAACAATAAAAAATATATATATTACATCTAAAAAAAGTTTATATATCAGCGAACCCCTAAAAAAGTCGTTATAACCTCATAGGCCATTAGTCGAGTCCGTTAAAGCGGAAAAAAACACACACACAAAGGGGAACTCGAGCGGACAGTATGGAAAGGATAACACAAACAACGGCCGGGAATTTTTTTGTTTATACAAATCGAGGGGAATGTTTTAACTGCCCTTTTGTTCGCCATCTTTAGCGCTGGCTAAATTTCCGGGTGCTCAACTTCTTCGACTTCCTGACGGCCGTCCGTCATCCCGGATACCGTTTCTCGTTTATCACCAGCCAACGACGATGATCCCACCCATCATTTCAACTCATATCTCCCCAAATACACTCATATTATAAAACTATAATAACTATGTCGCGTGCTTTCGTTTTGTATGTACATAATCGTAATTAACAGCTAGTATACTTGATGGTAATGCTTTACGGGGTCGATACTATTTTTTAAGATAATACCTATTCACTTGAACATAAGTAGAGCGATACTAGTTGAATTGAATTGATAATTGAACTATTAAATCTACAATTAAATTATTATTAATTTTTCTTCGAGTTCTGATAAATTATTAACAATGATAAAAAACTATGTAAGATATCGTTTTTCGCATAATTTTAACACTATTATTATAGTTACATAAAGGACTACTGATTTTGCTGCTAATACATTTTTTCTAGATTATAATCTCGACAAAGAAATATAAAAGCAATAAAGAAATTCGAACAATTTGTTTTTAGTTGTAATAGGACGGATCATAGGGAGTTGGATCGTGAAAGAACATTATCTCAAATCTGAACCATATAATATATAATTTCGAAAAATTTAGTAAACACACTAAAATGAGTTTAATTTGTTCAGCTCCTGTGGTAGTTATACCCTCTAACATAATTTCAGAAGAAAAATTTGCAATTGGTAAGGTTAAAAGTGACAATTCATCGAATTACATACGTCCGATCATCATTATGAAGAATTGTACTGATAAATGTAACAGCTCTATAAACATCTATTCATTTTGTTACACTCTACATATTATGCAGTGTAACAAAATGAATAGAACGAAAAACATAAAAATTATAATTTTATAATTAAAATTAAATTTCAACAAGAAAAACTTATTTTTTAATTGATTTTAACATTTTTTAGTAACAAAAATCTAATTCCTGTCATGGAATGTTCGAAAAATCAACTCTGTAATATCTTATGTTTTCTTTACTTTTGGGCCCTCCAAATATGTTTAATTAGATTTATGTGTCTAGACTGAAAAATTGCGGTAGAGCCCTTAAAAATTAGGTATCTCTGTTAAATGGGACCTCTTGTTTTATTGACAGCTATTTTTTTCCGCGGCACGCTCGAATAATATCCATGATGGGACTAGAGAAAAATAATGTAATAATAAACATAAATACCTATATTTGTAAGGAAAAGATTATATGAACCTGTCCACAAAGATCACCAGAGCTCAGCAGTCGGTGTGGCTACTATTTTTTATTTTACAGCAGGGCGGGGTTAATTGTTAGCTACGGGTGGTAACTCAAGCATTTTGGAACCCCGCCGAGTCCACCGAACAAGACACAAACATACACATGCACTCACTCAAGTTATTATGAAGATTTTTGATATTGGATACAGGCAAGCCTTTATTATTGTGACTTTACACATAGTTCACGAATTATGACGGTCGACGTACGCAGAGAATTAAAAAAAAATTAATATTAAAAAAGTAACTACTAACTATTAGACAGCATGTTCATATTCCCACACGGTTTTTTCATACAAGTCTTATGAAATCAAATTAAACTGTCTAACAGCTCACTGTATAAAGACAAATTCAAGTCTTACTTTCCAAAAAATTTTACATTTTGTAATGTTACGCCACAGCTTTATTGCCGTTTTTCAATTACAAGAAAATCCGTCGGACAGCACTGCAAATTTACTTTCAATTCAAAATATTATATTGTAATGTACTATTAAATAATAGTACATAATAAGATCAAAAATAATGCTTGAAATTTTTTTACAGCGAAACAGAAACATCACATTCAAAAGAAACAAAAACACGTTTATTTATTATAAGTTAAGAATTAAAAATATAACCATTAAACAATAAGTCTGTATGATTCAAGTAGTAGTAATCAATATAAAGTACGCCCCGCTGCCATCATAATTATCCTTTCTATTGTCATCTAGTGTTCGCATTGAGTATATTGCCTATTAGATTGACATCTATCATTCACTGATTCATTGGGTAAGTTTCCTTTTTTTCATTATTAATCATTGAAATTTAATATTTCAACCGTAGTCATAACTGTATCAATTAGTGATGTGCCACAAGAAATATTCCCCAGGGAACGTTCCTGGAAATAAGGAATATTCCGGAAATATTCCATTACCACTCGGGAATATTTCTTTAATAACAACTAATACATTTTATTTATTATAATTACTAAAGTATGGCAGTGCTAGTGAAAGAGACAACAATATTGTATTTATATCTTGATTACACTGATATGTTTATCAACATATTATTGATAAGCAATATATTAGGGCTTAGATTAAAATTGATTATAGTAGTATCGTTTTTCACAGTTATTTTATTTGTTATTTTACTTTTCAAAATACTTTTAAAATGCCGGCAGGTAAAAATATTCGAATTGTTGGTCTTATTTTAACGAAAGATTAGTTAACTTCAATGAAAGAATGTAAATTATCATTACAAACATTAGCTGTTCATGCTGTTGGCTCTTCTATGATAGGAATAAACAGAAATAAATTAATTTTAGATGATGCAGTATTTTGGACTAAAATCGATAAACTTATTAATTTACATAACCCTATTGTAAAATGGATTACAATTTTAGAAGGGGACAGCAATATAATTAATCATGTATTTGATGCTTTTTATGAAATTCAAAATACTTTTTGTAGTTATATCACAGAATCACTGATTATTTCTACTAAAAAAATGCAAATAATACTGAATAAGTTTAAAGAAAGACATTTAAATACTATTAAACCTCTACACTTAGCTGCATCTTTGTTGGATCCCAAAACTCAAGGGTGTAATTTATCAAATTCAGAAGTATTAAAAGCTATTGAGTTTATTGATCAAATGATATCTATACAAAATAATATGACTGATTCTCTTAAAATGGATGGTGCTCAAATAATAGCTGATATAGCAAATTACAGATCTCGACAAGATATATGAAGCAATAATTTTATTTGGAAATGTGTGGAGAAAATAAGTTCTTTAATATGTTGGAAGAGTTTTTGTTCAAGTACTCATTTATGTATTATTGCAAAAAAAATATTAATTATTCCTGCTACATTAGCAGCCACTGAACGTTCATTTAGCACATTCTCAAATATTCACACAAAAAAAGGAACCGTTTAACAACATCAAATGCTTCAAAAATAACTTTTGTTGCCCATTATTGGAGACAAAATATAGAATAGAATAAAAAAGTTACTTATGTTAATTATGAAGGCGAACCCCGTGAACCTAATGAAATGGATAAAAATACACTTAATATATCAATTGTGTCAGATGAAAATTCAATGTCAATTGATGGTTTAAATTCGTCCGACGATGAAGAGTGGTGTCCTAGTGACAGTGACAATGATTTCTTTAATGAGTATTTAAAACAAAAAGAAATAAGTTATCTTGTTGTTATTTACATTTATAAGTAAACATTTATGTTAATAAAGTTATCCTTTGCTTTAATTACTTTTGAAAAACCTGGAAAATGTGAACAAAAAATAACGTATTAAATTTGGTAACTTGTTTAAGCATTTTATAGGCATCATAGACTATGATGCCTATAAAATAATTCATAGCATACAGTTAATTTGAAATATAAACAGTGAAAAGTATAACAGAATCAAAAATTATAATTAGTTATAAAATATTTAAAATTCCTAATGTTTCAACATAAAATTTCATATTTAGTTTAATGTAAATATATACAAGCAGTTTAAATAATTACTTATAGTCAATTCTTTGCATCAACAACTGAACCTTTAGTACATAATTTCATTATATTGATAAATTTATAGGTACCTAAATCCTAATCAAATGAAATATTTTTAGAATAATTCTACTAATTATTACACAATTGTCTTACTTTTCTCCAATAATATTTTTGTGTATAAAATATAGGCCATGGACCATTTACAGCTATAAGTTTAGTTAAATATTGAAACAAAATTAATAAATATGAACAAAATTTAATAAAATTATAATATTCCCGATAAATTCCCGGTATAAGGAATGTTCCGGAAATTTTCCCAAGGGATTTTCCCATCATAAAATTCCTGGGAATTTGCACATCACTAGTATCAATTTAACGTTATTAAAGATTTATATATTAAATTTATATTTATTTTATCTTCAACGGTGACTTTATAACCTTCGTATTATCAACCGTGATCAAGATAACAGGCCTCTTTTTTTTATCCCTTTAAAAATGTTTTGCAACAGTGTTCGTAATAATACGTTACCGACCGTGATCCAAAGGGTTATTCTTATTTCTTTACTTACTTTAACCAGTTCCTAAAGTGAGACTGTTAAGAGAGGTAATACATATTCATTTTTAAAATAAAATGGAATAAGTTGATTGTTTTGAAAAAAATTGTATTATGCTCTAATATTATTGATGATTTTAATTAAGTAACATAATTTTAAATAGAACACGTTTTTAAAACAATTAAATTTCATCACTTATGAATGAAAGCAGTTTCTGAACATTTTATACAATTTTTATAAAAAACTAAATTTTATGCAATTTTTTATGATATGTTATAAACAATGTATTACACAATACATCGAAGATATTTGATGTTTATTTACAGACATTTTTAATCATTTATGTTTAATGATTTTTTGAGTTAGTAAACGTTTATGATTATGTTACAGCTATTAATTGTGCATTAAATATCATATTTAATAGTTATTGCATACCATTAAAAAATATTTATTTTTTAGGACGAAAAAAAATACCTTCTCACTCATCCTTTGTTGAATTTTACGGCTCTGATGATGTCATAAAAAATTATACAAATGTCAACGATTTTTGACAAAGTCAATAACGCTATGTTTTATTGCAGGGATACAGAAGAGAATTTTACTACCTATTATTATTTTTTGTTTGATGAGAACAAGTCCATTTGGTCGGTAATTACTACTATAAAATAACAATGGTACAACAATTATAGCCATGCGTAGGTTAGGCAATAGTTATCATATACAGGTGTTCTTACAGTTAGCGGCGTTTCAAACCAACATATTATTATGTCGATTGCAAACGCTACTAGGTGTAATTTCAACTTAAATATTATAATTTTAAATAATGAAATTATCTCAATTATAAAATTAACATAGTTTACTTAAATAAATATAAATATATGTACAAAACCTACGCAAATATTAAAATACCCAAAATATCAAAAAAATTGCTATTTTACACTGTACTAGATTTCACTTAAAGCTCAACATAAACACAAACCCTTTAATTAAAAAAAAGTACAAAACTACACATCTGGGGTTGGAAATCTTATGAAATAGTAAAACAACAACAAAATCATTAATAAAATATAAATTTAACAGACTAATTGAAATTTTTATCAATAAGTAACTGACAACTTTAACGAAAGAAATACTAAATAATACGTAAAAACAAGACGTATTGTAATTTGGTTTGTTTGGATAGTTTTTTTTAATAAAAATATTTACAAATGCAAACTTTTTGCAGTAGTAAAAATAATCTACATCGCATTTATATGCAATGTACAAAAATCACTAATGATCATAAAAAAAAAAATAATTAATTCTATTATTAGTATATTCAAAATATACACAAATATTCAAATGCAACCAACTCATATTAAATAATATCTACTTTGATGAAAAATGCGATGATTTTAATGAGTCTTAATTTTAATATGTATGTACTTATCTGGTTAAAATCAGACATTTTTCTTAATAATATCATAAAATAATATTAAGACCTTTCTATTTATTTCTCATCGCTTTATTTTTGAGATAAATATTAAAGCTATCGCCTCTGTGGTAACTGACTATTCCGCTATTGATGTGCATTGCTAAGTACGCAAGCAAATTCTTTTAAGTTGATCGGCGATAAGAATACAAATGTTCAGAAGACTCTAGAAAGGACGAACAATGATCATAAAAATAAATAAATAAACGGTCGTACAAAAACCCTAAGTGAATTATTACAGTTCTTACAAAAACCGATTCAAAAAGAATGGCTGTGGTGGTGTAGTGGAGGTGTCCACTAGTAGTCTCAAATTTGCATACACAATGACACAAACCGGCTACCGGATCTCAGTTGCTACAACAGAATCGAGCGTGAGTTTCTACTAACTGTAGTAACATAAGTAGCAGCGGCGTTGTATACATCTACTCAGCTGCATTACATAATAGTAAAACAGACAATCTTTTATAAAAAATCATACCTAGGATGGAAAATATTTCACGTCTATTGTAATACCGTTCATTTTACTTGAATTATAATATGTTACATGGCATATGTATCACAGTATACAATATTATTAACGATATCAGTCGATGACTTATTTTTAAGTATATTCTAAATTATGTTGCATACACGCATTATTTAAGTTAGTCAATGAAAAACCGGTAGAACCTAAGAGATAGAATCTACCATCTGGATGGGTTAGATTAAAACATAGATTTTACTTGTTAACGTTTAATATAAATGGAATTGGTGATTTCAAAAATATCACGAATTTTTTTTGGACAATCGATGAAAATTGCATGGTTTAACTTTAAAAATTGACATATAATCAAGTCGTGCCATCAACTAGTTAAAAATTTAATAAAAGTAAAATTAATTAACCTCTAGTTAGTAGCTGGCAGTTTTGTGACGTTTTTACATTCAACATACAAAAATTAAACATTAATTATTTTAATGCATAGAAAACACTCTACTAAATATTTTGACTTAAAACTAAATAAAATAATTGATATATATTTTTTTTAAATGAATACGTTTAACTGTTAACAAGTATAACTTAATATACACTTCTACCAATTAATTAATTTAGCAAATGTACTGTTAAAAAACTACAAATAAAATATGTGTAATTACTTTAATAATAATTACCTATTAAAATAAATAATATACGTATTTTCAACATTGAATTTATAACTTCTATAGGTAGAATATCAAAAGATATTTTTTTTTTATAAACATTTTTTTTAAAAAAAAGTATTTAATTAGTAAAAAAATTTAGTTTTTAATAAAATAACTATTTTTTAATGGCTAAAATATTATCACTGTCATTTCTTAACCAGAGAATCATCAAATTCATTTTTTCAACATTTTTCTCAACTACTAATTACATTATTATCATGATATAATACTAGCTCGATCTAGCGGCCAACAAGTTAACGGAATTTAATTTATACTTTTTAGGATAGATGCTCTTCTCCATATACAATACTAAATTTGGATTGATATGAAACATATTTTAAAGATAATATCAAAAACTTAATACTATAACAAGAAAACAGGTCGTTTTCAGTCATAGTTAAATGCTTTACTTTAAAAAGCTAATCGTATAAATTAGAAAAATATTTTAGTAATTATGGATTAAAATTTTAAGACAAATTTATGATATATGACATTGATGTAACAATTTAAACATTAACTTTATGTTTTAAATTCAAAAACAATATCAATCATATAAAGATGAAGTATGGGTATTTGTAAACAATTGAGATAATTGTAAATGGGATTATATTTTATAAATGTATAAGTTTTTATTTCAAACTTGCATTTAATATCAGAACTAGAACTTTCCAATCGAATAATAATAGCAAAAACTGTTAAATATACTAAGAACAATAATACATTTTCCAATAACCCGGTTCTTCCTAATACAAAAAACTTTCAAGCCATAATTGACCATAAGATAACTTCACATTACACAAAAAAAAGTAATAGTTCAAGATAAACAAGAACAAAAAAATTAATTTAAAACTAGTTGATCGTTTTATCAAATTTTTTTAAAAATTAGATAACAGTAAAATTTTTAATATTTTAATTGCCTTACAATTTAAAACATATAGAACAGACTCATAAGGGATATAAAATGGACATATTATTTTAAATTTAAAAAAAATTAATTTTAACTTTATAGATTCTTTTTTATTCTGGCTAAACTGCAATATTTTCATGTTTACATTGTCAATTTTATGTGAACACACGTTTTTATATTTTCGAAGAAATATAAAATATATTTTTAATAGTATGAGCACAATATTGTTATTCTTTTATAAATTTGGATTAATCAGTTTCAATCTAAAAATCAAAAATTTTGTTTTGAGAAACGATTTGAGAAAAATACTTTTTTATTCATTTATAACTAATAAGACATAATAATATTAAAAAGATGATTAACATAGTACAAACAAAATGATTTCAAAATTATATAAAATAAACATCCATTGTTTTGAAAAATTAGTCAATAGAAAATATGAAAAATTTTAAGAAAAGTCTAATCTCTTATTTCTATATTTATATCCTAATATAAGTTTTATGATTTAGAAGTATAATATATGAACAAATATTTATTATAGCAATCAAATATAGTAAATTAATTATTTCAGTATCATGTTGAAACTAATACATTTTTTTTTTTTATATTTTACAAATTAAAGCTAACAATATTTGTAAATTATTATTTAATTAACTATTTATTATAAACTCTATAGCATTTATAATCAATGACTTAACTACAGAAATTTTAATTTAGGTAAATAAACTATTCCTCAGTAACTAAAAAAAAAAAATTATAGCTTTGTAACATACAGTTGAGCTTCTCAACTTAAGTAAAACTGTAAAGTTAACCTAAACTTACTTTTATTTCATAATATATCGTCAATCATGAAAGAAATTCTAGATGAAAAAAAAAAAAGATACAGCTTTTAGATATTCATAAATATTATAATTTTATTTTATTATTTTTTTAAAATTTTCATCCACAAAAATATATAATAAATCAATCACTTAAGATATCTTAGCATTTTAATTTAATATTATTTTTTTAATCTGTTTATGAAAAAAAATTACTTTTAGTCAAATTGGAAGTATTTTCTTACGAACAATAACAGTGTTTTATTTTAACATATTACAATATAACTTTTACTTTTACTGTTTACCTTTTAAGATTTTTGCATTACATTCTATGTAAGAATAGAATGTATCTAGCAGTATGTTATAAAAATATATTAAATCTGCATTTGTAGCTTTTAATTTAGTTATGTTACATGTTCTAATATTATAAAACAGTTTTTTTAAAATTGTAGTGTCTATCATCTTTACCAAAAATGTACAGCCTTTAAAACGCTTTAAAAAACCTATGCTAAGTTTAATGAATTTTTGTTTATCTGCTTCCAGTTTTGGTGATTGGTTATATGCATTAAAAATTAAAATTATCTGATCGATCGGTTCTCTACGTAAACGATAATCTCGAAATTTTTCTGATAGAAAATTGAAAAATGTTGAGGCCTCATTAAAATGATGACTAAACTTATCGTGTTCTTTTGGTATGCGATCTATCGTATATGCTGTAAATACACAATATTGAACTAACATTGTAATTCCCATGCTTTCAATTACATTTCTAAGCCAAACTATGGCTTCCATTGGATCATTAAATTCTTGTATAGCATGTTCCGTAATTTGTTGTAAGGTTCTTCCAACAACAGGCGTACGGTAAAATAAACGAGGAGCTGAACCTAAATATTCTTCATCCAAAGGTACAGGTTTGTCAATGTCGTCATTTAGATAGATTTCTTTGGAGTTTTTGATTGCAACTTTAGCACTAGTATACACAGTACCATTATTTAGTTTCAAAGGTAACAATTTCTCATGGTAATGTATATGTTCTTTTGCAATATCAATTGTTATATTGTTCATATCAATTTGCACACACATACAGTTTTTAGCTAAACTAATTAAAAACAATGCATAACTAATTGAAATCATGTCGAAGAAAATTACAAAAATATATGAGTGAAAATCTAATATAAATATGCAGAAGAGAAAAAAATCATTGAAATATAATTTTTGTCATACGTGGACTTTTTATATTATGAAAAACAAAAAAATAATTGAAGAATTATAATAACTTTTGACTAATTTAAGATCAAATAAACTGTTTTTACATTTTTCTGTAAATAAAAATAATAATAATATATTTTTCATAATTTAAAGGCAGCAAATGTTAGTTTATATTTGAGTGCAAAAATGATTAATTTATATGCGTTTCATTTATACCCCACTAAACATTTTAAGTTTTGAAACGTATTATAAATGTTAATTTTAAGTGATAATACTAACTAAAATTTTTTAACATTCATTTAATGCTAAAAAATTGTTTAAACTTATTATGTACAAAATTGGTGTTCAGTTAACTTTTATTAAATGTATGTATTTCATTTTTATAAAATCATCTAATAAACATGGTTCTTAGAACGTCAAAATAATATTTGATAATCAACGTTTATATAATAATAATGTTAATATTGTTTTTTGTATGGATTTCAATTGAAAATAATATTAAGTTAGCAATCTATAAATATATCCAAAAATAATCACTTAACGCGCGCATTATAGGAGGTGGTGATAGTTATCGCTCATGACGAATATAAAGCGTCCTGTTTATAACAATTAACTGTAGAATATTATTTCTACAGAAAAAATATTAAATGTTAAATATTTTCAATTGTCTTGTAGTTTTTTTTACTCACAAGAATGTTGTGTCTTTTTTAAATATCATGGCAGTTAGAAACGTAAGATATTTTACAATATATTAGTATATTTGATGGCTACAGGCACTTGGTATATATGCTTAGTTTTTACGCAATAATTTATTAATAAGTTAAATGTTCTTTAAAATATTTTGAATTTTTTTGTTTTAGGTTTGATGCGAAGCTGAGAAGGTATTAATTTTACTATAATGTGTTTTTTTTTTTAATTTTTTTTTGTGACTGTGAACGTTCAATCTCAGCTCTCGCTGTATCAATTTTGATGAGCAATACGTCAAAAGATCACAAATCATATCTAGTCGAAAACATTACCCTCAAAAATTGAAAAAAAATTCCCTCATTCTTCGTAAATGGGGAAAATCCCCCAAAAAATTACATTTTTAAAAATCCCTAATTTTAGACATTTTTTCAATTTTTTTTTTACTTAAAACTGCCATAACTTTTTTAAAAATGACCGAATCAATACAATTTTTTTTTTTTATAGATACCTTAGATATTTACCTGTCATTTGATATATTTTTGTAAACATTTGATCCTTTATCTTTACACAGAAAGAGATTCAAAATGACAACTTTTTCACAAAAAATTAACTTTTTCAACATAACTTTTGAATATTTTTTAATAATAAATACTTTATATATACTTCTTTCATTCGACATATTTTTTTTTTAAATCGGACCTTTTCCCTTTATACAAGGGGGGTGCAAACCTTTTAAAATGCGTATAGAAAGCTGAACTTTTTCAACTTAACTTTTGAAAATGGTTCGGAAAGACTGACACTTTTATATATATCTTAAATTAAAGCTAATGTAATATACTTTAATTTGAAAAAAAAAAATTGACCTCTGGACTTGTCTTCATGGTGAAAATGACTACCGTATGCAAAAATATGCTATTTTTTTTGAAAAAATTCTTGATATTATATTTTACATTTTTTAACATTATGTGCTATAACTTTTTAAAAAATGCATGAATCAATTTTTAATATTTTGATATTTTTTAATAATAAGTACTTTACATATACTTCTTTCATTCGACATATTTTTTTTTTAAATCGGACCTTTTCCCTTTATACAAGGGGGGTGCAAACCTTTTAAAATGCGTATAGAAAGCTGAACTTTTTCAACTTAACTTTTGAAAATGGTTCGGAATGATTGACACTTTTATATATATCTTAAATAAAAGCTTACGTAATATACTTTGATTTAAAAAAAAAAAATTTGACCTCTGAACTTGCCTTGGTGGTGAAAACGGACATCAAAGTTAAAGAAAAACGTACGATCCGTGAAAAAATTCTCGATTTTATATTTTATATAACTTTTGGAAAAATGTATGGATTAATATTATTTTTTTATAATAAATATTTATATACCCCTTACATCTGGCACACTTTTTTTGTAAATCGGATCATATCCCTTTAACAAGAGGCGTCAAAACTTTAAACATGCGTATTGTTACTAAGATATTTTCAACTTAACTTTTGAAAATGATCCGGAAAGACTGACACTTTTATATTTATCTTAAATTAAAGCTTATGTAATATACTTTAATTTGAAAAAAAAAAATTTGACCTCTGGATTTGTCTTCATGGTAAAAATGACTACCGTATTCAAAATTTTGCTATTTTTGTGTTAAAATTCTGGATTTTGTATTTTATTTTATTTTAAAATACCTGATAAGGGGAGTACAAATTTTTATAAATATTATATAAATTAAAATTAATATAGCATAGAAAGTTAAACTGATTTAAATTTGTTTGCTTCTTTTAAGTCGAGAAAAATAACTTTGAAATTTAAACTAGCTTAAATAGCCAATTTTTTCAATCGATTGTAGCGACATACGGTTGCCGAGATGGTAAAACTTATATCTTACACGCTTGGGGTACGAGTTCCTGACCCACGTAAGGCAATGAATTTTTTTGCAATATTTTTTAATTCTTTTTAAGTTAGTATAAATTTTTAACTCGTTTGATTTTTATCTCATTTAGATTCAATAACTTCAATAAAGATCAAGGATCCCATCATTTTAGTCGCCCCTTGTAAGAAGAAATTTCTTATTCGTATTAAAATTATTTTACTATATTTTAAGTTTTAGCTTCGATGCAAAGCTGAGAAGATATATTTTTATGAAACACTATCTACAGATTTGCATCGAAGCGTTTCTTATGATAGTGATTTTAATCACTGTCAGATATCATCTATACTTGTCCCATCTATGCCTCGTCCACACTGTGCCTCGATCCCACTGTGCTACCGTTTTTTTTTTAAATCGGACCATTTCCCTTTATACAGGAGGTTTCAAACCTTTAAAAATGCGTATAGAAGGTAGAACTTTTTCAACTTAACTTTTGAAAATGTTCCGGAAAGACTGATACTTTTATATATACCTTAAATTAAAGCTTATGTAATATATTTTATTTTGGAAAAAAAAAATTGACCTCCGGACTTTGTGGTGAAAACGGACATCAAAATTAAAGAAAAACGTACGATTTTTTTCAGTTAAGCAAAGCGACATACGATTGCTGAATTGGTAACACTTGTGTCTCACGTGCTTGGGGTACAAGGTTCCAACTCGCGTATAGTAAGGAATTTTTTGCAATTTTTCTTAATTCTTTTTAAATTAGAATAAATTTTCAACTCTTTTGATTTTTATCTCTTTTAGATTCAATAACTTCAATAAAGATCACTGTAGTCGCCCCTTGTGAGAAAAACTTTCTTATTCATATTAAAATTATTTAACTATATTTTAGATTTTAGCTTCGATGCATAGCTGAGAAGGTATTTTTTTGTGACTATCATTTATTTTCTCTGCACTCACTTGACTTACTTTTTTCAGCGATACGTAAAATTATTAAAATTCGTAATTATTGACGAAACACACTTGATGATACTACAAAATTATATCCTTTTATTTTGTAATTTAATAATTATTCTACTCTATTTGTGTGTGCTACTATTTGACTATAATATTCTACATTTTTTGGTAACATGTTGCTATATAAATCATTTCTAAAAAAAATTATTGTTAATTTTTCCTGAATAAACAATGGATTTTTACAATTATAATCAAATTTTATAATATGCTCTATTAAGTAGATCGTTTTAATAATAATAATAATATTAACATTAAAACTTAGAAGTGATAAAAAAAGTCTAATTGCACATTTGAAAACATCGCAAAAAGTTGATTTAGAAAAATATATTATTGTTTCTGGTGAAAGTTCATTGTAGTCTAGTGTATAAAACTCATAACTTTGTTATAAATAAAAAATATTTTTTATTGAAAAGTATTGGATCAAGCCCTTTAAATTTTTATAATATCTCCGTAAAAATTACAATATCAAATTATTAAATATCAATTTCATACTACGTTGAATTGCTTTAATAGATATCTATTCATAAATTATACTAATAAATCATCTACTAATTAGGAATAAAGATTGCTTTTAGTATAATAATGCTTTTAGTATAATCAACCAATTTCTTAAAATTAAAAACTATCTACAGAATTGCATCAAAGCGTTTTTTATGATAGTGATTTTAATCACTGTCAGATATCATCTATACTAGTTATCAACTATACCACGCCACCATTGTGCAGCGACATTGCTGTGTTGAGTGTTTTTCATATGTATACATATACAAACTTTATTTTTTGTCATTGGTTATAAGTTTGGTAGTGGAATAATTATTTATTTTTTACTTGAATATGTTAATAGTCAACGAGTGTAGTTTTTGAAATAATATTCTAAACATTTAAATGAAACTATAGAGTTTATTGTAAAATACATTTTTAAACTTATTATAATACCATATTTAAAAATTATTGTTGTTTAAATATTTTTTTAATCCAATCATTCTTATTAATTCATTAAAAATCTTTAATGATTACTTTAAAACATATATATTTCAACATTTTGTAGGGTAAAAATTATATATCAAATTAATAAATATAGCGATAAAATTACAATTAAAATTAGACCATAAAAATTCTAAATAATAAGTACATTAAGAAGATTTTTATACAAAACGTTTATATAAAATTTGTTTTTCATTATATATATTATCATTAAAGAAATTGATGTGTCAGAAAAAGGTTATGAACTAATAAGAAGAGCACATAGATCTATTTAAATAATACTTGTAAAAGACATATCAAAAGGAGGGTTGTATCATTATTTAAATGTAGGAACATTTAAATCAATACTTTGTAAGAATTCTAAACTATTTTATTAATCCATTTAATAATTCTTAAACATATATTCCATAATTTAATTGCATATTATCTAGTGAATTAAGTTCTATTAATGACGTATTATAAAACATTTATTTCAACATTTCATAGGGTAAAAATTACATATCGAATTAATTAATAAAGCGATAAAAATACAATTAAAATTAAACCACAAAAAAGTATATAATAAGTACATTAAGAATATTTTTATATATAATGATTATATAAAATTTATTTTACATTATTTATATTATTGTTAAAAAAATCAATGTTTGGAAAGTGGTTACATGATCTAATAGGAGGAGCACACAGGAATATTTATATAATATTTATTTTTTTATGCAAAAGGTAGAGCAAAAGGTGGTTGTATCTTAAGTGAAATGTAAGAACAATTACACCAATGCTTTTTAAGAATTCTGAACCGTTTTTTTTAGCCCATTTAATAATTCTTAAACATATATCACACATTTTAATTGCCTATTATCTAGTGCTTTAAGTCCTATTAATCACTTGATATATTCTATATTCCTATTATTACCAATTTAAATTTTCAAAAGTAAAAAAAACTTTTTTTATGGTTTCTAATTTACTAATGAGATCAACCTTATCAGAATTATATATATATTCACAATTTGTTTAACATTATTAGTATTGTAAAAAATAAAAATACTATATTTTTTAATTAGAATATTATAAAAGCGTTTTAGGTAGTGTATCAATACAGTCAGTATTTTTATGATTTTTTAGACGGAAAGAATATTACATTAAAAGTGTTAATAAATCAATAAAACAATCATTTTTTTCAAGTTTTGAACATATTTTTTTCTTACGTAAGTTATTTTTGACTTTTATATTATAGTTTTAGCGTTATTTCTATTTCGTAACCAATAAAAATTTAACGTTTATTTGATTTAATATTAATAATATCAAAAATTCATAAATTTTCTTAATAAAAAAAGTGCTTATGTCATTTTTCTGTTGAATTTTTCAAATAAATTAGTATACAAAAATACAATTTATATTATATAGCTAAAATATCTTAAAGAAAATTTTGGTGGTAATATAAAATTAAAACTACATATATTAATAATGAAAATCTAATATAGAAAAATCAAGCTTTCCAGTCTCTTATTGAAGCTAATAAATTTTCTTAGGAAATAATATTAGCTAATTATAAGTATAGAAACTATTGCACTATTTTTATAAAGATAGACTTACAAAATAATGATATCAATATTTTAAACAATTATTAAATTAACTATTTATTATAATCTTTATAACATTTATAATCAATGCCTTAACTACAGAAATTTTAATTGAGTATTATAAATTATTATTCAGTAATTATATAAAAATTATAACATTGTAACATACATTTGAGCTGCTCAACTTGAAAAATATTGTAAAGTTAACTTAAACTTACGTTAATTTCATTTCACATTAATATAACGTCAATTATGGAAAAAATTATATATGAAAAAAAAAACTATTTGGAATTATTAAATAACAAATAAAACACAGTTTTTAGATATTCATAAAGATAGTTTTAAATTTAACTCATTAGTATTTTCTGAATCTATAAAAAAAAAAAAAAAATTATCATTAGTCATACTGAAAGTATTTTCTTACGAACAATAACATACTATATAACATAAAAATACTATGATGTACTCATTTTACCTCTTAACATTTCTGCATGACATTCTATAGAAGAATAAAATTGATCCTGCAGCAGGCACGTAGACATGGGTGGCCCAGGGCCGGCCCCCCCCAAATTTAAAATTCAATTATATTTACGAATTATCAATAACGTACTAGGCCATATATACATTGAAATTATTATTAATTTGTGATTAATATTGAGTAATACAGTTATTATTATAGCTGTATTTTCATTTTTATATTCATAGAAAACGTTATTTGTAAAAGATAACGTTCTGGATGTAATAATAAATGGAATAACAGTAACTCAAACGTGGTTGTAGATAATTTTTTTTAACTCTGATCCAACAAATGATAACAAACTACCAAGTATCATTGATACTTATTGAAATATGCATTGATTAGAATCTAGTTGATTACAAAATTCGATAGAGTATTACTCTATGAAAAAGTTTTTGATAAATCTTATCTTTAATCTGTTTTTTTTTTATAATTTAGTAGTTATAATAGATAATTTGTTTGTTTTTGTTAATTTTTAATTTGTATATAATAGTAATGAAAATATGACTAAAAAAAGGTAGGAATTGTTTTTAATTTAAAATAAAATAAATTTTACATTGTTTATAATTTATATTTATTTTCAAAATTATTTATAACTTATTTGTTATTAGTATTTAGGTATAAATTATTTTTTCTTAATGGCTTAAAAGTTGAAAAATGAAATCAGCTTTTGTGCACATCATTATTTTATTAGCTTCGATGCAAAGCTGAGAAGGTATTGGTTTTACTATGATGTGTTTTTTTTTTTGTGTCTGTTACCACTTTTTCTTAGCTCTCACCAAACCGATGTCTTTCAATGATACGTCAAAAGATCACAAATCGAATCTAGTCGAAGACATTACCCTCAAAAATTGATATAACTTTTTTAAAAATAACCAAATCAATATAATTTTTTTTTTTTGTATATAGATGCTTGATGTCTTTACCTATCATTTGGTATATTTTTTTTGTAAATCTGACACTTAACCTGCCTACAGTAAGGGATTTAAAATGACAACTTTTTTACAAAAAATTTACTTTTTCANTACAGGGGGGGATTTAAAATGACAACTTTTTCACAAAAAATTTACTTTTTCAACTTAAATTTTGAAAGTGTTCCGGAAAGTCTGACACTTTTATATATATATTAAATTAAAGCTAATGTAATCTACTTTATTATGTAAAAAAAAAATTTCGGACTTTATTTTGTCTTCACGGTGAAAATGGCTACCAAATGCTATTATTGTGTGAAAATTCTCGATTTTATTTTTTATATTTTTTACTTTATAATGCTATAACTTATTGAAAAGCGTATGAATCAACACAATTTTTTTATGAGAAATAATTTTTTAATAATCCCTTTTTCATTCGACATACTTTATCTTAATCAAGATATTAATAAGGATCTAGCAGATCATGTAGCTTTTAGATAATCCAACAATTTTTTAAAATTAAACACTATCTAAAGATTTGCATCGAAGCGTTTTTTTTTTTATAGTGATTTTAATCACTGTCAAATATCATTATACTTGATCCAACTATACCACGTCACCACTGTGCCGCGACCCCCCTATGCTGGGTTTTTTATAATACTGTAATAATTAGTATACTTTATACGAAAACAATTTGTTTTTAACCAACCAATGGTAAAATTTTGAACTTGTAAGATTTATAGAATGGGATACTGTCTAAGGAGGAGTAGAGGGAGTCCCCACAAGCATTTCATGAGAAACAAATTATGGAAAATGATACAAGGGCCCAAAATTGTTGGCCCCTCCAATAAATATTTTCTGGCTACGTGCCTGTCCTGCAGTATGATTAAATAACTTGTTAAATCTACATTTGGAGTTTTAAATTTAATTATATTACTGTAATGGAGTTGTTTAAAAATTTTGTATATTAATGCATCCTCTGGCATCGTTACCAAATTTATACAGTTTATAAAACATTCCAAAAAAACATTACTAAAATTAATGAAATTATTTATATCTGCATTCAGTTTTTGAGATTGATTATATTTATTAAACATTAAAATTATTTGTTCTCTACGTAAACGATAATCACTAAATTTTTCTGATAGAAAATTGAAAAAATGATGGGGTCATTCCATGTGAAATCACATGAAAGAAAAAAAAATTATCATTAGTCATACTGAAAGTATTTTCTGATAAACTATATAACATTAAAATACTATAATGTATTCTACTATTTACCTTTTAACATTTTTGCATGACATTTTATACTAGAATAGAACATATGCTGTAGTATCTTTAAATAACTTGGTATATCATGTGTAGATTTTAATTTAGTTAAATTTCTGCTTTGGAGTAGTTCAAAAATTTTGGTTATATATGGATCTCTTGGCATCGTTACCAACCTCATACACATTATAAAACGTGTTAAAAAATCATTGCTAAGTTTAATGAATTTTTGTTTATCTTTTTTCAGTTTTTGAGATTGGTTATATTCATTAAACATTAAAATTATTTGATTAATCGGATCTTGACGTAAACGATAATCACTAAATTTTTTTGATAGAAAAATGAAAAAAGTTGTGGCCTTATTAAAATGGTCAATAAACTTCTCGTGATCATCTAGTATGTTGTTTAACGTTTTTACTGTAAATTGACTATATTGAATTAATGCTGTAATTCCAACACTTTCAATAACATTTCTAAGCCAAACTATGGCTTCCATTGGATCGTTATATTCTTGTATGGCTTGATCAGTAATTTCTTGTAAGGTTCTTCCAACAGCAGGCGTGCGGTAAAATAAACGAGGAGCTGAACCTAAATATTCTTTATTCAAAGGTACAGGATTATCAATGTCGTCATTTAGGTCGATTTCTTCGAAGTTTTTGACTGAAACTTGATCACTAGTGTACACAGTACCCTTATCTATTTTCAATAGTAACAATTTCTTGTGGTTATGTATATGTTTTTTGGCGACTTCAAGTGTTATATTCTTTATATTAATTTGCTCACACGTACAGATCTTAGGTAAACAAATTAACAAAAATGCGTAATTAATTAAAATCATGTCGAAAAAAATTACAAAAAACTATGAGTGAAAATCTAATGTAGATATGCTGAAGAGAAAAAATTGTTACAATATAATTTTTGACATACGTGCACTTTTTAAATTGAATAAACTGTTTTTACATTTTTCTGCAAATAAAAATACTAATAATATATTTTTCATAAATTAAAGGCAGCAAACACTAGTTTATTTTTGAATTTATAAATGATTACATTTTGGCGTTTCATTTATACATTACAATAAGATCGCAAAAAAAAAAAAATTAATTAATAAATAGTATAATGAATTTATATAGATATTAATTTTTCCCCCTTTATTTTTTATGTTTTAGATCACACACAACACTGAAGACTAGTCGTTAAATAATTTCATAAATAGAAACACATTGTATTGAATTAAAATTAAATTAGTTAATGAATAAATAGTTGCTGAATAAGTAGACAAAAATATTAAACGAATTATTCACCAATTGTTGAAATATGTAATAAACAAAAATTAAAAAACCCAACACAGGGGGGTCGCGGCACAGTGGTGACGTGTTATAGTTGGATCAAGTATAATGATATCTGACAGTGATTAAAATCACTATCAAAAAAAAAACGCTTCGATGCAAATCTTTAGATAGTGTTTAATTTTAAAAAATTGGTGGATTATTCCAAAAGCTTCATAAACTGCTAGTTCCTTATTAATATCCTGATTAAGATAAAGTATGTCGAATGAAAAAGGGATTATTAAAAAATAGTATTTCCCATAAAAAAATTATATTGATCAATACACTTTTCAATAAGTTATAGCATTATAAAGTTAAAATGTAAAAAATAAAATTGAGAATTTTAACACAATAATAGCATTTGGTAGCCATTTTCACCGTGAAGACAAAATAAAGTCCCAAATTTTTTTTTTACAAAATAAAGTAGATTACATGAACTTTAATTTAATATACATATAAAAGTGTCAGACTTTCCGGAACACTTTCAAAATTCAAGTTGAAAAAGTCAATTTTTTGTGAAAAAATTGTCATTTTGAATCCCCCCCTGTAGGCAGGTAAAAAGTCAGATTTATAAAAAAATATACCAAATGATAGGTAAAGACATCATGCATCTACAAAAAAAATAATTATTTTGATCCATACATCTTTCAAAAAGTTATAGCATTATAAAGTTAAAAATATAAAAAAGAATTTTTTTACAAAAATCGTATTTTTTTTAATGTCTGTTTTCACAATGAAGTGAAATAAAGTTCGAAATTTTTTTTTACCATTATAAAGTATATTACAGTAGCTTTAATTTAAGATATATATAAAATTGTCAGACCTTGCAGAACACTTTCAAAAGTTAAGTTGAAAAAATTAATTTTTTGTAAAAAAGTTGTCATTTTAAATCCCCCCCTGTGGGCAGGTAAAAAGTCAGATTTATAAAAAATATATGTTTATTTTTAAAAAAGTGACGGCAGTTTTTAGTAAAAAAAATTGAAAAAATTTGGAAAATTAGCCATTTTTAAATTTGTAATTTTTTCGGAGGTTTCCCCCATTTACGGGGAACAAGGGAATTTTTTTCAATTTTTGAGGGTAATGTCTTCGACTAGATACGATTTGTGTTATTTTGACGTATCATTGAAAAGAAATCGGTTCGATGAGAGCTGAGAAAAAGTGGTTACAGACAAAAAAAAAAAAAACACATCTTAGTAAAACCAATACCTTCTCAGCTTCGCATCGAAGCAAAAATAATGTAATATTAATAATGATGTAATGGTAAGGATGAAGTATGAGGATAAATAGTATCTGGTGGTCGAACTGTGTTGAGTTATCAAATAATAAAACATCCTTATCTTACTCATTTTTGTTTATTATGTAAATTTTTAAGGAGTAAAACTGCAAATAAATAAACATTCGCACTTACCTTTATTTCCTTTCGTAGTTGACTGAATTAATCTTATGGTGATTTTCGCTCCAGTGTTTACAATCGTTTATAAAATCTTGCGTTTATTGCGATTAATTAGCCATTATATATATATTGGATTGAAAAGGATTCTCTTTAATGGGACCTGCGACTATTATGATTTGTTTTTTTTTTATACTTTTTAAATTATACTATGTTTGTACTAATAATATTTTATATGAATTCCCTATATCGATATCGATATTCACAAAATTCTCTCTTAACTCGTCAAATTATAATTTTAAGAATATTAAGTAAAATTAAAACTATATTAAAAATATTATTAATTTAAAAACTAAAAAATATTAAAAATATTTAACTCAAAAATGATGCAGACCAAGGCGAAAATACGCCTGATTGGAGCTGATATATTTTTTCTCAAAAAGTGTATTAAGTTCCATATGACTCAGAAGTTTGCCAGATTACCAAGTAAGTCAAGCAATAATAATATTCATTTTTTCAAGTCAATAAATTATGCTCAGGAGAAGTTTATTAAGTTAGAAAAAAAAATTAACAAGACTGTGGTGGCCCAGCGTTTCTCAGCGTAGAGCCTTGACTGATGCAGATATAGTTAACCTCGTTTATATATATATATATATTAAATATTATTTCAATACACCTTTTACTATCCTTTACGCCAACTGCCTACGCGTTGCCGAGAGGTAATTGTCCTTTATGGCCGGCCAGTACAAAGGCAAAAGTATTACTGCTAAGACTAATTTTTTCTAATCACAAATTACGCTTCTTCACTCTTCTTGGTACATTTAAGGCTGTCCAGATATGAAGGGCACAATAATATTTAAAACCTATACAAAATACAAACTATATATATTTGTTATAAGGATATAGATGTGTTAAGCTTAATATAAAAGGGCACAAAAACTCTCTTACTTCGACTCACTCCTTCTTCACTTTATGATCTTTCAACAAGTGCCTTTGTACATATTATAAATTCACAAAAAGTCGAAGTAAATTTATTTTCAACGTTGCTTCCAACATTACAAAGGTAAAAATACATTTCACAATATGTAGAAACGCATATTATAAGAGAGGGCTGCAATCGTTTGCGTGCGGTCGGTTTAGCTGTGATCTTATGTACGAGTTTTGGACGACCGGCAGCTATCAACGATATCAATCCCATCCAATTATCTTTATTTTTTTGGATTTTTATGTTCTTTTCTGAGCAATATTTTCAAAAAATAAATTAAAAATAACTATTTTAACAGAGAAAATACAGGTTTTTAGAGCTAATCATTTGGTGACTGGCTACAAAAAGAATTGCGAATTTAATTAGAGTAACTATTATTATGTCTATTGCGTATATCACTGTATTTTAATAGGTTTCATTGGAAACACATCAGTGGTGTTAGTGATAGTGACTGATTGTTGTGCTAAACACACCATCTACTCTAATTAATTTAGTATAAAAACGAATTCTTTATTCCTATTATGTGTGAAGATATTTAATTATTAAAAACATATTTTAAACATAATAATACAGTATTGCACTATATTGAACTTTGTACTACTAATATAGATATTTTAAATAGACAATATCAGTAAAAGAAATAAGTAAATTTAAAATAACGAAGTAACTTAATAAGAACAATATATTATTTTAAATGAACAAAAAAAGTATACTACATATAGAAATTAAACACAGTATTTATTATATTTATTTATATTATGAAAAAACTGTAAAGTAATTGAAGAATTATAATAACTTTTGATTAATTTTAAGATCAAATAAACTGTTTTTACATTTATATGTAAATAAAAATACTATTAATATATTTTTCATAAGGTAAAGACAACACATAATAGTCTATATTTGAGTGCGAAAATGTGTCGTAATATGCACAATGCTCTGCTTTACGCATCTTCCATTTATCAATATTTGATATTTAATTAATAATATAATTATATTTAATTTAATTTAATCAATATTTAATGCCAATTGTATACAAACAAATAATTAATTTATCTGTTATAACATATACACTGTTGTACACTAGCTATTATATATGTTTATACGTGTTAAATTGTTTATTGTATACTATGCATCTTATCTTATAATAACTATCATGTTATGTTCAAATTTTATACAATAAACTGAAAATCACTAAAAGCGCTGACGGCAACAACCCATGAAGGGGGTAATTAAAAATAATATAAAAAGGCTTAGTTCTGCTTGCACATTAGTGAGCGAGTGTGCCAGCGAGCGACTCAGTTCTCTCTTCTTTTTGAAGATCTGAATTCAATAAGGAATTCAGAATTCTTCAGCCCTGATTTATTTTGAGCAAACTAGCCGCGACCCCGTGTTGTCGTCGGTACATTAAAAGCGATGTTGAATACAATTATTTTGCGTTAACACTTTATTTATTTAAAAGAGACAGTATAAATCTTTACGCAAACCTTGACGATCTTTGTATAAGCCAAATAAAAGAAGTAAGTAAATTTATATTAACCCAATTATTTAGAAATACTAATCTGAGTAAGGAATGATAAAGCAATAGATCACATAATTATATTCAAACTTTATTAATTGTTACTGACTAGTTCGTACCTTATACATTACATGGTATTCGTGAGATGGCCACCGCCTCTTCATTACCTAAAAGAGTTTAAAAACCTAATGTGATTTCTACTGTGTATATAAACATTTCGACTGGATATTCGTGAGATGGCCACCGCCTCTTCGTTGCCTCAGTGTATTATTTCAGGTACTTACCAGTTATGTCATTTGTAATATCTCTATAGAGAAACTTTAATAATTTCTTTTTATATCTACTTGTCTTTATTGTTCTAAACCCTCGGACTTTACAACCCCCATAGAACCTTGTTGCTCCTGAATTGACCAAATCCCCAAATATCCAACCTTGGTCATATAAATCCCCTAACATCAGTTTTTGCTTATTTTTGTATTACTACAAATGACTAATTTATAGGCGTTTCATTTATATCCCACTAAACATTTTAAGTTTTGAAACGTATTATAAATGTTCATTTTGAGTGATAATACAAACTTAAATTTGTTAACATTCATTTGATGTTTTGAACATATTTTTTTCTTTACGTAAATGTTTTATTAGTATTATATTTTTAGCATTATTTCTATTTTGTAACCAATAAAAATTTAACGTTTAATTAATTTAATATTAATAGTATCAAAAAATCATTAACTTTTTTAATAAAAAAAAAGTACTGTCATTTTTCTGTTGACTTTTCCAAATAATTTAGTATACAAAATCAAATTTATATAGTTTAAATTTTATAGTTAAAATAATCTTAAAGAAAACATTGGAAATAATATAAAATCAAATAGATATTTTAATGATAAAAATCTATTATAAAAAAATTAATTATTCCAGTTGACGTTGATACTAATAAATTTATCTTTGGATATAGTGTTAGCTAATAGAAACTATTAAATTTTTTTTATAAAAAAAAATTGTACAAATTAAAGCTTACAATATTTGTAAATAATTATTTAATTAATTATTTTTCATAAACTCTATAGTATTTATAATCAATGACTTAACTACAGGAATTTTAATTGAGAATAATAAATTATGATTCAGTAATTATATAAAAATTATTGCTTTGTAACATAGAGTTTAGTTACTCAACGTGAGCAAAATTGTTAAGTAAACATAAACTTACTTTTATTTTATATGATAAAATAAAAATATTTGGTATTTTTGAAAAAATAAAAAATACAGTTTTTAGATATTTATAAATCTTATAATTTTATTTTAATATTTTTTTTTTAATTTCAATCATCGAAAATTTATAATTAATCAATCACTTAAGATATCTTAGATTTTAGGAAGTATTTTTTTACGAACAATAACAGTGTTTTATTTTAACATACTATATAACGTTACCTTTTAAGATTTTTGCATTACATGCTATGTAAGAATAGAATACATCTAGCAGTAAGTCATAAAAATATGATAAATTTTCACTCTTAGACATTAATATATTTATATGATTGCTATTAATAGTAGAAAACAAATTATTTATAGTTAAACTTTTTTTCATCTCTACCAAAAGTGTACAGCCTTTAAAACGCTCGGAAAAATCATTGCTAAGTTTAATGAATTTTTGTTTATCTTCTTCCAATTTTGGTGATTGGTTATATTCATTAAAAATTAAAATTATCTGATCAATCGGTTCTCTACGTAAACGATAATCTCTAAATTTTTCTGATAGAAAATTGAAAAATGTTAAGGCTTCATTACAATGATGACTAAACTTATCGTGTTCTTTTGGTATGCGATCTATCATATATGCTGTAAAAACACAATATTGAACTGACATTGTAATTCCCATGCTTTCAATAACATTTCTAAGCCAAACTATGGCTTCCATTGGATCGTTATATTCTTGTATAGCTTGATCCGTAATTTGTTGTAAGGTTCTCCCAACAGCAGGCGTGCGATAAAATAAACGAGGAGCTGAACCTAAATATTCTTCATCCAAAGGTACAGGATTATCAATGTCGTCATTTAGATAGCTTTCTTTGAAGTTTTTGATTGAAACTTTAGCACTAGTATACACAGAACTGTTCCGTATTACAAAATGTAACATTGTCTCGTGGTTATGTATATGTTCTCTTGCAATATCAATTGTTATATTGTTCATATCAATTTGCACACACGTATAGTTTTTAGCTAAACTAATTAACAACAATGCGTAAATACTTAAAATCATGTTAAAGAAAATTAAAATTAATCTGAGTGAAAATCTAATATAAATATGAAGAGAAAAAATCATTAAAACATAATTTTTGACATATGCGGACTTTTTATATCATGAAAAAACTATAAAATAATTGAAGAATTATAATAACTCTTGATTAATTTTAAGATCAAATAAACTGTTTTTTCATTTTTATGTAAATAAAAATATACTATTAATATATTTTTCATAAAGTAAAGACAACACATAATAGTTTATATTTGAGTGCAAAAATGACTAATTTATATGCGTTTCATTTATATCCCACTAAACATTTTAAGTTTTAAAAGATTTAAGTTGTTTAATACAATAGTTCTAATTAGTTTATTAAAATTCTTTAATAGTTACTTTAAAACATTTATTTCAACATTTCATAGGGTAAAAATTACAAATCGAATTAATTAATATAGCGATAAAAATACAATTAAAATTAAACCACAAAAAAGTATATAATAAGTACATTAAGAATATTTTTATATATAATGATTATATAAAATTTATTTTACATTTATATATTATTGTTAAAGAAATCAATGTTTGGAAACTGGTTACATGATCTAATAGGAGGAGCACACAGGAATATTTATATAATATTTATTTTTTTATGCAAAAGGTAGAGCAAAAGGTGGTTGTATCTTAAGTGAACTGTAGGAACATTTACACCAATGCTTTTTAAGAATTCTGAACCGTTTTTTTTAGCCCATTTATTATATTTTTTCATTTTTTTTTACTTAAAATTGCCATAACTTTTTTAAAAATGACCAAATCAATATAATTTTTTTTTTTATATAGATACCTTAGATAATTACCTATCATTTTATATATTTTTGTGAACATTTGACCCTTTAACAGCCCACAGGATGGGGTTTCAAAATGGTAACTTTTTTACAAAAAATTAACTTTTTCAACTTAACTTTTGAAAATGTTCCGGAAAGACTGACAATTTTATATATACCTTAAATTAAAGCTAATGTAATATACTTTAATTTGAAAAAAAAAAATTTGACCTCTGGACTTGTCTTCATGGTGAAAATGACTACCGTATGCAAAAATATGCTATTTTTGTGAAAAAATTCTTGATATTATATTTTACATTTTTTAACATTATGTTGCTATAACTTTTTAAAAAATGCATGAATCAACTTTATTCTTTAATGATAAATACTTTATATATACTTCTTTCATTCGACATACTTTTTTTTAAAATCGGACCATTTCCCTTTATACAGGGGGGGTGCAAACCTTTTAAAATGCTTTACAAAAAATTAACTTTTTCAACTTAACTTTTGAAAATGTTCCGGAAAGACTGACACTTTTATATATATGTTAAATTAATGCTTATGTGATATACTTTAATTTGAAAAAAAAAAATTTGACCTCTGGACTTGTCTTCATGGTGAAAATGACTACCGTTTGCATAGAAAAACGTACGNCTTGTCTTCATGGTGAAAATGACTACCGTATGCAAAAATATGCTATTTTTGTGAAAAAATTCTTGATATTATATTTTACATTTTTTAACATTATGATGCTATAACTTTTTAAAAAATGCATGAATCAATTCTATTTTTTAACAATAAATACTTTATATAATCCTCTTTCATTCAACGTCCTTTTTTTTTAAATCGGACATTTTCACTCTATACAGGGGGGGTGCAAAGTTTTTAAAATGCGTATAGANGGGGGGGTGCAAACCTTTTAAAATGCGTATAGAAAGTAGAACTTTTTCAACTTAACTTTTGAAAATGTTCCGGAAAGACTGACACTTTTATATATATCTTAATTTAAAAATTATGTAATATACTTTAATTTAAAAAAAAAAATTTGACCTCTGAACTTGTCTTCGTGGTGAAAACGGGCATCAAAGTTAAAGAAAAACGTACGATTTCCGTGAAAAAAATCTCGATTTTATATGTTATATTATTTAATTTATATTTTATATAACTTTTGGAAAAATGTATGGATCTATATTATTATTTTTTTATAATAAATATTGATATACCCCTTTCATCTGGCACGCTTTTTTTGTAAATCGGATCATACCCCTTTAACAAGGGGGGTCAAAACTTTAAACATGCGTATTATTACTAAGATATTTTCAATTTAATTTTTGAAAGTATTCCGGAAATACTGACACTTTTAAATATATCTTAAATACAGCTTATGTAATATACTTTAATGTGAAAAAAAAAAATTTGACCTCTGGATTTGTCTTCATGGTGAAGTCGAGAAAAATTACTTTGAAATTTGAACTAGCTTAAATAGCCTATTTTTTCACCCGACTGTAGCAACATACGGTTGCTGAGTTGGTAAACTTACGTTTTACACGCTTGGGGTACGAGGTTCCAACCCGCGTATGACAATAAATTTTATGCATTTTTTTTAAGTTAGTATAAATTTTTAACTCATTTACATTCAATAACTTCAATAAAGATCAATGATCCCATCACTTTAGTCGCCCCTTGCAAGAATAAATTTCTTATTCGTATTAAAATTATTTTACTATATTTTAAGTTTTAGCTTCGATGCAAAGCCGAGAAGATGTTTTTTTGTGAATATCATTTATTTTCTCTGCTCTAACTTGACCTACTTTTTTCAACGATACGTCCAATGACTACAATTCGTATCTAGTTGAAGATATTACTCTCAAAAATTGAAAAAAAAATTCTAATTTATCAATTAAACAGTTAGTTATTACATCGTCTCCATAAAGACAATTAAAATCATTAATTTCTAATGTTTTCAAAATATTTATTAACGAATGAAGTTTGATATGATAGGTTTCAACTACAAAATTAAATCATTTTACTTTGTAATTTAATAATTTTATTACTCTGTTTGTGTGTGCTACTATTAGACTATAATATTCAAATTTTTTTCTAACGTGTTGCTATATAAATCATTTCTAAAAAAAATGATTGTTTTTTCTCCTGAATTAACAATTGATTTTTACAAATATAATCAAATTTTATAATAAACTCAATTGAGTAAATCTTTTTAACAACTTTGTTTTGATTGGTACATTTAGTTAAAGTAAATCATTAAAATTAATTAAGTTCTCAATATTTCAATTATAGAATCTTTTCAACAAACAACAAAAGTTCCTAGGAAATTATTACTATTACTTCTATTTAAGTTATCTATTACCATAAAAATGCAAAAAAATATTGAGCTTTTCTGATAAATTTACAATAAATAGTAATTATAAAACTTTCTGACTGCATATTGATCTTAACGATACAATTTTTTTAATTGTCATAAAATTTTCTATTTAATTATGTCAATGTCAAACTTACCAATTGAGCTAAAAGTTATGGTAAAATAAATTTTTTTTTTTTTTTATAAACATTTACAACAATCAACTTTAAACGATTAACAAAATTGGTTAAATATGTCATTTTCCTTATTTTTAACTTATTAATAATCAAATTAATATTAAATATTATATCAAATCAGTATTAATTTAAAACAATTTTTTTTGTTCTTAATTATTTTTTTTTATATGTAAAAACTATTTTTTAATAATATTAAAACTTAGAAGTTATAGAAAAAGTCTAATTGCACATTTTAAAACATCGCGAAAAGTTGATTTAGAATAGTATATTTTTGTTTCTGATGGAAGTTCCTTGTAGTCCAGTGTATAAAACTTATAACTTTGTTAATTGTTATAACTTTATCAAAAATGACCAAATCAGTATATTTTTTTTTATTTAGATGCATGTCTTTATCTATCATTTGGTTTTTTTTATAAATCTAACCCTTTACCTGCCCACAAGAGGGATTCAAAATATTAACTTTTTTTTTTTTAGTTAAAGTAAATCATTAAAATTAATTCAGTTCTGGATATTTCAATAGTAGAATCTTTTTAAATATCAAAAATTACTTAGAAATGATTACTATGATTTCTATTTAAGTGTTCTATTACGATAAAAATGCAAAAAATAATGAGTTTTTCTGATAAATTTACAATAAATAATAATTATAAAACTTTCTGACTGCATATTAATCTTAAAAATAACATTGTTTTAATTCTCATAAAATTTTCTATTTAATGATTCATTCTAGTCAACGAAGGAGTAATTTTGCAGAATAGCAGAAAAAATTCCCAACAAACTTTTTTTTTTTTTGTTTTAATTAGGCAATTGGTGGATTATTCCAAAAGCAACATCAACTCTTATTTCTTTAATTATATCATGATTAGTAGTTCTTTGATTTTAAAATATAATATTTGAATATATACTAATTATAATTATTAAATTTAGTATGAAATTGATATTTAATATTGTAATTTAAACGGAGAAATTATAAAAATAATAAAGAAGTTATATTTTGCTTTACTTTTACGTGTATAAAAATTTAAAGGGCTTGATACAATAATTTTCAATAAAAACTGTTTGTTACTATAAAAAAATGCACTGGACTACAAGGAACTTTCATCAGAAGCAAAAATATACTTTTCTAAATCAACTTTTCGCGTTGTTTTCAAATCTGCAAGTAGACTATTTCTATCACTTCTAATTTTTTATATTATTACTAATTATATATATAAAATAATAATTAAAAGAAAAAAAAATTTGTTTTCAAATTATTACTGATTTGATTTTTAATATGTTAAAAATAATCAGTCCAAATTTTCAATTTTAACCTATTTTTTTGGTTCTTTAAAGTTGATGAAAAATTTTTGATAAAGATTTATGAAAGTTTATAGTAAAATAAATTGAATATATTACCATAACTTTTAGCTCAATTACAAGTTTAAAATTGACATCTAGGCCAGTCAACAAAGGAAAAATTGCGGAAAAAATTTTGTTTTTTTAAAAGTTGAATTAAAATATGTATAATGACATACTAATAGTCCTCAAGATTGGAATTGAGCTTTTTTTTTAAATCCTCGCAAAAGTTCAAAAATATGAGCTTTCTTAATTTTCTCAAAAAAAAATATTTAACTTACAAAAAAAAGTTTCGCACAAAAGTTGTTTAAAAGACAATTATAAATAAAAATATAATCTTATATTTTTTCATTTAAACAAATATTTTTCGAGTTACATTACATTTAATATGAGTAATAAAATTTATATTCCATTTTTTTCATTTTACGGTTACTTTTTATCATGTTATACTTACATTAGACACAATGTTATAAATGCATATGTGTGTATGTGTGAGTTTATTTATTTATTGTATCATTAAAGTGTAGTGTATATTGAGATACAACCGATAGAGTAGGTAATTGATTTGACGCTATATTATTTAAACCCAACTAAACGCTAAATTGTACATTCCGAAATAACAATCATATTATGTCAATTGCCACCGGAATATCTGGTAATATTTTTCTTTTTCTTTGCCTTAATCCCAACTACTTGGGGTCGGGCACCCTTATCCTAAGATTCCACTTGACACGATCTCCCACATCTTCTACGCTCACATCAGCTGTCCTCAAATCGCATTCAATAGCATCCCTCCATCTCTTTTTTGGTCTTCCTCTATCTCTTCTTCCTTCAACATTCATTTCTATAACTGTTCTTACAGCTTTCGATTCTTCTTTCCTCATACCATGACTAAACAATCTAAGTCTATTTTCTGTCATCTTATCCACGATTGACGCAACACCTATACTTCCTCTTATATGCTCGTTCCTTATCCTATCTTCTCTAGTCACTCCACTCATCCAACTAAGCATTCTCATCTCTGCTACACTTATTCTCTGCTCTACTTTCTTATCAACCGCCCAACACTATTAACCATACATCATAGCTGGCCTCACAATTTCATACTAAATTTAAAAACTATAATTAGTATTTATTCATATATTATATTTTAAAATCAAAGAACTACTAATCAGGATATAATTAAAGAAATAAGAGTTCATGTTGCTTTTAAAATATTTCACCAATTTCTCTAAAGGAAACACTATCTACAGATTTGCATCGAAGCGTTTCTTATGATAGTGATTTTAATCACTGTCAGATATCATCTATACTTGTCCCATCTATGCCTCGTCCACACTGTGCCTCGACCCCACTGTGCTACCGTTTTTAAAAAATTATAGCACTTTAAAGTAAAAAATGTAAATTATAAAATCGAAAATTTTCACACAAAAATAGCATTCGGTAGCCGTTTTCTCCATGAAGACAAATCCAGAGGTCAAAATTTTTTTTTTTATAGTACATGAAATAAGCNTTTTTTTTTTCATTTTATAGTACATAAAATAAGCTTTAATTTGATATATGTTTAAAGGACGCAGTATTTCCGGAACATTTTCAAAAATTAAGTTGAAAAAGTTAGTTTTTGTAAAAAAGTTGCAATTTTAAATCCCTCTCCATGAGCAGGTTAAGTGTTAAATTTTCAAAAAAATTATATCAAATGAAAGGAAAATATCTTAAGTTTTAGTTTAAAAAAAAAATTTGTTGATTTTTGAAAAAGTTATGGAAGTTTTAAGAAAAAAAAGTGAAAAAAATGACAAAATTTGTCGATTTTTAAATTTGTAATTTTTTTGGATATTTCTCCCATTTGCGGGGAACGAGGGAAAATTTTTCAATTTTTAAGGGTAATGTCTTCAACTAGATACGATTTGTGATCTTTTGACGTTTTGTTGAAAGAAATCGGTCCAGTGAGAGCTGAGAAAAAGTAGTGACAGACACAAAAAAAAAATAATAAAAAAAAAAAACACATCATGGTAAAATTAATACCTTCTCAGCTTCACATCGTAGCTAAAAATATTACATTTAACAGTATTAATAAATCAGTAAACTATCATTTTTCTAAGTTTTGAAGATATTTTTATCTTTACGTAAGTGTTTTATTAGTATTAAATTTTTAGCATTATTTCTATTTTGTAACCAATAAAAATTTAACGTTTAATTAATTTAATATTAATAGTATCAAAAAATCATTAACTTTTTTAATAAAAAAAAAATACTGACATTTTTTTGTTGACTTTTCAAATAATTTAGTATACAAGAATAAAATTTATATTGTTTAAATTTTATAGTTTAATTAATTTATAGTTAAAATAATCTTTAGGAAAACTTTGGAAATAATATAAAATTAACTACATATTTTAATGACAAAAATCTATTATAAAAAAATTAATTATTCCAGTATCACGTTGAAACTAATAAATTTTTCTCTGGATATAATGTTAGATAATTATAAATATAAAAACTGTTAAATTTTTTTTTATAAAAAATTGTACATATAAAGCTAACAATATTTGTAAATAATTATTTACTTAACTATTTATTATAAAATCTATAGCATTTATAATCAATGACTTAACTGCAGAAATTTAATTTAGAATAATAAACTATTCCTCAGTAACTATATAAAAATTATTGCTTTGTAACATACAGTTAAGCTGCTCAACTTGAGCATAATTGTAAAGTTAACCAAAACTTACTTTTATTTCATAATATATATTCAATCATGGAAAAAAATCTAATATGAAAAAATAATAATATTTGGAATTATAAAAAACTAAAAAATAGTTTTTAGATATTCATAATTCTTATAATTTTATTTTATTATTTCTTTAAAATTTCATCATCAAAAATTTATAATAAATCAACCATTTAAGATATTTTAGAATTTTAATCGACTAGAATTTTTTTTAATCTATTTATGAAAAAAATTACTTTTAGTCATATTGAAAGTATTTTCTTACAAACATTAATAGTGTTTTATTTTAACATATTATATAACTTTAACTTTTACTGTTTACCTTTTAAGATTTGTGCATTACATGCTATGTAAGAATAGAATGTATCTAGCAGTATGTTATAAAAATAAGTTATATCTATACTTATAACATTTAATATATTTATATAATTACTTCTAATAATATAAAACACTTTTCTTATAAATATATTCTGTGTCATCTCTACCAAAAATATACAGCCTTTAAAACGCTCGGAAAAATCATTGCTAAGTTTAATGAATTTTTGTTTATCTTCTTCCAATTTTGGTGATTGGTTATATTCATTAAAAATTAAAATTATCTGATCAATCGGTTCTCTACGTAAACGATAATCTCTAAATTTTTCTGATAGAAAATTGAAAAATATTGACGCCTCATTAAAATGATGACTAAACTTCTCGTGTTCTTTTGGTATAAATTTTATTGTATTTGCAGTGAATACACTATATTGAATTAACATTGTAATTCCCATGCTTTCAATAACATTTCTAAGCCAAACTATGGCTTCCATTGGATCGTTATATTCTTGTATAGCTTGATCAGTAATTTCTCGTAAGGTTCTTCCAACAACAGGCGTACGGTAAAATAAACGAGGAGCTGAACCTAAATATTCTTCATCCAAAGGTACAGGTTTGTCAATGTCGTCATTTAGATAGATTTCTTTGGAGTTTTTGATTGCAACTTTAGCACTAGTATACACAGAACTGTTCCGTATTACAAAATGTAACATTGTCTCGTGGTTATGTATATGTTCTCTTGCAATATCAATTGTTATATTGTTCATATCAATTTGCACACACGTATAGTTTTTAGCTAAACTAATTAACAACAATGCGTAAATACTTAAAATCATGTTAAAGAAAATTAAAATTAATCTGAGTGAAAATCTAATATAAATATGAAGAGAAAAAATCATTAAAACATAATTTTTGACATATGCGGACTTTTTATATCATGAAAAAACTATAAAATAATTGGAGAATTATAATAACTCTTGATTAATTTTAAGATCAAATAAACTGTTTTTTCATTTTTATGTAAATAAAAGTATACTATTAATATATTTTTCATAAAGTAAAGACAACACATAATAGTTTATATTTGAGTGCAAAAATGACTAATTTATATGCGTTTCATTTATATCCCACTAAACATTTTAAGTTTTGAAACGTATTATAAATGTTCATTTTAAGTGATAATACAAACTTAAATTTGTTAACATTCATTTGATGTTAAAAAATTATAATTTTATTATGACAAGTATTATTTATATACTTTTTTCATTCAAGATAATTTTTATTTAAACGGATGAAATGTATAAAGGTACATTATACATTATATATATATATATTATAAAGGAAAAAGGAGATCGTGTAGCTTTTGGAATAAATTATTAATTTTTTTAAATTAAACAATATCTACAGATTTATATCGATGCGTTTTTCTGGATAGTGATTTTAATCACAGTCAGATATCATCTATACTTTTCCCAACTATGTCACTTCCATACTGTGCCGCGACTCCACTGTGCTACCGTTTAAAATTAGTCTCTATAAACTCTAAGGTTCCATCCCATGGTAAAGAGCATAGTAATAGTACAATGTTAACTTTTTTGTAATTAACCTCCTTATAATGTGACAAGTGCACAATTACAAAAAGCATGAAATTAGTCAATAAATATGTACTCAATAATTAAAAAATGAGCAAAGTATAAAAGTAATTTATTAGTTTATTTGTAATTCTTTTGGATTTATTTTTTTTAGAATAATTTTAAAAATGTAAACCTCTCCTGTATAAAGGAAAATGGCCCATTTAAAAAAAAAAGTATGTTAAATGAAAGAAGTAAAAATAAGTATTTTTGAAAATTTAATTGTATTGTTCCATATATTTTTCAAAAAGTCATAGTAATTTAATGTTAAAAAAATTGTATATTTTTTAACTACAGCGACCATTTGCATATAGAAGATAAGTGATCGGGACAAATTTTTTTAGCTTCGATGCGAAGCTGAGAGTATTATTTTTACCATGATTTTTTTTTGTTTCTGTTACCACTTTTTCAGCTCTCACTGAACCGATTTTGATGAACAATATGTCAAAAGATCACAAATCGTATCTAGTCGAAGACATTACCTTCAAAAATTGAAAAAAATTTCCCTCGTTCCCCGTAAATGGGAGAAATTTCCAAAAAAATTACAATTTTTCAAATCCGTAAATTTTGTCATTTTTTTCACTTTTTTCCCTAAAACTACCATACCTTTATCAAAAATTAACAAAACAACTTAATTTTTTTTTATATTAAAACTTTTGATGTTTCCCTTTCATTCAATATCATTTTTTGAAATTCTTACACTTAACCTGCTCACAGAGGGGATTTAAAATAGCAATTTTTTTTATGAAAATTAACTTTTTCAACTTAACTTTTGAAATTGATCCGGAAATACTGCGTACTTTATACATATATCAAATTAAAGCTTATGTCATATACTATAAAATTAAAAAAAAATATTTGTCCTATTGAATTATCTTCTATGTATAAAAGCTGCCGTAATTAAAAACATGATATTTTTGTGTTAGAAATATGTGTTTTGTATTTTATGTTATTTTAAAATATCTTAGAAGAGAAATACATTGACTTTCATGAATATTATATATTTTAATGACATAGATTAACGTTTATAAGACATAAGATTCAATAAATATCAAGGATCTCACCACTGTCGTCTCCCCTCATGAGAAAATATTTCTCATTCCTATTAATACTATTTTATTATGCGTTTTTTTTTTTGTGGCTGCTATTTATTTTTCCAACCCTCACTTAACCTACTTTTTCAACAATATGTCAAATGATTACAATGCGATTTTAGTTATTTGTCGAATTTGATTTGATATAATAAAATTATTCAACTACAAAAGTAAATAATTTTACTTTGTAATTTGTTAATTTTTTAACTCTATTTGCGTGTGCTACTATTTGTCTATAACATTCCAATTTTTTTTGAAACATGTTACATAAATTATAAATCTAAAAAAAAAATTAGTTTTAGTTTCAACTCAATTTAACAATGGATTTTTACAATTATAATCAAATTTTATAATACACTCAATTGAGTAGATCTTTTTAATAATTTTTTTTTGGATTAAATTAACTCATTAAAATTATTTCAGTTCTGTATTTCAGTAATTATATAAAAATTATAACATTGTAACATACAGTTGAGCTGCTCAACTTGAAAAATATTGTAAAGTTAACTTACGTTTATTTCATTTCACATTAATATAACGTCAATTATGGAAAATATTATAAATAAAAAAAAAAATTATTTAGAATTATTAAACAACAAATAAAACACAGTTTTTAGATATTCATAAAGATAATTTTTAATTTAACTCATTAGTTTTTTCTGAATCTATAAAAAAAAAAAAATTATCATTAGTCATACTGAAAGTGCTTTTTTATAAATTATATAACATTAAAATACTATAATGTATTCTACTATTTACCTTTTAACATTTTTGCATGACATTTTATACAAGAATAGAACATATGCTGTAGTATCTTTAAATAACTTGGTATATCATGTGTAGATTTTAATTTAGTTAAATTTCTGCTTTGGAGTAGTTCAAAAATTTTGGTTATATATGGATCTCTTGGCATCGTTACTAACTGCATACACATTATAAAACGTACCAAAAAATCATTGCTAAGTTTAATGAATTTTTGTTTATCTTTTTCAGTTTTTGAGATTGGTTATATTCATTAAACATTAAAATTATTTGATTAATCGGATCTTGACGTAAACGATAATCACTAAATTTTTTTGATAGAAAAATGAAAAAAGTTGTGGCCTTATTAAAATGGTCAATAAACTTCTCGTGATCATCTAGTATGTTGTTTAACGTTTTTACTGTAAATTGACTATATTGAATTAATGCTGTAATTCCAACACTTTCAATAACATTTCTAAGCCAAACTATGGCTTCCATTGGATCGTTATATTCTTGTATGGCTTGATCAGTAATTTCTTGTAAGGTTCTTCCAACAGCAGGCGTGCGGTAAAATAAACGAGGAGCTGAACCTAAATATTCTTTATTCAAAGGTACAGGATTATCAATGTCGTCATTTAGGTCGATTTCTTCGAAGTTTTTGACTGAAACTTGATCACTAGTGTACACAGTACCCTTATCTATTTTCAATAGTAACAATTTCTCATGGTAATATATATGTTCTTTTGCGACATCATGTGTTATATTGTTCATATCAATTTTCAAACACGTACAGATTTTAGCTGAACAAATTAACAACAATGTATAACNTTAGGTAAACAAATTAACAAAAATGCGTAATTAATTAAAATCATGTCGAAAAAAATTACAAAAAACTATGAGTGAAAATCTAATGTAGATATGCTGAAGAGAAAAAATTGTTACAATATAATTTTTGACATACGTGCACTTTTTAAATTGAATAAACTGTTTTTACATTTTTCTGCAAATAAAAATACTAATAATATATTTTTCATAAATTAAAGGCAGCAAACACTAGTTTATTTTTGAATTTATAAATGATTACATTTTGGCGTTTCATTTATACATTACAATAAGATCGCAAAAAAAAAAAAATTAATTAATAAATAGTATAATGAATTTATATAGATATTAATTTTTCCCCCTTTATTTTTTATGTTTTAGATCACACACAACACTGAAGAATAGTCGTTAAATAATTTCATAAATAGAAACACATTGTATTGAATTAAAATTAAATTAGTTAATGAATAAATAGTTGCTGAATAAGTAGACAAAAATATTAAACGAATTATTCACTAATTGTTGAAATATGTAATAAACAAAAATTAAAAATAATGTAATATTAATAATGGTGGAATGGTAAGGATGAAGTATGAGGTTAAATAGTATCTGGTGGTCGAACTGTGTTGAGTTATCAAATAATAAAACATCCGTAACTTACTCATTTTTGTTTATTACGTGAATTTTTAAGGAGTAAAACTGCAAATAAATAATCAATTCATTTACCTTTATTTCCTTTCGTATTTTACTGAATTAATCTTATGGTCATTTTTCGCTTCAGTTTTTACAATCAATTATAAAATCTCGCGTTTATTGCGATTAATTAGCCATTATATGTATATAAAAAGATTCTCTTCAAGGGGACCTGCGTCTATTATGATTTGTTTTTTTTTATACTTTTTATATTATACTATGTTTTTACTAATAATATTTTATATGAATTCCCTATATGGATATTCACAAAATTCTCTCTTTACCTGTTAACATATAATTTTAAAAATATTAAGTAAAATTAAAACTATATTAAAAATATTATTAATTTAAAAACTAAAAAATATTAAAAATATTTAACTCAACAGGCCAAGGCGAAAATACGCTTGATTGGAGCTGATATATTTTTTCTCAAAAAGTGTATTAAGTTCCATAACTCCGAAGTTTGCCAGATTACCAAGTAAATTTATTTTATATTATATAAAATTTATTTTACATTATATATATATACATATTATTGTTAAAGAAATCAATGTTTGGAAAGTGGTTTCATGATCTACTAATAAATGCACACAAGACTATTTAAATAATATTTATTTTTTTAACCAAAAGGTATAGCAAAATGTGGTTGTATCTTAAGTTAAGTGTAGGAATATTTACACCAATGCTTTTTAAGAATTCTGAACTGTTTTATTAACCCATTTAATAATTCTTAAACATATATTCCATATTTTAATTGCCTATTATCTAGTGATTTAAGTCCTATTAATGACGTTATATTCCTATTATTACCAATTTAAATTTGCAAAACTAAAAAAAACTTTTTGTATGGTTTCTAATTTATTTATGAGATCATCCTGATCAGAATTATATTCACTATTTGTTTAATATTATTAGTATTGTAAAAAAAAAAATAATATATTTTTTAATTAGAATATTAGAAAAGCGTTTTAGGTTTATTCTATAAATATGTTTTAATAAAAATTCAAGTGTATCAATACAGTAAGTATTTTTATGATTTTCTAGACGGAAAAAATATTGTATTTAAGAGTATTAATAAATATGTAAAACAATCATTTTTCCAAGTTTTGAACATATTATTTACTTTACGTGAGTTATTTAAGCTTTTTTGCTTTATTAGTATAAAATTTCAGTATTATTTCTATTTTGTAACCAATAAAAATTTAATGTTTAACTAATTTAATATTAATAGTATCGAAAAATCATTAACTTTTTTAATAAAAAATTTACTGTCATTTTTCTATTGACTTTTTCAAATAATTTAGTATACAAAAATCAAATTTATATAGTTTAAATTTTATAGTTAAAATAATCTTAAAAAAAAATTGTACAAATTAAAGCTTACAATATTTGTAAATAATTATTTAATTAATTATTTTTCATAAACTCTATAGTATTTATAATCAATGACTTAACTACAGGAATTTTATTTGAGAATAATAAATTATGATACAGTAATTATATAAAAATTATAGTGATGTAACATACAGTTTAGCTACTCAACGTGAGCAAAATTGTTAAGTAAACATAAACTTACTTTTATTTTATATGATAAAATAAAATATTTGGTATTTTTGAAAAAATAAAAAATACAGTTTTTAGATATTTATAAATCTTATAATTTTTTTTTAATTTCAATCATCGAAAATATATAATTAATCAATCACTTAAGATATCTTAGATTTTAGGAAGTATTTTTTTACGAACAATAACAGTGTTTTATTTTAACAAACTATATAACTTTACCTTTTAAGATTTTTTCATTACATGCTATGTAAGAATAGAATGCATCTAGCAGTAAGTCATAAAAATATGATAAATTGTGACTCATAGACTTTAATATATTTATATGATTGCTATAAATAATAGAAAACACACGATTTATAGTTATACTTTTTGTCATCTTTACCAAAAATGTACAGCCTTTAAAACGCTCGGAAAAATCTTTGCTAAGTTTAATGAATTTTTGTTTATCTACTTCCAGTTTTGGTGATTGGTTATATTCATTAAAAATTAAAATTATCTGATCGATCGGTTCTCTACGTAAACGATAATCTCGAAATTTTTCTGATAGAAAATTGAAAAATGTTAAGGCTTCATTACAATGATGACTAAACTTATCGTGTTCTTTTGGTATTTGTTTAATCGTATTTGCTGTGAATAGACTATATTGAACTAACATTGTAATTCCCATGCTTTCAATTACATTTCTAAGCCAAACTATGGCTTCCATTGGATCGTTATATTCTTGTATAGCTTGATCCGTAATTTGTTGTAAGGTTCTTCCAACAGCAGGCGTGCGATAAAATAAACGAGGAGCTGAACCTAAATATTCTTCATCCAAAGGTACAGGATTATCAATGTCGTCATTTAGATAGCTTTCTTTGAAGTTTTTGATTGAAACTTTAGCACTAGNAGTTTTTGATTGCAACTTTAGCACTAGTATACACAGAACTGTTCCGTATTACAAAATGTAACATTGTCTCGTGGTTATGTATATGTTCTCTTGCAATATCAATTGTTATATTGTTCATATCAATTTGCACACACGTATAGTTTTTAGCTAAACTAATTAACAACAATGCGTAAATACTTAAAATCATGTTAAAGAAAATTAAAATTAATCTGAGTGAAAATCTAATATAAATATGAAGAGAAAAAATCATTAAAACATAATTTTTGACATATGCGGACTTTTTATATCATGAAAAAACTATAAAATAATTGAAGAATTATAATAACTCTTGATTAATTTTAAGATCAAATAAACTGTTTTTTCATTTTTATGTAAATAAAAGTATACTATTAATATATTTTTCATAAAGTAAAGACAACACATAATAGTTTATATTTGAGTGCAAAAATGACTAATTTATATGCGTTTCATTTATATCCCACTAAACATTTTAAGTTTTGAAACGTATTATAAATGTTCATTTTAAGTGATAATACAAACTTAAATTTGTTAACATTCATTTGATGTTAAAAAATTATAATTTTATTATGACAAGTATTATTTATATACTTTTTTCATTCAAGATAATTTTTATTTAAACGGATGAAATGTATAAAGGTACATTATACATTATATATATATATATTATAAAGGAAAAAGGAGATCGTGTAGCTTTTGGAATAAATTATTAATTTTTTTAAATTAAACAATATCTACAGATTTATATCGATGCGTTTTTCTGGATAGTGATTTTAATCACAGTCAGATATCATCTATACTTTTCCCAACTATGTCACTTCCATACTGTGCCGCGACTCCACTGTGCTACCGTTTAAAATTAGTCTCTATAAACTCTAAGGTTTCATCCCATGGTAAAGAGCATAGTAATAGTACAATTTTAACTTTTTTGTAATTAACCTCCTTATAATGTGACAAGTGCACAATTACAAAAAGCATGAAATTAGTCAATAGATATGTACTCAATAATTAAAAAATGAGCAAAGTGTAAAAGTAATTTATTAGTTTATTTGTAATTCTTTTGGATTTATTTTTTTTAGAATAATTTTAAAAATGTAAACCTCTCCTGTATAAAGGAAAATGGCCCATTTTAAAAAAAAAGTATGTTAAATAAATGAAGTAAAAATAAATATTTTTGTTTCTGTTGCCACTTTTTCAGCTCTCACTGAACCGATTTTGATGAACAATATGTCAAAAGATCACAAATCGTATCTAGTCGAAGACATTACCTTCATAAATTGAAAAAATCTCCCTCGTTCCTTGTAAATGAGGGAAATTTCCAAAAATATTATAAATTTAAAAATCGCTAATTTTCGACATTTTTTCAATTTTTTTTACTAAAAACTGCCGTAACTTTTTCAAAAATGAAAATATCAATATAATTTTTTTTTTTATAGATATATAATCAGTTGGATAGTCGTATAATCGTATTTATACGTTTTAATTATTATAATTATAGTTAAATACAGTAATTATTTATAACATTGAGAGGGATACGAGTAATAATTCAGACAAAAATATGTATGATAATTAATCATAAATTTATCATTAATCGATAAGTGTATTACAATTATAATAATAATATTATAATCATTAGAATATATGTTCCAGCAATTATTATCGTCGTCGTCGGCGGCGGCGGTAGTAGTAGTGTTTATTTAAGAATGTGTTTTACTATAAGAAAACTCGAACAGTCGTCATTATTATACATTGTCGACAAAAAAAGAAAAAACTGATTTATTATTCACTATACGAATAATGGTCAAGTTATAGCTCGTATATTAACAATTAATGTAATTGACGGCGACATCGCCGCCGCGTTAAGCCATCTGCTGTATTAATCTCGAGTGCTATAGTATAAAAATATATAATCATCAATACAGCCATCTGGCACACAATGTTTCGAACTAATTTTTTTTTTTACAAATTAGGTAAAATTAACATTTTACGTACAGACTTTATCAAAATATATGCATGTCGCATATCAAAACAGCGGATTCGACGTTTAAAATTCATACTTTTCACCGTAACCGTATAGCTTACCTGGAAAACGCATTTTTTTTTTTTGTCAATAAACCGATATTACGTATATACTATATGGCCGAGCATAATTTAGGCGCGCGACAAGTTGTGTTAGTTAACGTCGTGTTTCATTACCCCCTATCATAAGATTTGGTGGAAGAGGAGAGGTTCCTCACCTGCCTTAGGTTAATTTACGTTGGATTTATCCCCCTCCATGCCTCTTCACCAACACCTCATGTGGTGTGCTGAGTGGGTGAAGCGGGAGGGAATCCCCTATATTACCCTACTTATAATATTATTCAATGAATATAAAAAAAATATATTAATTAAAAACCTTTGCATTGTAAGTTAAATATTAAAACACTTAAAAATGTTAAAATTCTTAATTCTTGTCTTTAATTGCAACCAAAATATTTGATTCAGACAAAAGTACAAACTTTAAACTAAGGTTGTCTTATTTTGAGAAAAAAGTTATAGTAATTAAAATAAAAATATCACGTTAACAGTAACTTAATATGAACTGTTTAATTTGGTTTTTAGAATATTGATATTTTACAATAAGAATCGGATTATTACAATGATAAATAAGAATTATTTCTGACTTAAAATTTTAAACATATTTTACCACGTGAGTCAATAATCAATTAATTGTATTTTTTTTTTTTTAACTAGAGTGATAGATAATTTACATTCCATTGCCATGAAATAAAATAATTTTAAATCAAGCAATAATTAATTTAATGTTATAATAAACTTCATAGTTATGCGTCAATGTATTTTTTACGTTCCGTGTTCCCAGTATAAAATGATAAATAATAAAAATAAAGAGCTTTGTTATTTTAATTTTAACATGAGTAGATTTTATTTTTAAAGCTATTGCCGTATATAAGTAGACTTTATGTTCACAGACTATTATTGCTTCCCGTATTACAAAAATCAAATTTATGAAGAATTTCTTTTTTGAATGTGTCATAGGTCTATAGTATCTCAACATAAACATACACAAAAAGTAAACAAATTAATTAATACTTTAAACGTCAAGATTGTCATTTTAGCCCTTCTTGATCCTCCTATTGGGTACACTTGTATGGCCCAACCTCTCCAGTCAGTATATTCTAGTTAATCCTTTATTATATTTATTAAATAAATAAATTTATTAAATTTTAATAGATCATTGATCACTGTTTTTTTTACTACTTTTTGGAAAAGGTCTACGTAATTATGTTACATAAAACCGGTTGTTACGGGTCAAACGAGTTATGTGCTGCGCTCTATGCGCGAAGCCAGCACCTAAAAGCTCTGCCAAGTCACATGGCCAGACTACATTCGTTTCCTCCACCTTTTTCCTCTGATGTTTATAATGAGTTCGATGTAAAAATGTATTTTTTATTATTGAGCAATTTGAATAGATATTGCTACAAATTTGAACTACCATTTATTTATTTTATTTTTAGTATATATATATTTTTCTTGTTAATTGTGTATTTGTTATAAATTGAGTTAGATTTAAGGGATTCCTGTAGACAACCTCTCCGGCTTCAAGTAAGGTCGTGTGTTAGCAGGCAATCCTAGTCAAATATACAGTCCACTCATTCCCCAAAATCGTTTACAGGTGCCAGGGTAAGCGGCACAGTATTTGCAGCCCCCGCACTAACACTGGTAATATTTCTACAGTTTATAATTATAGACCCATTTCAAAGACGTGAATTATACAGGTTTTTGAGGCTATGCTGATCGTAAATGTTTACAAACTAATTTAAATTGATTTATTGAATGGAGAATACTTAATTTTCGCCCTTTAAACATTGATTAATATTTTTACTATTAATAAATCTTTAAAAATGCATAGTTTTCTAAATAGAAACATAGTACAATTTAAAAATAAAATCTTAATATTGTACTTTGGTTCATTCTCAATCAGAGTTTGATTCTCTTATTTGGTCTCCTAACTACATAACCCATATTTCAAAATTTAATAATGATGAATATAAATTTTTTTAAATTATTTGCATTCAAGATGAAACTACTTATTTCCAGGGATTTTTTTACATTCGTTGCGGACTCAATGGGCTAGATACATGTCATATCAGGTGTAAATTAGCAGACATTATGTTCATTTACAACCTTATAAATTTTAATGATGATTGTCCTGAACTACTATTCCAAGTTGGATTTATTACCATTTTACTAGAACTCAATCTTTACACTACGTTTCTAAATTTAAAAGTAATGTTTAAGACGAATTGGTGATGATGAACAAACGGTAGTCGACACAATTAATTAAAAAATCGACGTGGACCCGTTTTTTCACACAAAAAAAACCACAATTACAAATAATGTTGCACAGTAGTTCGAGATTAAAAGAATTACACAGCACAAATAATCAAGAGATGCGTTGACGTCGAAACAGTGCTGGCAGTTCGGTATCAACAAGGTGACTTGAACGTATCATTTGCGGCAGGTCGTCGGCAATTGCTGCACTTTGTACCGCGGTATTAGTCCGTCAAATTATCATAAGAATGGCGATGGCTGATAAGGGTGGCATAGGTCGCGGGGCTACGTGCAACACCAAGCGGCGCGGGACCGTGTCACTAATTTTACAGCTGCATCTCTTTTCCCTGGAACTTTGAGACTAGCCAATTTTGTTTATATGTATTGAGATTTTTTTAATACGTCTCGTGTTCGCTGGAAAAATAATATTGTGTCAGTCCTTTGACCCACTTTCAATTCTAAATTTTTATTTCATTTTGTTTTTTACGTACACTTTATTCATTATGGATTCATATTTTTAATGAATATTATTTTCATTTTGTAACGTTAATTGTTGTCGTGAATATTGTTTATAAAAAAGGTCGATTTGCCCGTTAATGTTATAGAAATAAATAAAATTCTTTCAGTTATTATAAAACACACAGACGACTGATTTGAATTGACTAATGAAAACTAAAAAGAATAATAAAAATTGACTAATAAGATAATGTATATTGGTGAAATGGTTACTGTGACTAGCAGTACAAAGGAAATGTTGCCTACTTAGGGCCAACAGTAAACAAAACAAACGACATTTAAAGTGCCGAATTAGCGCGCACTGACTAGAAATATTTACTAAATACATTTTTGACTAGTTTTAAAAACATAATATGATAATATGAACAATAAGTAACTTATAGAAACGCAAATTGAAAAGTAGTGCGACTGGCCAGTTGCAAATATCTGAAAAATGGCTATATAATTAATAATTCTACAAGTACCAGTACGAAAATTCACCAATCATTATGAATATTTGCGTAAATTTAAAAAGTTAGCCTTTATCACTCCTTGTTATAGTAAATAGTAGCAAACTAGAACGATTGAACTCTGATTTACCTGTCAAATTTTCCAATCGCTACTGATTCTATGAATAAAAAAATATTTAGAACAATACTTTTCAAATATTTATACTAGCACTTACAATTGGAGTGATACATGCGTAGATGCACTGTACGGGATAGGGGTCTAAGACTCCCTCTAATTAAAATTTAACTCTCCCTCAAAAAATTAAAAATTGTATGCGTTGTTATATAAAAGTAAATTTTTGAAGGACAAAATATTAAGTGTAGCCTATTTTATAATTTTGACCACCTTACGCTAATGTACATACATAAAATTTTGATGATAAATATTAAGAAACAAACAAAAAATAGTCTTTCGAATTGATAAATGAAATACTCTAAAAATTAGGAGCAGAATTTTGCTACCTTAAAAATATGACTCATATCATATTATTTAGTCAAGTGAAAACCTTAGTTTCCATAGAATGTGTGGTGATATTTTTAAAAAAATGTTTACGTATGTATGTTTTTATGATTTATTTATGTATTTAGTTAGATTTGTAAACAATATAGTTCGGAATTTATTATTTTCAATAATTTATTGTGCATCTTTAAAGATCAGAATGAGCTTATTTATATTTATTTTTTAAAACTTTATTTTTTTAAGTCAAATATTTCTTTGTCAAATAAAATTATATTGAACAAAACATTACTCCAACCACTATGGTCTTATGGCATAATAATTTGGGGTCCAGCAAAAAGTTCTAACCAGAGAACAATCCAAAGTTTCCAAAACATCTGCTTAAGAATCATAACCGGGGCGCCCTGGTACGTCACAAACATGGCCCTACATTCAGACCTCCATCTCAACACAATTAAAGAAATGGCTAGATTATATTATAAAAGATTCTGGATGAAACTTGAATCCAACCCCAACAGATTAATTGAAATGCTGAGCGCAAACGCCTTGCCTGGCAATCCAGTAAAAGGCGTCTTAAGAGATAATGGTGCAGAGACCTATTATCTTTAAAAATAATTTAATCTTGTTAACATTACGTAATTAAAACTCCTAATTATTGTACAAACTACTATATTATTATTATTATTATTGTTAATATTAAGTAATAAAACTAAATATACATTTTCAATAGCAGGCGACTCCAATGGGAGCGACCCCACAGGCTACTAATATTAAGTATTTTATAAATGTATATTTTCTAAACTATTTACTTATTGTAAAATTTTTTTTTTACAGATTGTAAATTTCATAAATAAAAGAAAAAAAAACTTTTTTCAAGATGACGTCATGAAATATAATTAAATCATAATAATATCAAATAAAATTTTCCCAGCACGTAAAATTTACGCCACGTCGATTAATGTTTCATTTATAAAAAAATGAGCACTGTAATAATAATGCAATCTAGAATACTTATTTTTAGATTGTACTAATAAATGGGCGTAAAGAGATTTAACCGATTTTTATCATGATAAACAAATAATTATAATCTATTTAAACAATAATTAAAACAAATTATTTTACGTAAAAATATTTGAAAATATTTTTTATTTTATTAAATTTTTTTTTAATTATCTTTTTAATTGAAATACATAAAAATATTCTAGAAATATCAATATTAAACTTTTTAGTTTTGCGTCACTACTTGTTGTTGTATTTAAAGAATCCTACTCAGGTACACTCACTAAATAACTGCAAAATGAAAATCCTAAAAATATTTTACGTAAAAATAATTCAAACAAATGTATTTAGTTTTTATTTTATTGTATTATTGTACATTTTTTTGGCATACTTTGACGAATTATTCTATTAAAAAAAAACATCTTACGAAGTGTCGTGCATAGTGCACATTTTTCATTTGAAAAGTCCAAATTATTCCACTCTTGTAGACGCACTAAATTACTGCAATTTGAATAACGATTAATAAATTCATTACAGTCATTTTGAAATATGGTTTTTGACTTTGTGCACGGTTTCACTTGTGAATATTTATTTACATTTTCTACAAATTTGTCTATTGGCTCAGTACGTATGAGATATTCTTCAAACTTTGCCTTCAATTTCACTATTTGATTTGTGTATTCTTTCATTATACCTTTTAATTTGACATGTAATATATTTAACAACATTTTAATAATTTTACAATAATTAATTAGCAAAGATATTCCAATGCTTTCAATTACATTTCGGATCCATGCCATACCTTCAAAATATTGTTCTTTTATACGAGCTTCTTTAACAATATCGTGCAATGTTCTACCAACAACATCAATTTGATACATAGCAACTGGAGCAGTACATCTATATGGCTCCGATGGAGGTGCGGGGGTTGGAGCAGTGTAATTAATGTTTAAATTAAAATTCAATGTTTCTAGATCAGCTTTCATAGTTTCTGGTGCAGTATATATTTGATGAGACATTATTTTTAAATCCATTAGATTCGCGTTTGCTTTTACGTATTCATTGTATTTATGTTTATCAAGTACTCCATCATTCAATATGATCATATTACATATCATAATATTCATGGAATATAAAAAAATGGCTATAATTAAATATATTTGCATTGTAAGTTTACGTATAAAACGCTTATCAATGTTAAAATTAATTAATGGTGTCGAACCAATTGAATTTAAAAGATATTAGTTTTTAAGTACTATTTTTATTGATATTCAATATGTTTATTGACGTCAAAGTACAAACTAAAGTCGGCTTACTTAGCGAAATATTATAACAATTGAAATGAAAATATCGTGTTAGTACTAACTTAACATAAACTGTTTAATTTGACTTTTACTTTATAAATATTTAAAAATTAAAATCGGATTACTACAATGATAAATGATAAATATTTTTGACTTATCAAATATTTTAAGTATATTTTGCCACTTGAGTCAATGTATAAATTGAATATTCAATAAATTAAAATGTTTTTTTTTTTTTAACTGACTATAGTGAAAATAATTTTAAATAGAAATTCCATAGTATGAAATAATTTAAAGGCCAAAAGTAATTGATTTAATGTAATTATAAAATTTATAATTATAGTGTTAGTTGTAGGAGAGATTGGGAAAATAGCTGCCACGGGTTAATATAGGTCCCCTAAATCTGTTCTAAACTAAATCACTAGGTAGACATTGATTATAAAGAATGAGTATCTTTATTATTACTTAAAATATAATACTAGCGGTAATATAATAATTTTTTCTCACCAAGACGTTTTCATTTTTTTGTTAACGTCCATTTTGTAATTTCGTTTTTATCAAATTTATTTTTATATACGAATGACATATTATATGTGAATATTGGTTTAAATTTTGCAAAGTATCGACTATTGTTCTAAAAATAATGAATAATGATTTCATTTAATGAAATATTATCAAGTGTATATTAAGGGATATTTAATAAATCATTATTAAATCAAATTTTCCTATATAACAAATTCATCTTCATTTTGTACTTACCACGACGAGGAACATTTAAGCAACTTTTCCATTATCTCTTAAACTTAAACTCTGAAAACATATAAAACAATTGTTTTGCCTATGTCTCCGCAACCCATTTATTATGAACTACTTGATTAATCGAAAAATAAAAACAAAATTATTAGTTTTTGCATTTGCTTCTCTTAGTTTAACGGAAACTTACCAAAAATGTTTCTAACCAACGAATACTGTATAACTTTGTCACTATCTGATTTTCTTTTCTAAAGATACTTAATTTAAGTATTGTCGAAAACAATTTGTAAATGACACTACAATAACAAAAATATCGTAGTTTTTAATTAGTAAACTTTGATGATATTAAAGTACATATCTAACAACGTATATTATATATAATGTTTTAATAATGTAAATTTTCATTATTAATAAAATTAATAAGTGTATTCTTCCCATACTAATTCTCGACAGTAAAATAAGTGGATGTTATATTAAAAACATTAACACCAAAATACGGAAATAAATAAAAAATAAAATTATATATAATAATATGATATCTATATAAATATTTGTAATATTGTATTTTATTATTTTATTATGTAATAAAACGTTTAAAAATTAGTCAATGCTAGACAAATTACTTAACGATGTCCAATTTACTCATAATTTTTTTAATAAAATGTTGTGCTAAACAATAATTAGTTCGTTATTTTTAAGTACACATTTGTATTTTATTTTTTTGTAGTTGAAACATTGAGGTATTATGTTACAGGATATGTTTTTCTAATCATTTGTAATTTTTGCGGATACTAATATCATTGAATATCTGCTATACTCTAATGTCTAATAGAGACGAAATAGATTCAAATAATAATTAATTCATTATATATATATATATATTAATTGGAGTATGATATAACTATAAAATTCTAGTAACACGTAATAGCCTATAATTTTATAATACAATATAATTTATTAATATTTTTGATGAAAAGATAGTGTTTAAATTGAATTATTATTTATATTATTGCGATGACCTTGGAAAAAATGCCAACTGTATACTTATTACATTTTACTATCGACACATTTTAAATATTACTCATTATAATCATTGAATGTCAATTATATTCTTGGTATACTTATTTTGAAATAATACTTTTTGTGATTAAAAATTTTCGTGGCGACGTAGCCGAGTACTCCTACGGGAATATTGAAACTGGTCCGTAAGGATGACCCAAAGAGCCTAATGAGTCATGGGTGCGTGGGACTAGTAGAGGACCACACTTTTTTGGAAGACAGAGACTAGTCATTTATTATTCATTAATGTTACATTTTATTTTAATTATTAAATTCAAAGTTAACAAATGTTACACGAATATTTCAAAACCGATACTATGTAGTAAACACTATTAAAATAATTAAAAATAAATGAAAATCTAATAATTTCACAATCAACGTATGAACTAATTGAGTTAATTACGCTATTTTAAAATTAGAGACATGATTTTATTGGAAAATTATTTTTATATAATATATTGTGTATTAAGTATGAAAGATTAATGCACACTAGTGACGTAGTCAAGGAGGAATAAGGTGGCAGCCCAAATCGATATGAATGCAACAACCAAATTATGTACTAAAATTTATATTTATTTTATCGACAACTTTAATTAAATTACAAATCATACAAACTAAAGTTTGGATTAAAATTACCATTTTGACAGGTCATCAATTAAATTTGATTCGGGAAACATTAATTCTAATTTTGAATTAAAAATGTTGTATCTTCTGAATTCCCAATATCATTAAAATTATATACCTCTACTAAATTAACACAACTCATGTAACGGCTCTTAACTAAATAGCAATCCTTTAAATATTTAATCTTTCCGGACAAACGATTTTCAGTGAATATTAAATATTTGATCATATTTATCATTTTATCAACTGGTTCTGTTCTTATCATGTGAAAATTGAATATTTTTTGTATTTTTTTTATATTCAAAATATAAGCTAACTTTCTCTCAACGACATTAATTTCATGATAAAAAACTGCAGCAGTACCTTTGTATAACTGGGTTGGATTTGTTAGAAGTGATAGATTACCCCACAAGTTGAAGTTCCATTTTTCTCAATCAGTAACATTTATCATTTCTGGTGCAGTGTAAATTTGATGACTTATTAAAGTTAAATTCATTAGCCTTTTATGGTAGGTCATGAAATGTAATAATAAACGTTCATCGGGTTCTTTAAGATCAAGTTCATTAGAGTTTTGATGACTGTTTTCACCATGAAGACAAAATAAAGTCTGAATTTTTTTTTTACATAATAAAGTATATTACATTTGCTTTAATTTAAGTTATATATAAAAGTGTCAGTATTTCTGAAACACTTTCAAAAGTTGTGTTGAAAAAGTTAATTTTTTATGAAAAAGTTGTCATTTTGAATCCCCCCCTGTGGGTTGGTAAAGGGTTAAATTTATAATAAAAATATACCAAATAATAAATAAAGACATCAATCATCTATAAAAAAAAAAAATTATATTGATATGTTCATTTTTGAAAAAGTTATGGCTGTTTTTAGTAAAAAGAGTTGAAAAAATTTCGAAAATTAGTGATTTTTAAATTTATAATTTTTTTGGAGATTTTACCCATTTACGAGGAACGAGGGAGATTTTTTCAATTTCTGAAGGTAATGTCTTCGACTAGATACGATTTGTGATCTTTTGACGTNAAAAAACCAATTAGCTACCTATATTTGTAATCCCTTGTGTATTATACATGTATATTAACTCAAAAATTTGAAACTTTAAATGTTTATATCTAATAAAATGATGAAGTGGTAACAAAAAAAAAAAAAAAAAAAAAACACATCATTGTAAAATTAATACCTTCTCAGCTTCGCATCGAAGCTATAACACGATTTTTGTAAAAAAATTCTCTTTTTTATATTTTTAACTTTATAATGCTATAACTTTTTGAAAGATGGATGGATCAATATAATTTTTTTTTTATTTATAGATGCATGATGTCTTTACCTTTCATTTGGTATATTTTTTTTATAAATCTGACTTTTTACCCACCTACAGGGGGCATTCAAAATGACAACTTTTTCACAAAAAATTTACTTTTTCAACTTAAATTTTTAAAGTGTTCCGGAAGGTCTGACACTTTATTATGCAAAAAAAAAAATTTCGGACTTTATTTTGTCTTCACGGTGAAAATCAAATGCTATTATTGTGTGAAAATTCTCGATTTTATTTTTTACATTTTCAACTTTGTAATGATAAAACTTATTGAAAACTGAATGGATCAACATAATTTTTTAATGAGAAAAAAAATTTTTTAGTTTTCCCTTTTTTTCAACATACTTTATCTTAATCAGGATATTAATAAGGAACTAGCAGATTATGTAGCATTTGGAATAATTCACCAATTTTTTAAAATTAAACACTATCTAAAGATTTGCATCGTATCGTTTTTTTTTATAGTGATTTTAATCACTGTCAGATATCATTATACTTGATCTAACTATGCCACGTCATCATTGTGCCGCGACCCCCTGTACTGGGTTTTTTATACTTAAAACTGCCATAACATTTTCTAATATTAACAAATCAAAATAATATTTTTATATATTGAAACCTTAGGTAATTTCCTTTCATTTTTTTTGAAAGACTAACACTTATTCTGCTTATAGGGGGTGATTTAAAATAGCACCTTTTTTACAAAAACTAACTTTTTCAACTTAACTTTTGAAAATGTTCCGGAAATACTGCGTCTTTTAAATATATATCAAATTAAAGCTTATTTTATGTACTATAATATAAAAACAAAAAATTTGTCCCGACGACCTATCTTCTATGCGCAAATGGCTACCGTATTCAATAATATGCAATTTTTTTTATTTAAATTCCGGATTTTATATTTTATTTTATTTTTAAATATCTTATTAGGGGAATACACTGCCTTTCATAAATATTATATAATTTAATTGACATAGAATAAAGTTCATAAGACATACAAAATAAAACTTATTAAAATTTTTTTACTTTTTTAAAGTCGAAAAAGTAATTTTTAAATTTGAGTGAGCTTAAATAGCCAATTTTATCATACGACAAAAGCAACGAACAGTTGCCAAATGGGTAACACCTGTATCTTTCACTCTTAGGGTACGAGGTTCAAGTCCGTCTGTGACTTTTAATATTTTGCATTTTTTTTTTTGAGTTAGATTAAAATTTTCAAATCATTTGATATTTATATCATTTAGATTCAATAACTTCAATAAATATACAGGATCCTATCACTATAGTCTCCCCTCGTGAGAAGAAATTTATATTCATGTTAATATTATTTTACTATGTAGTTCTTTTCGTGGCTACGATTTATTTTGCCAACCCTCACTAGACATACTTTTTTCAACGATATGTCAAATGATTACATTTCGTATTTAGTTTAAGTTATTACTCTTAAAAATCGAAAAAATATTCCTAATTCAAACCAAAAGTTAATTAGAAATGATTACTATGATTTTTATTTAAGTGATCTATTACGATAAAAATGTAAAAAAAATCGAACTTTTCTCATTAATGTACTGTAAATAGTAATTATAAAATTTCCTGATTGCATTAATCTTAATCATTAATCTGATATTAATCTTAACAATTTCATTTTTTTCTATTTAATAATGTAAATTTCAAACTTGCAAAGTTGAGCTAAAAGTTATGGTAATAAATTCATTTTTGTTCTATTAAAACTTTCACTTTAAAGGACAAAAAAAAGTAGGTTCAAAATGATTACTTTTAACATATTAAAAATCAAAATCAATAATAATTTGAAAACAATTAATTTTAAAAATTATATAATATATAATTAAAAGAAATACTAATATGGGTAAAATTAAGGAAATAGAAGTTGATGTTGCTTTTGTCCATCAATTTTTTAGAATTAAACACTATCTACAGATTTGAATCGAAGCGTTTCTTATGATAGTGATTTTAATCATTGTCAGATTAAATCTATACTATGCAACATCCCTACTATGCCGCGACCCCACTGTGCTGGGTTTTTTTAATTCCAACAACAATATTATCATAACTTTTTTTTTTATAGATATATGAGGTATTTACCTATCATTTTATATATTTTTGTTAACATTTGACCCTTCACAAGTCCACAGGAAGAGTTTCAAAATGGTAATTTTTTCACTAAAAATTAACTTTTTCAACTTAATTTTTGAAAGTGTTCCGGAAATACTGACACTTTTATATGTATCCTAAAATTAAAGCTTATGTAATATACTTTATTATGGAAAAACAAAATTTCGGATTTTACGGTGAAAATGGCTACCGTATGCTATTTTTGTGTAAAAATTCTTGATTTTATATTTTTAACTTTATAATGCTATAACTTTTTGAAAAATGTATGGATTAATACAATTTTGTTATGAGAAATGATATTTATATGTCTTTTATTCGACATACATTTTTTTTTTAATCGGACCATTACCCCTTTATACATGAGTGGATCAAAACTTAATTCCAATAGAAAGTAGAACTATTCCAACTTATTTTTAATTCAAATATATTCATTGATTATTCATACATAACCTAATAATCCAATATAAATATTTGTTATATAAATTAGATGGATTTTTTTATTATTTAGACTATATGGGAAACTCTAATTGCAGATTTGAAATCGCGGCAAAAATGGGTTTAGAAAAATATATATTAATCTCAGATGAAAATTCCTTGACCAGTAAATTTTTATAAATAACAAACAATTTTTTATTTTAATATTGCATCAAGACCTTCAACTTTTATATACTTATGCCTTAAAAGTAACAACTACTATAAATTTTTTTATAAATTCTCCGTAAAAATTACAATTCATTTAAAATGAATTCGAAATCATTAAATATAATTTTTAACTATAGAAAAGACGAGGGATTGATTTTAGCTGTCTTTATCAAAATGCACTCATATTTGTTTTGAATGTTATTAATAAAAATATTTCTTTTTATACAGTATGTATCTCTACGTAATAAAAACTTCTAAAATAGGTGATAACATTAACAGAACAACTGTGCGGGCATCAAATTTTGTTACACAAAACAACTATACCGACTAAGATTTCATAAACCTCTGCTATTATCGTTAACCAAAAATATATTCTTCTAATGATATTATACATCATAATATTGCTGGATAAAATATTTACATGACTCAGTCAATAAGGGAGGCACGTGCCCCTATGTCCCCTCTAAATACACCATTGCTTTAATTATATTCTGATTAGTGATTCTTAGATTTAAAAGTATAATTTCTGAATAATATTTTTTATAGCAATTAAATATAGTATGAAATTAATATTTTATTTCTACGGAGAAATAATAAATAATGATAAAGTAGTATATTTTTTACTTCTATGACAAATATGTGAAAAATTAAAGGGCTTGATGCAATACTTAATAGAAAATTTTTTGTTTAGCTTCGATGCGAAGCTGAGAAGGTATTAATTTTACAATGATGTGTTTTTTTTTTTTTTTTTGTGTCTGTTACCACTTTTTCTCAGCACTCACCGAACGGATTTCTTTCAACGATACGTCAAAAGATCACAAATTGTATCTAGTCGAAGACATTACCTTCAGAAATTGAAAAAATTCCCTCGTTCCCCGTAAATGGGGGAAACCTCCAAAAAATTACAAATTTAAAAATCGCTAATTTTTTCAATTTTTTCAATTTTTCTTACTAAAATGTGCCGTAACTTTTTCAAAAATGAACATATCAATATAATTTTTTTTTTATAGATGCTTGATGTTTTTACCTATCATTTGATATATTTTTATTATAAATTTAACCCTTTACCAGCCCACAGGAGGGGATTTAAAATGACAACTTTTTCACAAAAAATTAACTTTTTCAACTTAACTTTTGAAAGTGTTCCGGAAGGTCTGACACTTTTATATATATCTTAAATTAAAGCTTATGTAATATAATTTAATTTGAAAAAAAAAAATTGACCTCTGGACTTGTCTTCACGGCGAAAATGGCTACGGAATGATATTTTCGTGTGAAAATTCTCGATTTTATTTTTTATATTATATTTAACTTTATAATGCTATAACTTATTGAAAAGTGTATGGATCCACACAATTTTTTTATGAGAAATAATATTTTTTAATAAACCCTTTTTCATTCGACATACTTTATCTTAATCGAGATATTAATAAGGAACCAGCAGATCATGTAGCTTTTGGAATAAAACACCAATTTTTTTAAAATTAAACACTATCTAAAGATTTGCATCGAAGCGTTTATTTTTGATAGTGATTTTAATCACTGTCAGATATCATTATACTTGATCCAACTATACCACGAAACTACTGTGCCGCGACCCCCCTGTACTGGGTTTTTACTTATGAATAAATACACTGGTCTACAATAAACTTTCATCTAAATCAAAAATATAATTATTAAATATTTCTAATCAACTTTTCGCACTGCTTTCAAATCTTAAATTAGTCTTTTTCTATCACTTCTAAGTTTTGATATCAGAAATAATTATTAAAAAATGAGTATTTACTTGTAAAAAAACAATTAATAATTATAAAAAAAAATGTTTTTATTATTATTCATTTTGAATTTTATTATGTTTAAAAATAATCAGTGCAAAATATAATTGTTAACCTATTTTATTGGTTATTTAAAATTGAATTTTTGAAAATTTATAATAAAAAAAAAAGTTGAATTTGTTATCATGACTTTTAGCTCAACTTCAAGTTTAAAATTAAAATCATTAAATAGAAAATTGTATGATAATTAAAAAAATAATATTGTTAAGATTAATATGTAGTCAAGCTAATGTGGAAATTTTTTTTTTTAATATTTAAAAAAAAGGCAAATTTCTATATTATTAATAATTTATGTAAAAAATGAGTAGTGAATGAAAAAAATAAAATTACATATCTTAATTAATAAAAAAAAAAAATTCAACTTGGCTAATCAAATTTATAATTTGGTAACCTTTAACTGTTAATTTATCGACATTATTCATACTTGATATAACTTGAGTTAATTATTTCGATTGACTTGCCCATTCTTGAAAATAACTAATACTCAGATTTGAATATTACCTCAAATAATGTCAGAATTAATTTTGTCTTGTCAAAATCGAGTGCGAAATCTAGGAAAATGACAATAGAGCGCTCTTATTTTGTGTAACGCGTATGTAAACCAACTTTATGAAACCTACAATATTTCTTCCCCTAATTTTACTAGATTATTGTCAATGTCGTCAAGGGCAACTGTTGGACTGTTTATTATTCAATACTTTCCACTTTCGTTGCAATATCATAGACCATTCAGCTTAATGAAACATATTGTATTTAAAATAGCCCAATTCATTTTATGCAAAATATTAAAATTCTTTTACCTTCCTACTTGAAATGATTAGCTCACCGCGAGAAGAAGATTTAAGGGAAGAGTTAAGTGATACAAACATTTTCAATTTTCCTTGTACAAATACAAAAAAAACATTCACTTTTTACAGTCATCCTACACCACTTGCCCGAGAAAAGTAGGTACACTTATTACTCAATAATATAAAAAACACAGCTCAAATAATATTACACTACGATTGTACTTTTTTCTCTATTTAAATTATTTATTTATTATACAAAACTATTTCTTCTTTTTATTGGATAGTTTGCCATATCGTAATGGCAATTAAAAATTAAAGGATTACTTGTTTTATAATTTTTTTACACAAAAAGATACATATTTAAAAAGAAAAATTTAATAATTTCAAAACAAAAGTTATTTATTAAAATTTTGCATTGTTTAGTTATTAATACAGTATACTACGTTAAAAAAAACTTAATATATTATTTTATAATAATAATAAACTCATTAAATTAAAATTTGTATAAATAGACGTAAATATTCCTAATATAGATTTGACAAATAATTAAGTTTAAAGTAATTAAACAATTCAAAAAGGACATTAATATAAGTATTTTCATTATAAAACTTCACAGTATTTAAAAAATGAATAAATTATAATTGAAATCGTCGTTAAAAATATTTATGGCTCAATTCAATTTCAGTGTTTTAGGTGAATAGTATAAAGTCTTTTAAATATAAAATATTTAACTTTAAATAAAAAACGATAGTACGTTAAATTATACATGTTTCCCGAACATTAACGATATTATGTTGGGTAAAATTAATGTGACAACAATTGATTTCTATTTTATAAGGTCTCTGTTGTTATAACTTGTCGTCATAAGCTAATTCATATAGTTTTTAGAAATTTTGTCACCAATGTAAATCAGTTAGATTATTACATAAATTTTGTTCAATTGTGCGTGAATATGTTTAAATCCTTCAGTGTTTTCATCTTTTAACGTTAGAAGTATGTTTGTGTTTTTAAGGTTTCACTACATTCATACATCGTACTGTGATTAATTCACTATAAAGATAATTATAATCTATATTTTTACTAATTTAATAGTGAAAAAAAAAATCGTTCTAAAAATTGCTTCACATTCATTTATACATTTACATATAATTGTCGTGCTTAAGGAAAGTCGTTGCCGCTGACACAGGGTTTCAAAAAACTTCAGCTAAATTTTTTCTATACTTAAAAAATATCTAAGAATAATGTTACTTTGAGAATTCTTTAATTTAATACATTAACGTGTATTTATTAACAATATGTTTTTGATATAATAAAATCACATGTGACTAATATTATTTAAAAACATATTTTTAGTAATCTATCAAAAATTAGCACAAGACATTAGTTTAATATACCGTAAAACATTTTTTTATTGAAAAATTATTCTATAAGACAACCCTGTATCTATGACTGACGTGCAAAAGGTAACTTACTATTTTATATTAAGCGTAACAGGAAGCCACTGACCCCCTCGTATGGTCAATGTAAAACGCGCGTGCCCCGTCTTAGCTCCCGGTCGTTCTACCCACACCTTGGCGATACTAAGGGCATAGCTGCCAGTGCCATTCGATCCTACACGCACTAATGTTCGTTGGATAGCGTGAAAGTGGCCGTCCAGGCGTCGCGTAATGCACACCGTCCGCGGTGGAAGCGCATTCGTAATCATCAACGACGGCGATACTGAAGGAAGTTGCAGTGGTGACAGCGGCAACGGTCTTCGGTACGGCTGTCCAAATCGCAGTCGTGGCCGCGACCAATTTGTTCAAAAATTGGACGCTAAGCTTAAGAAATTGCAACAACAAAGACAAACGATAACGACCACTAATCAGTCCGGGCGGCCGTTATTTATCACAACTGTTAAAACTGGTGTGTTTCTCGATCCACCGCCCGATTTGGCGATACTACTTGGCTTAGATAATGGATTGCCAAATTACAGGTCCAAACGTTCTTATTATTCCTATTCAAGCAAACCGCAAATACTGTATGACAAACATCATCGTCATTGTACTTTAAATGAACAACCCTCAAAGTAAGTGAGATGAACTTCATGGACGGTCTACCGTTTTCATTTAAGTAATCCATATACTTGTTTATAAATTAAAAGTATAATAAAATTAGACAAGAATCATAGATATACACAAACTGAAAATATAATAATCAATTTATTTATATTCACAATATAACAGTATACACAAATCCTAGTCACGATAAATTAAAATGTAAGTTTTCATAAAAATTCATAATCATTATTGATATACTATGTAGGCTGTTAAAACAAAATACCTGTTTATAACATAACAAATATCATATAAGGCTAATGTAAATTTTTTAATTTCTGACGTTTTAGACACATTTAAAATGTAACATCCTGAAAATGTAAATACAAATATTCTATGAAAAAGTATTTGGAATATATTCAATCCGTTTTTTTATTATTTAATTTATCCTGTTTTTTTTTTTATTGGCATTTCACATTATTATAAGACTTATATGAATATATCTTGTTATCAAAAAAGGATTTCATTAAATATTGACAAAAATACACTCATAAATTTAAAATTATAAATAATTTAAACTAGTTTATTAATTTTTAACTTTTTTAGTTGAAATTATAACATGTGTTTAGGAGAATGGTTCACGTTACACATATCAGCCAACACAAATTGGAACCTTATTCATTTTCATCAGAATATATATTGAGTGTTCTGTAAGTAAGGAAACGGGTTTCTATTGATTTTATTGTTTGTAAAATCTGACCTGTTTCCTAACTTACTGAACACTGTGTAACGAAAATACTACTTATTAAGAAAATACCTTATGAAAACCTATTAAAACTTTTATTTATAACTAAATATTTTAATACTTCATAAAAATTAAATTATATATATATAATTAGATACAATTATATAAGAAATAACAGAAACATACTATTTAAAGTAAACACATCAACTTTTATTACAAATCGACTCAAAAATATAATATATGAACAAATAGAATTATTGTCAATTATCGTGACTGCCTGCGAAATCTATGAGGACTAAGGTATCAATTAACATAAGTTGAACCAATACAACAACCACTATTATTTTCGTGGAATTAGGTATGTCGAAACATTATGGTTATTAATTGTGACAGGAATACCATTCTATAGAACGAGGTTTATATCTCAGACAATTATTGATAAAATAGCAGTATTTTATTATTTCATTGTTGGTAAATAAACGACAGATCCTTTATCTACAAGTCTTAATTATTAATAATGCTCTTCCTATCTAAAAAAGTTAAATTGTGCCCATAAAATTTTGGTTATAATATATATGAATATAAATTTTTAAGCTTAGTCATTTCATTTTACTAAATGATTGCAAAGAGAAAAAAAGGGGCTAATTATTATTTAGAAGAATATTTGTTTTTAAATACAAATATTATGTAAAAGTATTTAACCCGTCGTTGGTAAACATGTGACCGCAGCGCTCATACAAAAATGAGTTTTTAACTCCAATTGTATAAATATTTGTTAATTGGTTTGATTCTAATATTATCTGCAAATAATAAATTTACAAATAATAAAAAAAAAGTAGCCGCTATCTACATTTTCTCGGGAGTTTTTAATAAGCAAAGTTGAATTTGCTAAGTTGAAATATACAATTAAATTGTATAAAACTACTTTTTTTTGCTCATATCTTTTGTTAACACATATTAAACTCATGTTTTAGGTTTTTTTTTAAAAATCTGTTATTTGCTTTGAATCCAATTTTATTATAAATAAATATATTTTTTTTTATACAACATGTATTATCTCTACGTAATAAACACTTCAAAAATAGGCAATAACATTAACTCTATAAAAATAAATGTCAATAAAAAATTGGTTCATGTACAAAATAAATCAATTAACTTAATAATAAAAAATTAATAACATTATTTAGTCAAAAATAAAATCTATCAGACTTAATACATTATTATATAAAATAGTAATAAAAATAATATTAATTGTATTGATTATGATATTTAAAATTTAGTTACTTTATTCATGTAAAATTTAAATTAAAAATATATTTTCTTAATGAAATATTCATTTCGTAAAATAATATAGTTTTAAGAAAAGAAGCAAAATTTTTAAGTATTTTTTTAGTTTTAGTGTTGTGGTTTCTTTTATACTCACAGTTCCCAAATTAAAAATTCTACATTTTAACGTTGCCGGATCGAAGCAGCCAACTACCTACTTTCAACTAGACACGCAAACCACTCATTAAATATGCATACATTTCATTTTTTTAGCCACAAAATATATTATGTTTGTATTTCAAAGAATCTTATTATAACCTTTAAATAAGTCGATTCATCAAGCAATATTTTTGCAAACACGGTATATAATTTAACAAATATAATGAAAATTTATTTTTATTTTTTACAGCATGTGCAAACAGGGTTATACTAATATCATGCACGATAAAAGAGTGGTTAGAGGAAGTAACTTTGCAAAGAAACCGAGCGTAAGTACTTTATTTCAAAACCAAGTCACATTGGTATTTAGAATGAGGACTTAAATTATTTATAATTTTTATGAATTTTTTATACCTAGCGTCCAAAATGGAATCCATATTGTGGATATGCCAAACAGCTATCGTCTGAGGTGAACGTTTTTCTTTTACGCATGCCCTGTATATATACAAAGTGGAACAAATCTAACTACCTGACTACTCTTATAATTGTTGATATAATTAAAATATCGCTGTAACTTTTTTTTTGTAAAAAAAAAAAGCTCTGGAAGCCATTTTGAAATGTTGAAAAAATAAATAAAAATATGCTCTTAACGTAGTCTAAAAATATAAAAATTAAAAAAAAAATTGCATCGAAATAACTATTGATCAAAAATTACAAGAGTTGTCAGTTACATCTATTAACTCTGTATAAACCGAATGTTCAATAAGTAAGGAAGGGGTATCATTGTTTGTTTTCATTGAATGTAACAATACATTTCCTTACTTACTAAACACTCTATATATTTTTTTCAAATAACTATTAATTTAAAAAACAATTTTATGAACATAGTATTGTTAAGGGGACGTGTTTTAAAATTATTATACTGAAGGGTTAATATCCACATATTTAATTGTTTTTATTAAATTATCTTAATTATTATTTATATATTTATACTTTTTTTAAGCAATTAAATCCATTTTTTTATGATATTTACAATTGTTTCAATTTGATTGAAAATAGTAAGTCTAAATATATTTAGACTGTAATATTTATAAGAATTGAATTTTAAGGACTTAACTATTTTAACTATACACAGTTTTTAAATAAACGTTTTGGATTATTCAACATTTTATAAATAATTTTTTCACGATAATGTATTAATTGTCTTTTATTTGACAGTTAAACAATGATTACTCCGATGTACGAGAGGCAGAAGCGCGGCGGCGAGCAATTGTCAGAAAAAAAGCAATGGACTATCAGTCGAAAGCATTACGCTTACATTTGGGCGGTCCTAAAATGTTAAATGGTAGACAACATGATGTTAATATTCAAACTGATAAACACTTAGAAGAAGTGAGTTTCCAAGATAAAAAAAACTAATAATTAAATGATTATTATTATTGTGATAACTTATTATTATTGTGATAACTTATTATTATCATTTAATTAAATAATTAAATATTTAATTATTTAAAAAATATAATATTTAAGTTAGTTTACTCAAGAATCTAACAATAAACATATGATTTCCGTAAAATTCAAAAGGGTAAAAATATATTCGTTAATATATCTTACCACTTATTAATTTAGTATCTATAAGTAATTCGTTGAATATTAATATAGCTCTGCATTGCTAATAATTATTATAAAATGTAGTATTCATTTTAAAAATCCTAAGACAACTTCCTATTCTCCCTTTAGAAATAATACTTAAGTACTTATCACTCAATAGGTGATAAGTCCCACCAACATTCAATAATACTATATATGTATATTATTTATAAAAAATATTTAGGTAAAGCAGATTTTAGTATTAATAATAGCCCTGTTCAAACTTTCGTTGAAATTATATTCTATAAAAAGCTCCAGTATCAAAAGTTATTTTAAATAAAAAAAATACAGTTGGGTGGCGGCACAGTGGGGTCGTGGCATAGGTGGGTCTAGTATAGATGATATCTGACAGTGANAGGGTCCAGTATAGATGATATCTGACAGTGATTAAAATCACTATCATAAAAAACGCTTCGATGCAAATCTGTAGATAGTGTTTAATTTTAAAAAATTGATGGATAATTGCAAAAGCAACATCAACTTCTATTAAAATAAAATACAAAACCCATAATTATCATACAAAAATAGTATATTTTTCAATATGGTAGCCATTTGCGTATAGAAGATAGATCGTCGGGACAAATTTTTTTTTTTCATTTTGTAGTACATAAAATAAGCTTTAATTTTATATATGTTTAAAGGACGCAGTATTTCCGGAACATTTTCAAAAATTAAGTTGAAAAAGTTATTTTTTGTAAAAAAGTTACTATTTTAAATCCTCCCAGTGAGCAGAATAAGTGTTAGATTTTCAAAAAAAATTATATCAAATGAAAGGGAAATATCTAAGGTTTCAATACAAAAAAATATTATTTTTATTTGTTCATTTTTGAAAAAGTTATGGCAGTTTTAAGTACAAAAAACATCCCGATAAAATGTAATTTTTATCGCAAACATTACATTTTTTTTTAAATTTTCGACAGCCATTTGCACATAGAAGATAAGATGTCGGGACAAATTTTTTTTTTTCATTTGATAGTATATAACATAACCTTTGATTTGATATATGTTTAAAGGACGCAGTATTTCCGGAACATTTTCAAAAGTTCAGTTGAAAAAGATCTATGTTTTTTACAATATTTTAAGTTTTGAACGCCCCCTATATAAGGGGAAATTGTCCAATTTTAATAAAAAGTATGTCAAATGAAAGATGTACTTATAATGTATTTAGAAAAAAAAAAATTGTGCTGATACATACATTTTTCGAAAAGTTATAGCATTTTTAAGTTGAAAATTAAAAATCGAAAATCGAAAATTTTAACACAAAAATAGTGTTTTTTTAACTACGGCAACCGTTTACATGTAGAAGATAAAGTGTCGGGACAAATTTTTTTTTTTCATTTTATAGTACATAAAATAAGCTTTAATTTGATATATGTTTAAAGGACGCAGTGTTTCCGGAACATTTTCAAAAATTAAGTTGAAAAAATTAGTTTTTGTAAAAAAGTTGCTATTTTAAATCCTCCCTCATGAGCAAGTTAAGTGTTAGATTTTCAACAAAATGATATCAAACGAAAGGGAAATATCTAAGGTTTTAGTAGAAAAAAAATTTATGTTGATTTATTTATTTTTCAAAAAGTTATGGAAGTTTTAAGAAAAAAAAGTGAAAAAATTTCGAAAATTAGCGATTTTTAAATTTGTAATTTTTTTGGATATTTCCCCCATTTTCGGGGAACGAGGGAATTTTTTTCAATTTTTAAGGGTAATGTCTCCAACTAGATACGATTTGTGATCTTTTGACGTACTTTTGAAAGAAATCGGTCCAGTAAGAGCTGAGAAAAAGTGACAACAGACATAAAAAAAAAAAAAAAACACATCATAGTAAAATTAATACCTTCTCAGCTTCGCATCGAAGCTAAAATGTGACACTATCGAAGTATTTAATATAATATATTAAATATTGTATATTATACAATCTATATTATATAATATTTTAGCTTTATGAATATCCACCATCTCAAACTTTTGGTTCTCAAACTGAAGACGACGTTGATTATGAATTATCCAACCATCCAGGATCAAGTGGAACAATAGGAACGGATGCATCAATCCAAGTTGATGAAAAAGACGTTAGTTTTAATTTAATACTTTATTCGCCTAGCTTTCAGAAATAATTTGGGTCAGGCTAGCCCGATCCAAAAGTCGGGAGGTTGGATTGGGTTTCATTTTTATCATTTCATTTTTCGAACCCAATTGAGTCGGACCTTAATTTAAAATGGACAGAGACGGTTCAGTTCGAGCTTCTAAAACTGTCCGTAATTTTAAGGCCCGAACTAATATCTGCTAACTGTATACTACTTAAATCTAACTTAGTAAATTTTCTTATTATAGAATTTTAATAGTTAAATATTTTTCATTGATTAGCATTGTTTGTTCAGTCTAGGTTACAAATATTGATAAAAGTTATGTATAATAAAAAAATGTTATTATAACTAAATATATTCTCTCGAAAAACTTTTTTAAAACTCCATCTACATTAATTTTTTTATGTTAAAAACTATTTGATTGTTTACAGTTATTTGACTTTGACACTGCTGTATCACCCGTTATAGAATCTCTTATCACAAATACTTTCAAGCAAGCTTTGCAAGAAATATTATATGAAGATGAATTGGATACTCTTCTTCGACAACAAAGAATATTTCATTCAAAACACACCAATAAAGAAGATAATAGAGAAATGAAAAGACTAGAAAATTATGGAAAAACGCTGAGTTATACAGTAGGTTTATTAGTATCATAAGGGTAAATTAAGGAGACTTTAAAGGTCTAAGTTTTTCCAATTTTAAAATTAACCCCTCCAAAATTTTAGAAAAACAACATGTACAATGATATTAAAACATATTGCATTAAGATATAATTAGATATAATGTACACTTCTAAATATTTTGTTGAAATTTTGCCTATGATTGGTATATTATTTTCATGCATTTTGTAAGTTCATACCACTGCTGTAGGTGTTTTTCAGAAAAAGTGAAACCATTATTTTAAATAATTTACGTGTAATTATATTTATCTAGTATGGGATATTTTACTTTTACTGTTTAGATGTTTAGATTTATGGTTGGTTTTATTTTGTAAATATCCGTAAAATCTAAAATATACAAACGCACCTATGTCAGTTAAAAATTATCTTAAAAACATATTTATAATTATTTCAATATTATTTTTAAGGTAGAAAAAACTAAAAATACAATAAAAGATAGAATAGAAAACAATAGAATATCAGATCAAAATAATCCTACAAAAGAAAGAATAGATGAAGTAATTAATGAAATCATTAGGATAACTGAATCTGCCACTAAATTATTAAAAAGTAAAAAAATAATTATTTTATTTCTATTTTCATTACTCTTACACTCTAACGATTAATTTCGACAATAGACTCTGAATTTTTACCATGGTTAGAAGAAGAAATTCAAAAAAACCATTCTCAAAAAATTGATTACACAAATATTTTAAAAAGTGAGTCAGATTAATTAATTAATTTAATATTTCCAATTTATAATAGGTATATTTATTTAATATTTTTTAATAAACGATAAAAAAATTAAAACCTGTTTTAATTTTTCTAGATATGATTGATAAAATAATGGAAAATCATTTAATGGATGATGCTGTTCTGAAGCATAAAATTGCCTTGTAGATTTTCCTTTGCTTTTATCCTCTAAATATTGGTTGAAACATGCCAAATTAAACTTAAGAAACTAAAAAATTGTATACTCGGCCTTATATAACACTTTATATTGAAACTAAATTTTCTGAAGAATATACATTTTCATATTTAATCCATTTAAATATTTCAATTTTTTTTTATTAATTTTTAAATTATAGTAATGCTAATGATACCACTGCAGTATTGAAAATAATTAAAAGTGCAAATGAAACAAGACAATCAATCAAAGCAAAAAAAGACTTAATCGAATAAGAAAACAATGACGCACAAGTATAAACGAAAATAAGGACACTAGTTGACAATCACGATTAAAAAATTTAAATATATAAAATCAAAAATAGTTTTTATTAATAATTTTTTTTTTTTTTTTTGTAATAAATTGAGCATATGTGATTAATAGATATTTGTTAAATAGTATAAAAAGTTTATGTGTTATATTTAAAGTAATTTTAATAAAAAAATGTCATCTCTAGAAAAAAGTAATTTTTCATGTACGTTAGGGTAAAGAAGGACGTTGGCTTATTAAATCACGATTAAGAACTAGTAATGTGTGGTTTATACGTAAATCCATAATTTTGGAAAGAGGGTTATTTACTATTTTTCTTTTTTCGTGTTATTACACGAGGGTTCCAGAAGCAGATGTTAACTTGTAAATTTAATAACACAAAATCCATATCTAATACATCTAAATTAACAACGCAACATCCGATAAATATTAATGTGTTCTTTCTCAGTTGCAGCTGACAATGACAAATTTATTCGATAAGAAATCAAAATTTTGTTCATGAATTATAAAAATTATTTATCTGTTAAACATTGCAAAATATATAAATAGGAGTTTTGAATTATTTATATTTATACAAATACACTCATATATATATATAGTTCAGTTTTCTTAAATAGTGATTGGTAATTAAATAGTTATTAATTGTTTGATTGTAAAAACATGATTTTAAATTAGTTGTGTTGCTTAGCTGTCGACAAAACAGTTTTTTCAGTCGTGCACTTTTTATTTAACTGAGTCAAGGAGCTATTTAGAAAATTTTTGGGGGAGGATGCTAAAGAGGAATTTTTATTTTATCTTATAATTTTAATTATATTTTATAACCATTTTTTTTATTCCATAATTCACTCTATTTAGTAACAAAAACCGAATACGGCAAATAATTTTTGGGGGGGGGGAACATTATCATATGTTTAAAAATTAAGTCTGAGAGTATCATTGTTGTACAACGACGACTTTGGCATTGAATTCTACACACAATATTCATTGTATATTTTTATCAAATTTAGGATTAAATTTAATATCTAGATTTTAAAGTCGTACCAAGTAGTTTTACAACCCTTCGGGTTTAAAAAAACAAATTTCAATCAAAACCAAACCGGCACGGGCAGTGAGTAATAGGACCCAAACAGGTGCTGCAGCCGTGCATAATTCGCATTGTGAAAATCTACCACAAAAGCTTTCGTTCCGGGGCGATTCGATATGCATCTACCACACGGTGGAACCCTCGAATTTTGACTACGATCGCAAGTAGGTGTGCTCAAAGTATAGATGTGCCTTACATACTCATCATAGTACACCCATAGGCTGTTTGGAAACACTGTTTTTTTTTCAATAGGCGGACAAACAAAAATCATCCCCAGTCACCATTCATTCAATATCCTATTAGTACACGGTTCGGAAAATGTAGAAGGGTTTTGGTCATCACGGCCGGTTCTTCTTGAGTTTTAAATCAAGATGGACAATGACTTAATACAATGGCAACCCTATTTTTTTTAACACCATTACATTTAGTTTAATAAAAATAAACTGTTTTGTAAAAAAAATATTTTACTTTATTTAATATAAAGCGCTCCACGGCTCTCCAAAATTTAGGATTTATTAAGAAAAAATTATAACAGACTGCAACGTTAAAGGACGTAAAACGATAAGCGCTACCAGTTCTATAAATAAACATACCAAGCTTACCTTAGTTATTCTGACTACGTGTGTTAACACAGTAAACCGGTAGCTCTTATCGCTACATAAAATAATGTGACCGTGTTGGAAAAACTACTAATTTTTTTCTTCAAATATCGTAAATTTAAAAGTAGCATATCTTGTTTTAAAATTATATTTTTTTATTAATTTTTTTTTTTTATGACGAACAAAAATTTATAAAAATAATATGGGGTTGCCGTTTGAATATCTGAAGTCGATACAAGTTTTAAGCATAAGCGATGGTGGTAGAAATTTTGAGTGTATTTTGTCATTTATATTTCTCATGTATATTAATTTATGTGCCATGGTGTTTATACATTTGTTTGTAAGTAATTACATATTAAATCAATTGCACATTTTAGGGGGTTCATAGCCTATTTTTAACTAACAAAACGTGTCATAATATAACACATCCAAGAAAATGTTTACCTCCATTATATTATACCTAAATTTATCTGATCAAATCGAGCAAAACTTAAAAGAAAATATTCTTGAAATTTCTAGTTTTAAATCTAAAAGGTTTTGTTATTTCTCCATATAAACCAAAAATATTAAAAATAAACATCAGTTGTTCATTAGTTATTTTGATCGTTTGTATTATTTCGCATACGTTATAAAAAAGCAAGCACACAATGAAATTCAATGAATTGAAATAATAGATACTCTAAAAAGAGGAAAAGTAATATTGATTTTATGTTTATTTACTGTTATTTACTTACTTATTATTTAATATTCAGTTTTCACAATGATATTATGCGAAGTGGATAAATCTTATTCAATAATTTTTTTTTTTTATTACAAAAACATTGAGCTTGTTCCTTTTTTGGCTTTAATATCATAAATAGTGTTTAATAGAATATTTCTTTTTCAGAGATGGTTTTGAAATATTTTCGTAGAGCTATTGCCTTTTTAACAAAGAAAAAAAGTAATAAACCATTAAAATTATACTAATAACTTATAAACTATGATTTATAAAAAAAATTATAATAGGAATTTCAGTTTATATATTTACATTTTTTTTTTTTATCAACTATTATATACTTTTAAATTTAGTTTTGAAATGATTTAGTTCACTAAACACTGTCAAAATAATAAAATGGCTAACGGATCTAAATAATTATGTTTAGTTAACTATAAAAGAGAAATAGTTTTCGCAGTAAAAACGTTTTTCTAAATTACGCTATCATGAAATTGATGTATTTAATGTATTTCAAGATAGATCATTCCTAAAATTATATTTAATAATGCATTCAAATTTTGTTTTAAAATGTAATAAATTAACTATAATTGATTCTATAAAATGACAGATACTTAGTTACTTTTCAAAACAAAAATTAAAAATAATTATAAAATATCTGGTTAAAAATTTTTAAAAGTCTAATGTTTTAAACTTTGGTAACACGTACTTAGGCAATCATTCTAAAGTTGAAATGTATGAAGATTCTCTTATTCGTAGTATTGATCATCTGGCCAATTTCGTACAGTATCATTCGAATAATTCAACAAAATCTGAAGTCCCAGAAATTATTGCTACTTCAGTAATGGAGGGAGAACATAATCCAATTAACCGGAATTTGACATTCTGTTTAAAAAAATCAGGTTAACTGTCTTACATAAACTCAATCTGGAAGGCTAGGAGTCTTGACACCTCAAATTCTGCCATCGTCATAGATCTTATAAACGTGTATAGGACATTGATGCTTTATCATTGAAGACTGTGGTGATAGTAATTTGAGGCTATTTGTTTGCATTATTACATGATAACATTTTACTTTTTTTTATTTAATGGTTAGTAGTTATTAATTAGTATGAGTTATGTAATAATGTAAAACTAAATTTAAAAATTAAAAAAAAACACATTATAGTAAAATTAATACCTTCTCAGCTACGCATCGAAGCTAAAACAGTATTTTATGCGCTTATCACAGTTAAAATGTAAGCAAACGGAAGATTCTCCCGTCTTTTTAATACAAGCATTAACTTAATAAATAATAATACTAAATTAAAATTTTAAAAAAGATATTTTAGGAAATAATAGTATTTTGAATGAGCAAACAGTTCCAGTAAAACAGGATCAGCAAAAAGAAAATGAAAAGTTCGGCAACAACAAAACGGTCAGTAAAACTTAAATACGTAAAAAATAAATATACAGTGTCTTTAAGAACTTTTGAATAATTTATAGATGTTGGAAGAAACTCCTAATAGTGTTTCGATGCCTTCCGCGTTGAAGACTTCAACATCAAACATGTATAATGGTGACAGTAAAATATTAAAACGGAATACTACCAAATCATATAAAACAGCAGAAGAACGTATTCCTAGTTTTTATTTTATCTCGAAACCAGTCTGTAAGTTAATATTCAGATGTTTTTAGTGAGTTTTCCTTAAATTTGTTTTTATTTTTCAATAGGTTCAGCTAAAAAAGTTAAAAACCATTCAAATAATCCAAATAAATCCACAAATATGGTTAACAGAGATAGTAAAAAATTAAATCAGAAAATGGCCACTGTATTTAAGAAGACAGAAGAACGCATTCCTAGTTTTCTTTCTATCCCATCACCACCCTATAACGAAATATTGAGATGTTGATTTTTCAATAGGCTCAACTAGGCATAAAAACGTTAAAATCCACAAAAAAAAATCCAAGAAACCTATGCGATGTCACACGTGTAGTAATAAAACATTGTATATTTTTGTTACCGAAAACTAAAAGCAAATTGTTTGTACTAAAAAATTGCACGTACGAAGAAGGCTCACAGCTTTCTTGACTTGATAGATATTTTATTTTAGTTATAATTTTGTTACCTATAGGTGTAACATTAATTTTACGCTTTTTAAAAAAGTGTAGATATAATCATAAAAGTTGGCAATAACAAAGTTTTTACTCTTTATGTAGAAAATAAAAATAAGATGAATCAGTAAGATGAAAATACATTATTCTCATTGTGAGTGTCATATGCAACTTAAAAAAGTCATTTGTTTATACACCGCATTTATATAATAATAATAATTTGGATAATTTACTATTTGCTAATTGTTTTTCAAATGTGCATTTTTTTATAAAAACTTTTAATTATTTATTACTTATGGTTTTGTTATTATAAATAAATTATTTAAATATTTGTTAATTTCCTTTTACAAATAATTATTTCTTTAAGATGATAATGTCTAGTATCATAGGTCTATAACTAGACATATTGAGTAATTGCACAAAAAAAAACAGTAATAGTTGAATAAAAAATCATTTATGAAACATGATTTTATTTAGACTTTATTTTATCCAATGATTGTATTTATTATTTACATAATATATTATTTTTTAATACTTACTTATTTTAGATCTTCTTCTTCTTCTTCCTCGCCACTTACTTATTTTAGATAATAATTATGAAAATCAATTTTAAAAAATAAATAACAATTATAAAATAACTTAATTAAAATCAAATAAAACATATCCATTCCCGTTTTGGTATTTTTAAGTAGGTTCTTATTGAAAGGTAATCTGAAAAAATTACTAAATTTCATAAAATAAGTTGAATTAGTGTGTAATGCAGTGGCCTGGACGACACAACGATCGTACCCCCTACTAAAATTAATTAAAAGAAGAAAATTAATTGTACATTCTTAATACTATGTTTTTATTAAAAATGCAAATTTTTAAATAACTAAAATTATTATAATACATTTGTAATGTGTTATATTAAAAACGTATATTATAAACGAGGCGTTCAATCGTGTGCGTCCGGGTACTGTTAAGTTGCAATATTATACAGAGTGATTGACTATGTCTCATTTTTTTATGGATTTTGAACGACTAACGGCGTTGTAACAGTAAAATATTTGTATATTACTATATTGGGTAATTTATTTTTAGAATTAATTACATGTTGTACTCTCGTCGTTATCGTTTGCTATAATAGTATAATCACTATTATTATTATTTTAACTTCTATTTTCTACTGCGAACTTTAAAATAATAGTATGTTTTATTTTATTGTATTTAATTTGACAACTATTTATACCTTGAACTAGCGGTATTATATTTGAAGTCGCACCCCCACCACCAGCACCACGAGCCGTCACTGTTATATATTTAAAATAAGTCAACTAAATAATGAAACAGAATTGTAATTCACTTAAAAGTATACTACAAAAATTATCGTATTTATGTTATTTAATAATACTTTTCGATATTTTAGAAATAAAATATAGTTTCAATTTAGTTAAAATTATTTTTTATCTATTTAACATTTTAAGAGCGCGGATAAAATTTCATAGATTAATAGTATAATAATAACTCGATAAAACATTTATAATTTAAATATCGAGTTGGAAAAAATTTTCCAATTTGCTAAGTAAAATTATTCTAACATTCCCTTAAAACATCAGCAGATGATTTCGTTTCAACGGCCACGTAGCTATAGCAGCGACCTGAGTTCGATGATCACGGTGCACACAAGTGCTGTTGGTTCAACGTATACCGTGTATACCAATAGCGTTAGAGCTGTAAGGTATTTTTAGCTAATATTTTCGTTAATTTATTTTCAATTCGATTCCAATCGATTTGACTCGTGACATGCTATTGACAGTCCAATAGTTTCCAATGGCTTTTAATAGTATTTCGTATTAGGGTCCCATGTTGCGTACTATCACGTTCTACACAATGAATACGACGATAGCGTTGCGGTGGTGTTTTAGTTTAAACTTCTGCAGCAGAGCGCTACAGTCGAGCTGTTCACATGGGACCCTAGTACAGTATATCCTTAATAAAATATCCCCGTGCAGAAACACACACATACACACGGTGCCGTTAAACATCGTTTAGCTTGTCAGCATCCAATTGTTGTACCAAACGCGTATGTAACCGCATGGCATGCGTTATGGTAAATGCATTTTTGGATGCATTTCATTATAAAATAGTTAATTTTTCGTAACTAATTATAGTTACGAACTATTGTTCAACAGTTTATTTTTGTTATTACATTATTGTTATATTTAATAAATAATAGTTTATAATACAAATTGATTGATACTATAAAGAAGGGTTTTTTTTATTAAATCTACAAGAAAAAATCATAGTAAACTTCATCCACCATTGTACAATGAATAAAAGACGACACTAATTAGTGCTCTAATGTTAATGTTTTTGGAGTCGCTCTATTTTGGTCGGATACTATTCAAAATAACGCTTTAACATGGAATATTATTTTATAACTCTAATTATATTTAATTCTGATTTATCATCTTTCTAAAGACAAAAAATAATCAATATGACGAATTAAACATGGCGAAAAAATCTACATGTTTACATAGCGATTTTTAATAAAAAATTCTTGAAAAAAATTAGAGTCCTTCTAAGTTATGTTTTTTTAAACTTTTATAACTTTGTTTAAAATCAGTTTATCGAAAATTGCCCAAGCAATGATGCAGATGATTTTGTCTTAATTTAACATATTGATAATCATTCTATTATCATTCAGTTCTTCAGAATAGTTATCCCAAGACATGTTTTTCGATTTTTTTAAAATTACGCAGTTTTGTGGTGCTTTGAGTGGAATTCGTTGGACACGTGCGACCGTCGGCAGCATCTACTTAAAAAACCGGTTTTGACAAAGCGACTCTTCCTACGCGGCTCGACGTCCCTCTACTCTCTTATTGCGGTGAACAGATATACTCAGTGGCACGGAAGTCAAAAATAGGTAGGACAAAAATTTTTCGAGGATTAACTTTAAAAACTAATAAATAAATTTTAAGCAAGAAAAGATTCATGAATTAAATCATATTAGTTTCCGCAAAAAATATTCATGAAAAATCAAATAGTAATTTTATATTATAAAATTATCTAGTAGACATAGGTGTAACTAGGGAGCTAGAGCACTAAGCTTCTCAGTTGACAAATTAGATCTCTAGAAATTTAGAAAATCGTGTAGAAATAATATATATAGTTATTTTAAAATGTTTTGAGATGAGGGAAAAGTACTTTAAGCCCTTATTGACGTAGTTCATTAATTAAACTTAGTCCAATATCTATTGTTAGTCTAAATTTTTGTTTGAATGGGCATTCAAACAAAACTACAGAAAATAACATTTTATTAATGTAACCAGAAAATATATGTACATTATCATATTGTAATTAGTTTTGTGACGTACCAATGAACAGATCTTCTGATATATTTAATTTAATTTTTGTATGGTCATTATCTTGACCTTTTTCAATAATTTCTAAATTATTATTATTTATAACTTAAATAAAACACATATTAAAATGTTACATTATTGTATCGTTAAATTAATTTGGAAACGTTATAAATATACGTTATATGTAAGTTAATTATATATATAACAGACAATTATTTATAACAATAATAATTATTGTGACATGATTTTAATTATTAAAATTAAAAAGGAATTATTAAAATCATGTCACAGGACACCAGTTATTTATTTAAATTTAAATTTAGTTTTTAAGTTAAAAGATAATAATAGTAAAATAATTTACCGTGAAGTATCAGGTTTATTCTTTTTTTATGAAAGTTGTTTATCTTATGTAGATTGCTATTCATCAATAATTTAATTACTTTAAATTACAACATGTATCAGTTTCAAAGAATATGTAAAATGAAAATGGTTAACTGTCATACAAATATAACAACAATATCTACTAAAATTTGTACAAAAAAGAAATACAACAATAATGTAGTAAAAGTTGCACTAAATAATGTATACCAAAAATTGACTAAACCGACATGAACAGCATACATTTGATAAATTCAATCTACTAATAATACTGAAGAGCAATAAATAAGAAATAGGAATACCCAACCGGGCAGTCTATTTATAATATTAATTTTAGTTTACTGTACACCATTCAGCAATAATCTAAATAATCGTTTTTAGCAGATGAAAAATATTAAAAACGACGACAAATTCATTGATTATTTTTGATTCGATGAATAGATATTTGAGAAAATGAATACTGAAATCAAATCGGTCAGGTAGACAAAAGTAAAGCAAAGCGTAAGTTCATAAACAAACTGGCAAGGTGGTAATGTAAAGCGTTAAAAACGTTTTTAACGCTCTGTTCCTTATAATTATTCTAACTTATTAAAACAACGTTGCCAGTTTACTTGTGAACTTACCGTAAGCAACAATACGCAAATTAGTGAATATTGGATAAGATAGGATGATCTAACTTACAATTTGGCCGCCAAGTTCTCTCGTACAATATATTTACTGTACTATACATTTATAAGTTGGTCTATAAATTTGTTCACTCGGTTATTTGAATTTGTTACTCATACTACCTATATCTATGCATCGAATTAAAAATAATGAATGAATTTGTCGCTTATTTGTTGTTGTTTTAAATTTATTGTTCTAATATATTAGTAATTGGGTATAGCTAATTTTTATCATGTATAAACATTGACTTTTCCACTCGTTTAAATATAAATATGAGAATAAATTCCGAAGTAATGGTCCAAAATTTTTACCGACCTCGTCATTTTCTTTCAAAAGTCATTTCATAATTTATTAAATATTTAAAATATGTTCATTGACTTTTTTTTTCTTTGTTAATCTATACACAATCTGTTCCAAATAGGCGCAATAAGAATATTAGTTAAAATAAAATGTTGGCATTTAAAAAAATAAAGTTGACACCCTTATAAGTTGTAAGGGTTGATTCTAAAAAGGAATTGATAATAGATAATAAAAAATGTATGTAATTATAAAATACCACCCAATTTAATTTTTAATATTACATTTATTTTGAAAGTGGTTTTTGATAAAGCAATTACTTTCTCTCTATATATATGTATATATAATGCCTTTTTAATATAGTAAAATTGATCAGGCTATATATTATTTAAAATTAAAAATATATTATTAATAAGATTCGAAGTACTTATCTATAAGTTGTTAGCTACTTTCTTAGCTAGATAATCTTCTATTTTATAAATCAGTTAAATATGTATATTATCATGAAAAAAAAATAAAGCTGGAACTCTTACAAGGGATAAAATACCGACCTAAAAAGTATTTAACAATTTTTAAAACGAGAAAAAAATACTACTCAACGAAGCCAATAAAAATATTTTCAAAATTATTATTATTTTAGGTAAAATTTAGTGGTTAATGATAAATAAATCAATTATTCTGTAAAACTCTTTCAGTAAAATATTTAAAATATATTTAGTAATATTTGACACAAGTTTATTTAACAATTTTTATACATTGAATAAGTTTACAACTTTGTAAAAAATTAGTAATACTTTAAAGGTTATACTTTACTAATCTTTGTTAATTTTTATATAATTAAAAAGATATATGATATTATTACAAAACCGTATTTAAACAATCCTCTGTAAATTTATGCTGTTTGTACAATGTTGTAGATAATTTATGGGGAGCGAGTAGGGATGAAAACATAGACCTCCATACTAGTATTTTAATTTTAAATCGATTTCATAAAAAAATCTGTTAATGTTTAGCTAAACCTATTAAAATAAAAATTAAAAAATTATATAACAGTTAACAATTTGCTTAAAATGGGTATATATAATTTCTATTTATTAATTATAAAATGAAAAATAAGTTATATCATATGTTAACAGTTTTTATTTTTTATCAATAATATCATTTTTTATAGTAACCATTATAAAAAAGTTCATGCGATATTTTTTATAGAATTAGTTCAAGAATAAAAATTATTTTCATTAAAATATTACTATACTCCATAAATATTTTATGAGTATTTATCGTACAACTTCCAGAATTAGCTTTCTGGATACGTCACTTACTCCAATCAATTACACATTTAATTTATCAACTTTAAAAGTGACAGGTCCACTTTTGCTAATTTCTCAGGGAAGATGAAAAATTGTCAAGAATATGACATTTAAATTATCTGTAGAAATCTGTTATTTTTGAAAATTTCATTTTGCAGTAAATTATGTATTTACAACTTTCTAATATAAAATGATAAAAATAGATTTATTTATTTTCCATAGTTATTGATATACACAGTAAAATAAAAGTTCTAAGCGCAACACATATCTAAATACTTCATAACAAGAAGTTTTAACTTCATCAAGTAATAACACACACAATTGAAGATAATATATAGAACAATATGCTTTTAATGATTTTGTTTGATATGGTGGTAACGCTTTTTAATATTTTTCTACATATTATATTTTTTTTATCATAACACATTGTTTTTTTTTTTATAAAATTCCACTTGTATTTTTTTTTTTTTGTATAATAAGTATAATATAATATTATACAATTTACAATATTGTTTAAGGTCGGTTCACACTATACGGAACGTCAACGTCACGTCTCAGATCGGCAGCGTCACGTCAAAACATCTAATCATGTATTTATATCGTATGGTTCACATACACCTGCCACGTTACGTAATGTCAACATCACGTAAATACTAATTACATTTTTTTTTATGTGCGTTACGGATCTGTACCGTGACTTTGACGTTCCGTATAGTGTGAATCGACCTTTATAACTATTATGACATCGAAACGGAAATTTTATTGTTCTAGAAAAATGTTTATCACTTCTTTATAACATAATTATTATATGTATACAATTGAGCGCAATGACATTACGAATAATTCGATTAGCTAAGGTCAATGCCATGAATTTTTCTTCAAACTCATTTCCTGTAAATACATGTTATAACCGAAAATGTTTGATGGCAGTTTTACTGTACCTGTGACTATCTTGAGGAAAACCCGTCAAAATAACTATTTATAGATTTTCTGTGACATGAAACTAATATATTTATTATTATACAGAATCTTTAGTAAGTAAGGAAACAGGTCAATTGTTATAAACAACGAGAACAATATAAACCTCGTTTCCTAACCTACTAAACATTCTATACATCATAGAATATGATACTACACAATAAGTGTACTTTTACATCGGTCTAATGTGTCTACACAATATTTCTTGAATTCTCGTTATAATAGACTTTATATTTATACCCTGCAATTTTTGACTAAGGAAATTCAGTTAACCAAGTCGAGATTTTACTTTAAACATTCGAAGGTTATAATAATTGTTTCTGTACAGCTTTTAAATTTATATTATATGTATAAAAAATAAATAATTCGATTTGCTCACAAATGGCTTAGTATTGTAGGCAGATATGACGGTTATGTACGGAGTAACTATTATTTTTTTATGTAGTTACATTAAAAGCCAATAGATTAAAAATAGCTAATAGAACTAAAAACGTCAAATTTTTGAGGGATGACTTATTGGACAAAGTAAATTCATATCAATAATATTAATTTTACTTGAGCGAGATTATTTGTTATGGGGTTTTTGACAGGGTTAAAATAAAATAACATAACCTATACCTTACATCCAATTCAATACACCAATTGGATTTTGATAAATTGAGGTAATGAAATACTACAGAGCGAATTTTTGACAATTACTTGATAAACACTTATAGTTACTCGTTTTTTGTTAAATTAATAATTTATTATGTTAAGAAAATTGTTTTTGGTTATTTTTAGTTTCATATATTTCTTGGTTTATCAATTATTAATTTTTTTTTTTTATTTATCCCTTATATCTTATTAGGGTGTAAACTTTATTTTTTTTTAACTGAAACATACATTTTTTACTAGTTATAAAAATAAAAAATGTTTTTATTAATAAAATGAGTGGTTGATAACAACTTTTGAACTAGTACTTCGGATGTTATTAACATTTTAAAATATAGAGTGGAAGAACAGTGCGGCAAAGTAATATGTAATAAATAAAAAAAAAACCAAACTCGCCTTCACTTTATATTTTAAAACAATTATAGCTTTCGAAATAATGGATCACAAGTTATTATTCACCAGTTATTTTCTTAATCAGATATTTTTATTTTATAAAATAGTTAAATACGTATGTTTCCGTTTAAAAAAAAATAAAGTTGACACCGTAATAAGATATAGGGTATGATTTAAATAAATATTTAATAATTAATAAATCAAGAAATATATGAAACTAAAAAATATCTAAAATAATTTTCTTAACGTAATTATTAATTTAAGAAAAATCAAATGGCTAAAATGGCTATCAAGTAATTTCTAAAAGAATTACTCTGTATTTGGTTACATAATTTTATCAGAATCAAAGATTACCCTTCCTTAATATACATATTGGATTACTATAAAATGTTGCAAAAATCGTTTCCATTAAAATATTTACAACTAGTACTTAATTATTATTTTAATAGGACTTTAATAATATACCATTTGACCTAAAATATAGAATTGAAAAAAAAATGTTGACTTTTTTTTAATTTGATTTGTATGAAGGTTAAAATACCTTCGTGAATTATTATTTCAGTTATGTAATTGAAATTCAAAATTTTCAAAACAAATGGTTCAATTGTTGTTATTATATTGAACATTTTTTTCAGAAAACTGAAAATATTTATAAATAAAATTTAAATCTTTTTTTTATTACAATTTTTAAAAGGGGTTTAAACAGTGTACTTACTTCTCCTCCTATATGACTATACAGTTTGATTTAATATAATAGGCATAAATATCTGACAAAAAAAATTGATGTAGACATAACATGAAAAATAATTTAAAGATGAATTGAAGAGTGAATGTGTCAAACGTTCTATGTGCCAAAAAAATATTTGTTCAGAAAACACAAAAAACATAACAAATTAAAAATGNCTATGTGCCAAAAAAATATTTGTTCAGAAAACACAAAAAACATCACAAATTAAAAATTTTCTTATAATTTTGTATAAAAATATATGTTATGCTATATTTACACTATATTAATAGCCTCGTAAATTTCTATTATTTTATTTTGTCATTTCATATTAGTATAAATTAAACATTTGCTAATGACAGTTCCAAGTGCCAAGTATTATAATATTAAAGTTCCAAGTTTCAAATAATGTGATAATATTATCGTTCCAAGTACCAATATTTTATTATAGATAACAGAAAATCATTCTTTATTTTATTAAGACTTCATATATATTTTTATAAAATATGTAAAAAAATCAACACTTTTTTTGAGTATCACAAATTGAAAAATAAATGTACAAACTTAAATAAAAAATACTCTTAATCTAACATGACATTGTCAGTAAATCTCAAAACGTAAAATAAAATTTTTTCTTCATATAAAAATGTAACAAGAAAAGAAAACAGTAGCTTTCTTGAGTATCACAAATTGAAAAATAAATTAATAAACCTAATAATAATTAAACTAATAATAAAAAAAACTCTAGATTAAACATAATTAGAACATAGCAACATCATAATAAATAGCCAAAATTAATTAATTCATGGCGTTATATTTTTATAGAAGTTTCTGTGCTTATCNTCTAGATTAAACATAATTAGAACATAGCAACATCATAATAAATAGCAAAAAAAATTAATTCATGACGTTATATTTTTATAGAAGTTTCTGTGCTTATCAGGTAAAAAAGGAATCATGGCCAACAAATCTTTTTTCTTCTCTGACGACAATGTGGGTTTCGGTATAGGTATAAACGTCTGATTTTTAAGTTGGTCTATAGTAGCATTTCTTTTAAAAACGTTAAAATCTTTCCAAAGTTCTTCATCTGAAAATGTTTTTTTATAATAGATTTTTTTGGGAGTTAGAGATGAAACTTTAATCATCGAACATATGGAAATTGGAAACTTGGTTGCGTTAAGAAAATTGTTAGCAATGTCTTTAAATGAGAAAAAGTTGTTTTCATCCATCGGAATAACTCGAAATGGATTTGTCAACTTCGCTGCTCTAACCAATTCTTGTAAATCAGAAGGAGTGAAATTTTGAAAAACTCTACGTCTCTTTTCGATAATAGCGAAATCACGATCACAAGCCAAGAAAGAGTGTTTATCAAAAATGTTTGTATAATCTCATGAAATATCCTCATATTTATTAAATATAACATCAAAACTACTAACGTTTTATTTTTATTTTGGCCAGCACAATTGTCTGACCATATAATTAGTTTTTTGCGATTTATCATATTTTCGTTTTTGTTAATAACTTGAAAAAGACAAGAAGCGATTTCTGAGCTTCCACGAGAAGCAATACTTTCATCCCACATACACATAAAGGCTGTATTGCTGTCACCGAGATGTATCCCAAAGTTATAACAACTAAGTTGATNCTGTATTGCTGTCACCGAGATGTATTCCAAAGTTATAACAACTAAGTTGACGGCTTTCCTGAATTGTATTATTGCTTTTCCTGGTCGCATACGATTTTCCACTAATTCTTTTTTTAGTCTGATCATTTCTTCTTTTTTTACCACTTCGTAAAATATGTATACTTTCAGTATCCATAATAACACAATTAAACAAATGAAAAAGAAAACTTAACGAACACATTAACACCAGTATTATTTTGAAATATAACGGACTATATCATAATATTGTTATCATCAAACTATTATATTTGCCTAAGGCACTTAGAACGTACAGGTAACAATGGGCATGTCTCGCAGAACAAATACAATCTATGAACGCAATTTTATACAAGTAAAAAATTTAATTGACACTTGAAACACATACAAGATTGTGACCTTTGGTACAAAGAACATAAATCAGAAATAAAACAATTTTTCACTTTTTTGGCACATAGAACGTTTGACACATTCACTCTTCAATTATTTAGCAAAAATATCATTTTTTGTTTAATTTTGGGGGCTGCTTATTTTAGAAGACAAGTCTTTGACAAGAAATGATTTGTTATCGCGACAAATATTTTTTAACTTACAGTACATAATATAAATGATAATTTAATATATGTTTCTAACTGGGAGTATTTCCGGAACATTTTCAAAAGTAAAATTGAAAATGTTAACTTTTGATACAAAACTTGCTATTTTGAATCTATCACCGTAGGTAGATAAAGGGTCAGCTTTAGAAAAAATATACACCTAGAAAAAGGGAAATACCTAAGGTATTTATAAAAAAAAATTTTTTTGATTTATATATTTTTCAAAAGTTATTAATATAGTATTAATTAAAAAAATGTAGACATTTTAAAAATCGTAATTTTTGAGTATTTCTTTTATTTACAGAGGATGAAGGGAAATTTTTTAATTTTTGATGATAATGTCTTCAACTAGATACGATTTGTGATCTTTTACGTACATTGAAAAAAAAAGTGACAGATACACAAAAAAAAAAACACACGGGATGGTAAAATTAATACATTTTCATTTACGCATCGAAGCTAAATACCTGTTTAAAACTTGGGTAAACAATTAAAAACGTTTAAAATATCCCATAGGAGCAATGTAAATTTTAAAACTATTGATGTTTAAACACGTTTAAAACAAACCTTTTTTTAGACTTTCGATTATTAATATGCACAATTACATAATATGTAGTTGTGTACATTAAAAAACTATACATATTTTTTTTATAATTCTATAAATGAATTGCTTATGGCAAAATTTCTGCTTCATTACAATTATCCTGATTTCCGTATGTATTGAATTATCGCCAATAGATTATTTATCCATGTTCGGCAGCTGTAACAATCTAGTAAAACTATTGTCCAAGTTTAAATCCGTTCCGTAAACATCGGTAATGGTTAATCCTCACTCAAGCACTTGAACGAGCCTGTACCCACCGCTAGTAACCCTTTTTGGTTTTTTTTTTCAAAAGCGGCCATACACCCTGTCATGTTCTTCAGGAAACAGTTTAGAATCTTATTATTATACATTTTTTTTATCCTTATTGATGAATTTCGGGTGACAAGTTTAGTACACGAAAAATTTCATTTGTCAGCAGATCAACCTTGAAGTTAACATGTACTTTTTAAAACCCTCAATACTTAGTATTACAAATAGAAAATACAATTTGAATTAGAAGTTTCGAATAAAAACGATTAGTCATTGAATAAATTAAATAGTCCAATGTATTAATAATAAAATTAAAAATAATATAACTCTAAAAAATGTATGCGACAAACGCATTTATGTCAATGATATAATAAATGATTAAATAATATTTTTTTAAATAAATATATAGCATGTTTTATATAGTCGAGATATTTTTAAGATTTTGATAATAAGATGTATTTATTTTAATTTTAAAAACTTTTTTAATTTTAATATTCTTTATTAAAAATAAAACATGTATAGCTAAGGTGTATTTATAAATCTTTTTGTAAATTTATTGAATATTAAAAGATAAATAGACTAAACAAACTAATCGATCTTGTCGAATAAAGAGCATTACGAACAGAAATTGATTCGTTTGTTTTTAAAAGGTGTGGAGTAAAAATATAAAACTTTATGTATAACTAAACTAAAAGTAAATTAAAAAAATATACATTTTATTTATGTAACTTAAAAATTTGTAATTTTTCAATCAATTTAATTCTGATGCATATTATAATACAGAGTGGCCCACCACTCACTGACAACTTAAATAACTTTTGATCCAGTTAATATTTTTAGTTGATTTTTTTTTTAAATAATAGTTATACGTTAGGTCTATAGCTATATCTCAATAATTAATTTTTTTACATTTTATTAAAAATATTAATTATTTTTAAATTTTAAATAAAATGTAAAAAAAAAATCTAAGATAGCTATTTTGTAGAGTAGAATTTAAGAAAAATTTTAGTAAAAAAATATCTTATTAATATTCAGTAGTAAATATTCTGTAGCGTTTTGAAGTTTGTGAAAATTTGAATTTTCATGTACTATTTTACGGTATTAAACATTGAAATACGTATTGAGAAAAGGACAGAAGAAAACGCTATCTTTTCAATATACTTTTGAATGAGAGTGATAAGTAATAATTGCCTTATCTAATTTCTTATCATGGTATTTATGCCAAGTTTGTAATGTATACACACTATCATCATATGTATACACAGTAATCATGAAAAGATAGTGTTTTCTTCTACAGTTTTCTCAATACGTATTTCAATGTTTATAACCGTAAAATAGTACATGAAAATTCAAATTTTTACAAACTTCAAAACGCTACAGAATATTTACTACTGAATATTAATAAGATATTTTTTTACTAAAATTTTTCTTAAATTCTACTCTACAAAATAGCTATCTTAGATTTTTTTTTTACATTTTATTTAAAATTTAAAAATAATTAATATTTTTAATAAAATGTAAAAAAATTAATTATTGAGATATAGCTATAGACCTAACGTCTAACTAATGTTTAAAAAAAAAATCAGCTAAAAATATTGACTGGATCAAAAGTTATTTAAATTGTCAGTGAGTGGTGGGCCACTCTGTATATGAATATAAATTTTTCACATTTTTATTTTAACGAACAGTAAGAGGTTGGCAATAAATCATTATTTTATGCAATTAAAATAGTATCTATCAACTGCAATTTATTCGTTTATAATATAACAATTTATTAACATCAAAACTAATCCATGATAGTGTGGTACATTTCATGTTTAAATCGATAAATTATTGAATTAGTGGTTTAAGTGCCATTTTATTCATTACTAAATTGTCTCTAACAATAAACGGGTATTCGATAATAATAAATACATTTACAATAACCTTCTAAGAATAGCAATACTTTTTAGTAGTTATAAATATCACATAAGAGTTTAATTAAAATACATAATAATACATTTTATGAACTCTAAATATGTATAAAATAAGCATAGGTTCAAAATAGTATTGGCATATAAAATGTAATACGACCAATTGAAAAAAAAAAATTATTCAGCACAGTATGGGTTATTTAGGACAAATATTAGAACACCTGGAAGTTGTAGAATAAGTGAAAAAGTTCTGATGTTACACATCATCCCTAATGTAGTAGTGGGCTAGGCCTTAGCCCTTCAATAACATATTGTTATAGTTGTTTTAGCGAGCTGTACAATATTGCAATGGTGGTATCCAAGTGCTATTAGAGATCCATATTGAAATTAAACAATACGTTGCTCCCCATTTAAAACGTAGTCGACGGCTGAATCAATAAAACGTCGAAACACACTTATTCCTTTTTCGGAAATTTCAAAACAAAACATAAATTATAGGAATTTATTTTGAAAATGACTGACTGATATTTTATTTCCGTATAACGAGAAAATGATTTCCTGGTTATTTTCGCCTTAGTGATTAAAACTATACATTTTCTGGCTAATACAAACAATATTTATAGTTTTCCGATGTAGAGGTGAATTCTGTGCAGCTGCACAGTGATGATAATATCGTACGAGTCGGTCGTATCAAACTTTTATTCAAATGCGATTTGCATTCATCCGACATTTATATTTGTACGCATAAAAAAATCTATTGTCCATTACACCACATTACGAACCCACTTGCTACGCATTCTAGCATCACACCCTAACTCGCAAAAAACCACCTGTACCTTTGTATACAGATTACTCAATTAAAAGCTTGAAAACACATCCACCCTCTAAATTTCTGCATTTTTGTGATAAGAGCACTTGATAAGGATCAGATGATTCATAATAAGTGTTGTTCTTTTTTTTAGATTGATCAGCGTCAAAAAATTAATTAATACGAATAGTAGTAATCGTAATTAATAAATTCAAACAATTTTATTTGTCTTATTCATTAGGTGTAAATTTTACAGTTAAATATTTAATACGAGTATAGCGTTTAATGTAAACTGTTTACTACTCTCTACAGATTTTTTCAGTATAAGATTATATACTAAATATTAAATTATACTATCTGTCGCTGTAAATGTTTTCTGGTAAACTAATTAGCTTAATTTTAATTCGACTAATAAATAATAATAGAATCCAAGATTTAAACATTTAGGGACTAAAATGTTATAGCCTAACGCCATAACTACTACTTGTGTTAACAGCTCAACAAGTCAAATTTTCGAGTACTTAGATTCAGTGAGATGCTGCGCCACGTGCACCACACTACGTCATGGCACGTGTGGCCTTATGTTGAACGGCAAACGGAACAAATAACGTAATTGAGTGTTATGGAGTCAACATACGGTTTTAAAAACACCGAAATAAATCGACCCGGTGCCAAGGAAGGCCCCTAGAACAAAATTTCTGATATACAACTGAGGAGCCGCTCTAATTTTAAAGTCCAATTACGATACCGATAAAGTCATTTAAATTTTATTAATAAATCTTATTAATAAACTATATAAACAACTTTTTAAACAATATTTTGAGATGTATTTATGAAATAAAATAATTTTTTTTTCATAAATACTCCGCTTTAAATTTTGTCCTTTATACATAACAATTAATATCATCAAAATTTATAAATAATTTTTTAGAGAAATAATGGATGTATTGTTTTATAGTTGCAGTTAAACTTCTCTGTTAGAGAATGTCTGCTTTCATAATCAATGTATGATGTGATCAGTGACATAAAGACTTGCTTGAAAAAGAGTACGACCAAGTATTTTTTTTAGTGTAAGAGTTATAGTGTCCATTTATAATATAATATACACACGAGTTACGGGGAAACCGATCGGTTTCATTATGTTATTATATTAAACCGAGCGGTTGTTGTCACCACACAACAAAAATCGGTTCAATGGAAATCTAATTGCGGACATTAAGTCTATTCGCGGGGATGAACCCGGTTATTGTGTGACGGTGGTAACCCTAGTGTGGTATAGCGAGGGGATATGAATACAAGAGATATGCCGATCTATCTATACGTATATGTATAATACACTCAAAAAGGGGGAGTTTTTTCAACATGTTTTATATCAAGTAGGGATTCTGTACGGCGTGTCCACTGATCGACAGGGATTTACACCTACGTGGTTATAGACACGCAATAGCACTTGTCGACTGCGATTATCGTCAAAGAGACGCGTCTGGCCCAAGCAGAATCGAGAGGATTTCATTAATTTGTCAATGAAACAGTACTCGCATGCAGACGATGACTGGCTGGGATGCTACATGGTCCTTTGCCCCAATATATATATTTGTCCCCCAGCATAAATGCGCCCTAATTAATTTACATAAAATTATTGTGAATAAGAAAATAGACATTGTCTAATAGAATTGTAGATCTATCATTGTAAACTAACAGTTATCATCATATTTTTTGTTATATATCCCTAAAATTATGGAGCATTCTGTGACTTTGTTGATAGTTTCATGTCTCTGCTCATATGTATAGCATTACTATCCGGTTAAAATAAATTGAATAGATGCATTAATAATAAATACATTAAGTTGTACACAAATATTACAACTAAATTTTTTAATTATCAATTTTTAAGGCATGTCACGTGACTCTTTATTTACTTCTTTTGGTTAAATTAAATCCCATTGGTAATTATTACCTATTTAAGTGTCGAAAGAGGAAGATGATGGGTTAAAAATCCTAATGGCATAAGCCGCTTTTCAAAATAAAATGATACCTGCCTTTGGTAGATAAATATTTATCAGTATAATTTAGTTATCTAAACTAAAGTTTGTTTTTTTTACGTTAGATTTCGTTACGTTATCATATGATTAATAGACAATAATATATATAAATAAGACTATACTTTATACACAACGTAAATAAAATAACTAAATACATAGGTAGACACTATATCACTTATTATGGTATAATACACCCAGAGAAAAATCTCGATCTATATAATAAATTCATTGTTCAATTTGATAAATATATCATTACTATTGAATATATTATATATTTATCAATATGATAATTTTTTTTCTTGTCTTGAACAATAATTATTTATAAGAATAGTTATTTTGTTTGTATTAATAAAACATTATCATAAACCCTTGATAAAATTTCTCTATCAAAATTGATCGAGGTTTGTCTTTGGGTGTATCAATCAATATAGCTACAACATAACATCTCTCTTACAAGAACATTAATAACTTTATTATTGATGTTATAAACTATTTGGTATAAGCCTAGAAATAAACAAACTATACTTTTTTCTTCTCTTATCCATATACCGTACAAAACCGACCTATCTCCCCCAATTAACTCTTCTGTTTTTTAGAATTCTGTTAATAACAGTTTTCGCAGATATACATTGACAAAAACTTAAAATCAAATTAGAATGTTTAATAGCTTAAATGTTTAATAGATTGTATGTTTTGAGTTAATTCTTTTGTCAATGACTGTCGGGGGATGCAATGGCAACTATCTCCTAGCCCCTCCAACGGGCGTCACTACTACTACCTACTTACGGAAACTGTCGATTAGTATCGAACGCGATTATCACAACCGACACCGATACACTAACACCAGTCTACAAATTAATTACTGTCAATATAATATAAACATAAATGTTTGAAATTAATCATAGACGTATAAATTAATAGACTAGGAACAAGTGCTAATTGTGAAATTGACATGACTTTATATAAAAGAGGATTTACCAAAGATGTTTTAGTAGATAATAACAGTCGTATAATATAACTGTACTATTACAGTTAAAATAATTTTATATGGGTTTTGTTATTTTTATTACATATTACATATAACGCACTGTTCTTCCGCTCAATATTTTAAAATGTTAATAACTCCCGAAGTACTTGTTCAAATGTATGTTGCCTAAAAAAATAAAGTTATTACCCTTATTTAAAATTATTAAATATTTATTAACGATTCATCAATTATATAATTAATAATAAGAAGCACAACGTGTGATGATGTAAAACTAATAAATACCAAAAAGTATTTTCTTAACATAATTTTATTTTAAAAGAAATCAAGTGACTAATTAAAAAAAATCACTCCACTGTGTAGTAATATAGTTATTTACGTTATATAAGTTAAGCTTAATACTCGAATTTCGTTTTTTAACACGCTTATATTAGTTTCACCTGTATGTATGTATGTATGTATGTATGTAACTCTCCAACGCCACGCGTTATCGCATATTCCGTCGTCTAGAGTAGACTGTCATAACGCATTCACCCCTCCCCACGCCTCGCTCACCACACGACGGCACACTATTCCTATAAAAATTTATTTTTAGTTATCGTACCCCTACACGCGTTCTTGTCATCAATATTATATATATATATAAACAAATTTTTATTTTGACTGACCAATACCGCCCGCGTCTAATGCGCCTTACGTATATATATTTATATATTCCTACCACCGTTTATACCTCAGGTATAACGTTAGTCCGACCCGCCCGCCCATAAAATACGGTTATACCAAGTGCATGATACGTTTACGTATTTAAGTCGCTTTACTTGTATATATATACAGAGTGTTCAGTAAGTTAGGAAACAGTTAAATTGTTACAAACGATGAGTACAATAGAAATTCGTTTCCTTATTTACTGAACACTCTGTATATATATATTCTAATTACTATTAAAATTTATTTATTTACACGCTTTATTTTAATTAAGAGATATAAAGTATTCATTCCGATTTCGAGGGATGTTTTCCGTATTGTCATTTTTCGTCACTACCTCCATGTTCCGGGAGTGGGAAATTTGCGCGCCTGCTGCTTTCCTTGGATGTGGTAGCCGTTTCTCAGACTCCCTCCCCGGAATCGAACCCTGATTTCCCGTTACCCGTAACAACCATGATATTGATAGTAACTACTATCATAACATGAAACTAAAAAGTAAAAAATAAATATAGTTTAAAAAACTAAAAAAACACGCTTTTAAAGTACATCGAACTAAAAAGTTAAAAATAATTTTTAAAATAATTATGAACAAAAAATACTAGTATTATTGTGATAAAAGCGTCGGGCGCTCAATATACGAAAAATATGGCACAAAGCACCCACGCTTTTATCACAATAATACTAGTATTTTTTGTTCATAATTATTTTAAAAATTATTTTTAACTTTTTAGTTCGATGTGCTTTAAAAGCGTGTTTTTTTAGTTTTTTTAAACTATATTTATTGCATGTAGTGTGCGGGCATAGCAGGTACTATTCGTAGAAATGCATTTTTATCTACTACTGTTGGTGTAAAACGGTAGAAAAATCTAAATAGTTTATTTAGATATAATTTTATTTAAAATAGTGCATTAGGTGTTTGCACAAGAAGTTTTAAATTTTTGTTTTTCAGTTGTATAAATGTCTACTTATTTAAAGTTAGTAATTTGGAAAAATAACTGTATTAATCATTATGTTTTAGTAGTCATGTTAATAGTGTAATCGTATGTTCTATAAGAGACTTTAAGAACCGAACTGGAGAAGGCAAACGGTCTAGGGCTCAATAAAATCTTAATGAAATATATATGAATTTTTTTATGACTTAGTATTTTTCTGCACCCCGCTGTCCAACGAGGGTTGACGAATCACAGTTCAATTAAAAACCACCACTTTACCACTTCCCTTCGCTCGACCATTATAATGTAATAGTACATCATATGAAATGTATATTTCTATACATAAACACAGTGTAAAAAGTTTGGGGATGTTGGGCGGTTGAGCTATCAGCTGTGGCGGCGACACATCCCCGCCGTCCATTGCAAGGTGGTACACGAGGGCTTTTGTTATAACTATCGCTCCACCCTCAACGCAACCAGAGAAAACCAAAAGCCCGCGCCCCCAACAGAACAGGTTGCACTTGCACACCGGCCGAACCAGCGAGCAGGTCTTTAACGCATGTCTCCTTTGCAGTGCATCTCCATGGAATCAGCAAACGGAACTCAAAAATGCATTGCCGGCTCATACTTACCAACGAGTTGTGCAACTCCTGCTATTGATGTTGCTGTCATGTTAGGCCACTTGGAAAATAATATGAAGTATGACGCTTCGAAGATATCACGGAAAAAGGTAAGCGAAAAATTGCGCTACTGGCTTTTACACTCTGTGAACGTGTGTAATTTTATAATAGAGGACACTTTCGGATTTATACTGTTTCCTTTAAGTTCAAGTATGATAATATTGATTTAATTTGAATTTTAAAATAAGTGAAATTTTTTGTCCTATAAAAATTAACTGGTAATTATTTATTTTTGTTTACAACTATTTAAGTATGAATTCATGTTAGAGTGTACTTGTTCATTTTTGACACGACGGTGACAAATATTTTCAGCAAACATTATAGAAATTATTTATTTTTATAACATTCATAAGCTAAAAATAAACGGTATTTTTATTTTTAATCAATTTTAAAATGAAAAATAGATTGTTAAGAATAGTGCTTCGAGTGGTCATATAGGTTTTTTTACATTTATGCTGTAGCATAAATTAAAGTGGCATTTAGTGGGGAGCACAATGGCACACCCCCTCGCCGTTAGCAATGTTATGCTGTTATAAAAATGTTTGTTGACCTTTTTTTTTTCTGACTCATAATTTGAGCCAAAAAATTTTCATGGCAGGTTATAAATTAAAATTTATTTTCATGTCCCTTCTTTCCTAAATATGCCTCTTTATTCGTGTATCAACTTTAGATAACAAAAATAGTTTTTTGGTTTACATGTTATTACTATTTTTTAGATAGTATTGTCGATGGATAAATTAGGACGACTTGTCTGCGTAGAAGGTAATAATTGTCCAGTAGTTGGTTGTAGTTGTTGGATATTGTTGGTGCCTTTGGCAGAAGACTGTCATGCTTACAACTGTACGATAACCTTATTAGCCGCCGGCACAATTGCTATGCACATGACTTCTGCTACTATACCTGGAGACTCCCTCAGGATGTGGTTTCCGCCTGACCTACAGTTGATGCTGCACGTGCCTTTTCTCACGCCTATCAATATTAAGGGTAATTATTTAAAGTCTATTTTTTTTTTTTAAATCAACGTAGATGAAATTTTGCTATATTTTCAATAATTCTTAATTGAAAAAGCATAATTTTTATTGTTAACATATTTAGAGGATTTAACTTATCAAAAAATGTAGTCTTTAAATGTTATTTTTTATCTAATTAAAATATTCGTTTTACAGATGAGAGAAAATATGTTTGTCACAAATGTGATTATACTTGCGAAACACCGAATCCCTTGAAAATCCATTTGGCATTGGACTGTGACAAACTACCTTGTACCAAACTATGGTCTAGATTAATTCAAGAATCAGACCGCATCATGGACTCTTCGTTTAGGTTCAGTCTAACGCCAGAGTCCTGCAAAACGTCCGAATCAGCATTTCGACCATATTCTCCTTCATCATCAGTCAGTTTAGAGCCGACAACTTCACCGTCATACGATGAAAAAACTATCATTATGGTACCAGAAGAAAAGAATCATGGGGCAGCTATGTTCGATCGCCGGTGTGCCGAAATGGAGACCATTGTTAGCAATTTAGGTCACTCCGAACAGGGACACCTGTGTATTTACTGTGGAAAAGTGTACTCAAGGAAGTACGGACTTAAAATTCACATCAGGTAAATAAAACAATTTTAACAGACTATGTTCTTAAAATTATTGACAAATTAGTTTAATTAGTCTGGCATCAGTAAATATTAATTATTTCTTTAAAAGTGAAACTATTGGACCTTCCAATACAAGGGGATGTAGTGATGTATTTAAGGATAGACTAAATAGGATGAAGATGGGATAGCTTTTTTTTTGATAACATGATTACAAAACGTAATTTAAGAGTTAATGAGTAAAATTATTTTTACATTTTATGACAAATAAGGGTTTTTTGTGCAATTCTGAAAATTGAAAATATTCTCATTTGCATAGAAAATACTGTTAATACAATTGAAACATATTATATAATCATGTTAAAAATGATTTATTTTTGACTGTACGGGTAGTATTACGATAATATAAATTCATATGTGTGTTTTGATATAATTTTTACATTAAAATTATTTATTAATTATTAAATTTACAATAAAATTTAGGTATGCTAAGAAAATTTATCAAATTTTTCACTTAAGTATTCTAAAAGTATTACTTAATTCATTAGAACACGTTTTTTTTTACAAAGTTTTACAATCCTCTTTGTTATCTTACATCATAGCTGGGGAAAGATAACTCATGTTTTGCTCTATTGAAAATGTAAGACTGTTGAAAAAATTTGTAGTGTTAAGCTAGATATTGAAGTATTCTCATGCATATTTCAGAATTTAAATCCATTTTCAGAAGTCGGGAAAAATCATAGAAGTCTTACTCTACTTATTTAAAAGTATAAAATTTTTATTATTTATGAGAAAATGAACATTTTATATTCTAGTAGAAGAGTTAAAGATAAATATTGTTGGTTACGAAATGATATAGGGGACAGAATAATTTAGCACAGGGACATCAAAAAGGTAAATACGCCACTGGAGTGGTGTACTTAGGTCAAAAGTAAATTTTTTAACACTTAAAGGTTTTATATTTTAAGTAAATAAATTACTGTTACATTTTAAGCGAATAAATCGATGCCTAGTTTGTTACTAGTACTGAATCGAAGATTCATTTGATCATTTTAAATGTATAACTCAAATTGATCCAATTTTAAAACATACTTAAGAAAATGTGGTATTAAAAATATCACCCATCAGTAAAAATAGAAAAAATCCTATTTTACGACTTAGTATTTTTTTTTAAATTTTACTTGCTGATTGGCGATATGTGGCCTTAATATTTTTTGAAATTAGCATACATATTTTTTATGGGGAGTGACTGAGAATTTAAAACATTACTCCATAAAATGCGGCAATTTTTTTAGAGGTAAATATATGAATATACCACTGGGCAGAGTAAAGACTTGAATTATTTTAAAATATTTACTATAGATTAATTGATATTGAGAATATTTATTCAACATTATATTAATGATATTATTTTATAATTGAAATGAAAATCTACTTTTTTCTTTTATAGAACACATACAGGCTTTAAACCATTAAAATGCAAATACTGCTTTCGACCATTTGGTGATCCTAGTAACCTAAACAAACATGTTAGATTGCATGCCGAAGGAGATACACCTTACAGGTATAAGGATGAATTTTATCTTTTAATATTTTAATAATATTATTATAACATTCTTAGATGCGATTGTTGTGGTAAAATCTTGGTGCGTAAAAGGGACTTTGACAGACATATGAAGTCTAGACATGCACGGCTGGTACCAAAAGGTTTGTTTAAAATGCATGTTCCAGTATAATTGGTACAACATAGAAAGTCAATAAGATTTTTTAATTTAAAATTATTGTTATTGGAATTGTGATAACTTTCTAGTCCTCGTGAAACTATAAAATAATGTAACTCGAGTCTTTGTAACTATAAAATAATAAATTTTAGATCAATTGAATAATAATTTAATTTTGGATGAATTTAATTTAGATGTTAAGTGACTGATTAATAAAATAAATATTTATCTTTACATAAAATTGCTATATTGAAATTAATGTTATTATACTATATTTAAGTGTTGTTAATTTATGTATTAAATAGAAAAAGTTATTAAATTTTGGTTTTGTCGTTAGAGGAGAATAGTTTTAAAGGCAAATAAAAAATTTAAGTAATTATAAAATTATTGTTTGTTATAAAGGTCATTTATTCAAAATACATGAATATCAAAATACAAACAGTTAACGTCTGCTTGACTTGGTCTTAGCAGCTAAACGCTTGTCACGTTCTTCAGCAATGGTCAATTTCACTCCCTTACTCCTTGGTAATGAAATATAATTCTTTTGGCCTTTACCAATGATAAATACATTGTTTAACCTTGAATAATTAAAAATAAATAAATTAAAGGCATACAACTCATGTATAAATTTAAGTAAACCAAAATATACTTTTACATATTCGAAAATATACAGTTTTAATATAATAATGCTAAAAACTATCAAGTATTAATAGATTGAAACATTAAGATTAAAATCTTGATAAGATAAAGTACAATTTGTTCCCTTGAGAAAATCTCAATAATTTGAAAGAAAAACTATTGTTAATTTGAAATTTTTTTACATGGCTGATAATTTTTTAATTTTATCCTTATCTTTAAAACAATTGTATATGATAATTAAACCTAGTTACTTTATTTTTGTTAATGAATTATTGAATTTAAAATGAAAATATTCATTCATTCGGCTTTAACTACAGTATACGTTTAAATAACAATCAATAGGTTATTGGATTGGTAACTTGCTCATGAATAAATATTGCGGATGAAAAATATCAAGGAGCTTATAGTCAAATTTTTTCTTCTTCTAAAAACATTGATAATTAAATAAAAAACTAATTAGAAATATTTAGTATTAGTAAAATAAGAAAATGAAAAGAATAACATCCCTCGAGTTACAATTAATCAAATTTTTCAGTATTACATAATTAAGGTGGAACAGATTTTACTGATAACTTATGATTTACATTAAGTTTTATACTTTATGTTTTTTTAAATACATTTTTTACACAATAGATCTATATTTAAAATGTGTTTTATGTAATGTGTTGTATTAATTACAACAAATGTTTTAAAAATTAATTTTCTTAAAACTTATTTATAAAATAAATCATCAAATTTTAGTAAAAATATTGATTTTTAAAGTATTTTTTGAAATTACATAAAATATAGAAGTTTCAGAAGTTATTGACATTTTAATATCTAAGCAGGAGGAAAAAAATTGGTCAGTAAATTACTAGAGATAAGAATAATTAGCTTTCATTATAATATATTAATAACTTTTGTATATATTCAAAAAATTGTAGGTATTAAAGCTAAAGCTTCATTGAAAAGCTCTCAAAATTGGAGATAAAATTTATTTAGGCACTATCGAATAGTTAAATTGTTGATGAAATTACTAGAAATAAATTAAAAGTTAGGTTTTATTTAAACTAAATAGTATTCTTTATGTTATTTATTTTCGGAAAATCTGAGAAATAAGTCAGAAAAGTTCTAAAGAAAAAATACCTTGCAACAATTATATTATTTTTTTAATAGGAACTTAACATTTAAAGTATAAATATCAGATACGACTAGTTTTTAATTAATTAAATAAAATGTTTTGATTAACATTACAAGAACCAATTACTGAATACACATAACTTTTAAGAAAGTTTTTCATGGAATACACATAAAACTAAATTAAATTATAACAATTAGTCTTGTAAATGTCTTCTTCTAATTTTTAAAATACCCCAGTTAATTGCTCATTTACTTATTAAAAAAAGCAGCATACCTAGTAGCGAAAATATGTTCATTAGCATCCTTAATGTGAACAATATCAAAAGATCCTGGATGTCTTTCTCGATTGGTAACAATACCAACACGTCCCAAGTTACGACCTCCAGTAATCATACATAGATTGCCTAAATATAACATAAGTATAAATTTCGAACTATAAAAGGAAGTATAAAGGTAACCTGATATATTTATAGTTTTAACTAACCAGTTTCAAAACGAATATGATCTAAGATTTTAGATGATGCAATATCATATCTTATTGTATCATTGACCTTGATATTAGGGTCTGGGTAGCGGATTGTGCGACCATCATGAGTAGTCAAGAATGGTACACCTTTAGGACCGGTTTGAACTCTTTTAACCTTGCACAATTTATACTAAAAAAAAATATATATATACATATTTAATAGCAACTAGACTAATAGTTTAATAATTAAGAATAATACTTAACAGCAAGAATAGTAGTACATTAAAAAAAAAAAAAAAAAATTCCATGGAAAATAAAAAAATAGGCCATTTACAATTTAAAACTTAATTTTACGCAAAACTATTATGGGTAAATTAATGAAACTTTAAGAGGTTTGAAATTAAGCATTTAATATTTATCAAGCTTTAGGATTTAAGAAACGTATCAACCAAATTTTTACTTTTTACAAGAGCGAAATTAAATTTAAATTTTTTATTTAAGCTAATGAAGAATAATCATACCTTTAAATATCATTAATAAAACACCATTTTTCAATAGAAAGCGCATTTAATATATTGGTTGATTGGCTACTTTAAATCTAGACCCTAGTTATATTTGTGCAAAAATCAAAAATTCTTGAGATGTATTACTTTATTAACAATAAGTGATATATATATATATAATATACTGAGAGTCTAAGAAAATATGTTGCCAAATAAATAAAATATAGCTAATATATAAGTATAAAATTTTAATATAAAGAAATATTTGGCCGCAAATAAAACAAAATCAATCAATAATTTTAATGATTCTTCATTGTACAAGTTACTTTTGGCATAATAAACTATAGGAATTTTATAAGCAGTGACTATGTACGATTTAAAAAAAAAAAAATTACTTTAGCTTCTTCAGGAGTTATTCTGTGGATGGTGAAACGACCTTTCACATCATAAATCAATCTGAAGTGTTCACCAGTTTTTTGGATTGATATAACATCTTAAATAATAATAAAAGAAATATAAATTATGTATGATTTTAATTAAATAAAAAAAATTATTAATTGTAATACTTATAATTATATATGATTAAAATTATTTATTATTTCTAGCAAGAATTATGACCTAAATATTTTAATTAGAAACTATAGAAACATATTACTATAATTAAGATATAATAATACTTAAAATAAATTTAATAATTAATTAAGTATAATCAGAAAAGAGTGATAATTTCACTGAGCAAATAAGATTAATAATTATTTTGAAAATTCAAAATTGTTTAAGTTAAATTACTAACCCATAAATCCAGCTGGATAGTTAGGATCTGTGCGAACTTTGCCATCAACCTTAATCAATCTTTGCATGACAATTTTTGTTACTTCAGCACCAGTAAGTGCATACTTCAAGCGATTACGCAAAAAAATTAATAATGGTAAAGATTCACGTAATTTGTGTGGACCAGTACTTGGGCGAGGTGCAAACACTCCTCCCAATTTGTCCAACATCCATGCTTTAGGCGCATTTAAACGCTTCAAATGTTTTTTAGGACCTCTTGCCTATATAAAAGTAAAATATAATGAACACAAAATTGCATTATCATTTTATTTTCAATAAATCATATATAAATTTTTGAAACGAAAAAGTATTAAATTTAACAGTTATATTATAATTTAGTAAAATAAATAACTATCTTTGATCAAAGTATTCAAATAATTATCTTATTCATAATTATTTATCCTCAGTAAAAGTATCAAAATAGGACTTGTAAGAAAATAAAAAAAAATTACTTTTACAGTTTTAATAATATGAATATTTATAAAAGAATTATTTTTTGTTTTATTTTGAAATGGATAAGCTAATATTGCGATTAATTTGGATAAAAACTTACCATTTTAACAACGTTCAATCAGTAGAAAAGAAAAGAACACTAGAAGACCATTCCGACTCACTAACACATACAACAGATAGTAAGCAGTTTATGTTTCAAATTTAGGTTAGGTTAAGTTTTTGTAAACATCACATAAATTTCAAAGATGTTGTAGACAAACTTGATAAGAAATTATTATCATTAATATAAATTCTGTGGAGGCAAATTCAAAAATAAATTCTTGATAAAGCAATATTAAAGTCATTGAATTCTCATGATAATTTGTTCTTATTAAACTATTTTAAATGTATTTGGTATGAAGTATATAAAAACATAAGTACCTTAAAATGAATGAATCAATATTGTTTTATTTTAGTTCACAAAAAAATAAAAAATATTAAAACACTTGATAGTATCACCGCGAGTCGTAAGATAGTAAAATTATTTGAGGCTAAATCTAATTTTTCTCTTTGATAAAAAAAATATGAAATCCTACACCTATAGATTTAAACATCTTAAGTTAATTTTTTTTCTAATAATATTAAAAGTTAAAAATAATAGTTATAGTTTAAATTACTTTCTGAATTTTTTTTTTTATTAATAAAACACCATAATAATGATGAAAATTTGAATTAAAATATTTTTATTGATTTTAAGTCATTAATAATAGTATTATCTAAATTGTTTTAAGTAAACTCTTTGAAATGATTCAAAAACTTCTACTTGTCAGTATATTTTCAATAAACGCATCAAGTTTATATAAATTAGTGGAATGGGTCAAAAATTCATATATTAATAAAAATATTTTATTTTAGTATTAAAAAAGTTTCACTTAATGTACAATGGAAATTTTCATATATATATATATATATGCATATAAAAATTCCCAAAATTTTTTTAAGATTGAAGTTGCAAAAAGTTATTTTTCAAGTTAAAAATTAATTTATGCTTAATCTAAACAGATAATAAGGGCTTCATTTTGGAATTGTGCCACCCATAAATTTGCTTATCAAAATTTTTTTTTTAATTTTAATTATTAAAAAAAAAATAGGTCTTGAACTTTATAACTAATATCACTTCATATTTTACAGCTGCCTGGAATAATTGCACCCAATGCTTCTCCTAAATGTGGCCCAACCTGCTGACAACAATGAAAATATTCAAATAGCGATAAATTTCATTATTTATTTACTCTACAAATATAGCAAACTATTACCGGTTTATGAAAAAAAATTAAGATAAATATTTATTATATTATTACACTTAATACATTGTCAATTTTATATCAATTTATTTTAAACGTATTAGGTAAACAGAGAAAATTGATCACAGTAATTATTAATATTTTTTTTATGACAAAAAATTAGCTTTTTAGGTCATTCTAATTTAATATTTTCACAATATTAATTTTTATATTTATATTTATTTGAATAACAATACTTAATAAACTAAATGATTAAGTATCAATATCTATCGAAAAATTGTCTAACAAAAATACTCGTTTTCATCTGTCTGAATCTCGTTTTTATTTTGCTTGATTCTTGACATCTCCATTATCTGATTTCAAACGTTTTTTTTCGCGTATGTCAGCCAGTGTTTGTTCAATAGATCTTAAATCCTTTTTATTTTCACTTGGAACTACAATAAGAACAAAAGTTAAATTATAAATTATATTAAATATTATATAAATTATATTAAATTATAAGTTTAATTATGTCATCTTTAATTGTTACATCATATGAATTATATAATAAGTACCAATATGAGTTGAAGAATATTTTTATTAATAAGATTAAACGTCAATTCATGTATAAAACATAAAAATTTTAATTTAAGAGTTAAAAAAAAACTTATTTACAGGAGAGTGATCGGCTAACTATGTCTCACGTAATATCTTTAAAAATACAAATGTTATAAACAATTTTTTTTTAAAATCATTATGGATCTTTGATGAGCTGTTTCACAAGAAAATTTAAATTCCTACCACCATCCCTTATGCTTAAAACTAAATTTAATGGTTAAAAAAAAAAAAAAAAAAAAAAAAAAAAAAAAAAAAAAAAAAAAA